>NC_033798.1:111711569-111771421 GCF_001876935.1 Asparagus officinalis | reverse complement strand
AGGGGAATCTCCGCTGTTAGAAATGGGATGCAAGTGGGTGGCCTGGGGGGCTTGAATATAATTGCTATAATTTTTCGACTAATTTAGAATAAATAGCAAAAATAAAATAAGCAAAAAACTAAAAACAAACCAGCACTGAAACACACGATATTTTTATAATGGTTTGGATCAAAATCCTACATTCATTCTTCCTTCTCGCGAAACGACTTCTTCACTATGATAGGGGAATCTCCGCTGTTAGAAATGGGATGCAAGTGGGTGGCCTGGGGGGCTTGAATATAATTGCTATAATTTTTCGACTAATTTAGAATAAATAGCAAAAATAAAATAAGCAAAAAACTAAAAACAAACCAGCACTGAAACACACGATATTTTTATAATGGTTTGGATCAAAATCCTACATTCATTCTTCCTTCTCGCGAAACGACTTCTTCACTATGATCAGAGATCACCCAAATCACAACTTGATTTGGTAGGCTTCAAAGATTGCACCCTATAACTACCTGAAGCCAGTCGCCTAACCTAACTTTTCACAATGACTAGAAGAAACCTACTCCTAGCTAGTGAAACCCTCAATTAACCTAGCTTGCGTACAAAAACCCTCAATTTCCCAAGCCTGAGTATGTCGTTAAAGTCACAAGTTTGAAGTACAACTAAGTAAAATAATTAAAGCACAAAAAGAACAATTTTATAGCTCTTTATTAAATTGTTCTTCAAATTGATGAAGATCAAGATCCGTGAAGAAGCAACGTAGTGGTGTAAGCATAGGGCATTCCTTCTCATTAAATCAAACTCCGATGAAAAGTGCACTGAGAAGAAGTTAAACGAGGCTCAGAGGATTTGATCCTCTCTCTCTCTCTCTCTCTCTCTCTCTCTCTCTGTATATAATAGCTTAAACTATCTATCTCTCTCCCTCTCTCTATCCCCCCCCCCTCTCTCACAAACCCTAGGAAAAAATCTCTATTTTTTATGCAATTGCCTTTTTCTCTACTTTTTCTTATATAACAGAGGCAATAGAGAGAAGTATGAGGCTAAAGTGTTTCGGATTTGTTGATGTTAATAATCACACAGATAATGTAATGGGGGTGAGGTTGATTAGGGGCCGCTAACTTCTCCGAATATCTGGTTTTGAGTTGAGCTGCTCTTTCCTGTACAAATAGCAAATCGTAAGAGGATGTGACTAGTTCCCTTGTTGTTCCTTTGAAGATCAAGTCAGTGATGTACTTGAGTGGGAGAGTGGTGAACTATGCGAGTTCACAAGTGTAGTGGAGTGGAGAAAAATTCTGATAGATTTCTAACCTTCACATTGGGAATAATTTTCCCTCTTATAAGCATGCAAGAGGGGCATTTTAGTCTTTTTTGGCTATGTATGAGCTAGCGGCTGAGTCAGCATCGACTTTACAGGTGTCGACCGTGGAGTGATCACGGAATAGGCACGGTCACTTCGACATTAATAAGATGAAATAGGTGGCGAACGAAGTCGACGTGGTCCGATGTGTCATAAATAGTACAAGGATGGAGAAATGATGGCACTTGTCAAGCATTTAATGTGATGTCGATGTGCTGTCAGCTGGGGGTTCGAGGTCGAAGTCGCCTTTCGACTTGTATCGAGGGGCGTCGAGAAGTACCGCCTTTCAAGTTAACCTAGTGAGATGCTGGCTAATTAACTAATTGAGTGGACTTGTAGCAAGTCGTCTTTTGATGAGAGGACCGACAGGTACTGCCATTCGTACCAACCTAGGGAGATGTTGATTCGGCGAGTCGTCTAGGTCGGGACTCTGGCTGTCCCATGTGTCGAGTTGACTGAATGGTGCATGACGGGTGATATCTGCTTGTTGTTGGCATGGGGCCATAATTTGGTGACTAAAAATACCATAACAGTTGGCCCCTTTCGCTTGGAGTCGGCCTAGGATGGGTCAAAGTGAAATGAGAACAGCTTTGGACGAATGCGGATGTGCATTAAATGGAGGAATTGAAAAGTCTTTTCAAATTTAACATGGTTGACGTCACCAACATTCTTTTTGACTGTTGTAACTCCACTTTGCATGCCGGATTGGAGGCTGTTCGAGATTGGTGGGCTGCTCCTTGATCCAAGAGATGCCACTGTGGATTTTGAGAGTTAATATTGACTGTTGGCCAAATTCTGATCCGACCGTTTAGATTCTGACAGCTACAGATTCTGCTATCTATATATATGTCTAGGGCTAAGAGAAAGGCAGTTATTGCTCTTTGAAATTCCTTTTGAGAACTCAAGATATCTTTTCGATCCATCTTCTTCAGTGATTACTCACCCATCTATGGTGGCATTTGATCCCGTAGATAGACAGGCTTTGTTAGTGGAGTTCCACTCCAAAATGACTCAAACACAGATGAGGACGCTCCAGAAGGGATTCGACATCCCCCGAGAGGATGAACTAATGGTGCCGATGAGGTCGGTATTAGGTCTTATGTTTATAAGCCTACTACCGAATCTAGTTTTGATGATTAACAAACAATTGCTAATAATGTTTGTCGAGCTTTTATATTTGATTGTTAGGTATTCTATACAAGAATCCTCTGTTGGAGGTTGGATGGATTGCGTCTTAACGATAACATTCAATGGAGGTTGGCGGAATAACGGAATGAAGCCATATACAAATCAAAGTCAAAGTCAAATTCGAGATCAACCTTCATCCGCAACCAAGACAAGATTTATAGAAGATCAATATCTTGGGTAAAATATTTTAGGTTTATACTTTGTGTATTGATATTTAAAGCTCAAATATTATACACAAATACACATGTTCTTTTTATAGCTTTTGAGTTTAAATCATATACATATGAAACTAATAGTTATATACATATACATAAATACTAGTTCCTATTTATCGATTTTATTTTGGTAAATAATGTGTTTAGCTATATAAATATGAAGCACATGAATATAATTACATACACATATATTTGTTTCATGTTTATATATGCTTAAAATGATTTCATTAATTAACAAGTTTAAAATCAATGAAATCATGTTTTTCATTCTCACATTTTTTATAAGTTTGCAAAATAATATGTCTATGGATTAAATACTTAATTATACTCATCCTTTATAAAGTCTATTAATCCACTTAAGAGAAGTTTCAAACTTGTTTGAAAATATTTTTTCAAAAACATGTGTTGTTGAGTATTCGTATTTTGGACTATTTTGAAAAATGATAAGTTTTTACAATTGGGAAGTACAATTTAAAAAATTATTTTTATAACGTGTTTATTTTCATATTTATAAATATTTTTAAAGTTTTATATTTTTTAGAATTTATTTGATATTTTTAAAGAGGCTTTAAAGTTAATTCTTACTGTTCATATCAGGCTGTGTGCATGTTATGAGTCAACTCATAAGTCGACTCATGAAGTGTTGAGCAGTTAGTGATTCTTGTCTGCTGAGTTGACTCATTACATAATCAGTCGACTCATTACAACATAAGTCGACTCATAATATGGTCGTTGCATAGTAACAACTATTTTCCATATTTTGTAATTTTTAATATTTTTAGAGGTTTTCGTTGGTTCCTTGTGGCTCCTATATATACTCATTTCCCTCTAACTTCTGAGTAGATCCCAAAAGAAAGTTTTAAAACAATTTTAACAAGGGTTTAAGGGTGTTTAAGAGTTGTTTCAAGTTCGTTTTTGTTGGAAGAGAGTTTCATAAGAGGAGGAGATCATACCTTTGGTGTTTGAGCTTCAATCTCAATCTCTCTCACTCTTGATTCTTGGATAAGTTTTTCTAAACTTATTTTCTAGCATATGTACATTTTGATTCTTATATATATATATATTTGTGCTAGTTCGATTTAATTTTTGTTTTATTGTTATTTATTGTTTCACACACAACCATTGAGCTTGAGTATTTTCACATATTGTATAACTTGGATTGTGGGTGTGATTGAGTGAGCTTACACTTAGTTCTCATCTTGTATTGGAGAACAAATCATTTGTATTGTGAGACTATTTGTTGAGATCATATTGTAATACACAAGGACACCGAGAGAAGTGGCTGGTGAGAGACGGGGTCAATTCCAAGAGGAGTGGTGTTGGTAGTAAAGCCTAGGGAAAGGTTGTAAGTCCAAGAACTTGAGAAAGTTGACACGGGATAGGCCAATACTTAAAGAGTGTATTGTGTAATCGCTCCCTTAAATCACTCCTTAATGAAGGTTTAATTCCCTTAATTCATGGGAAATGGTTTTGGAACCCTTTAAAACGTATTTGAATGGGTAAAACGTGAGATTCACGTTCTGGAAATGACCCTCACGTTTAAAACTGAAAACACGGTAGTGAGCTTCGCATATTGGGTTGAAAATACGGTAGTGAGCTCCGCATCTTGATCTTGGAACATGACGATGAGCTTCACATTTTGAGCTTGGAACGCGGTGATGAGCTCCGTGTTATGAGCTTGGAACATGGTGATGACTTTCGCGTGTTTCTTTAAAGAGATCATCAACTTGTAATCTCTTATGTTAGAGTATTGCAAGGATTGCCATCTTGTAATCATTGCCTTTGGCTCTTTGAGATGTGAGGGTCGTCAGTTTGTAACTCTCGTTTGTTATTGCGAAAGTTGTCAAATTATAACTTCTATCATCAGTTATTGTGAGAATCATCAAATTGCAACTCTTATTGATTGATATGAAAGTCGTCGGATTGTGACCTTCATTATTTATGTTTTGTGGGGATTAGCTATCCGCGGTAATATTTAGACAACCTATAGCATCCTCATGGATTTCCTTTAGAACATAGCTAGCTTTCGATAGCTGAAGACACTGAATATAGGGTCCTACGTCGTTGCTAGAATGTGATATCCAGTAGAGCTGACCGTCGATTACAAGGTAGCTGTAAGAATTCCTTTGCAAACGCTTGGCTTCAGCGGCATTCTCGGGCAAGGTGCCTTGCGTTATATAAAGGATGATGGATCCATTCAACAGGCCACCAGGGTGCCTCAGTTTGCATGTCCATCGTCGGAGGCCTCGAGATGCTAGGACGCTCAAGGGTGTCGGTGTAGATGGGTCCTGAGTTGTTCCCTAAGCTTATTGATCTGAGCTTAGAGAGGGCATCCACCAAAGTGTTGAGAGCGCTGGAACTTAGGCTATCTTGAAGTCCACAAAGTTGGTTAATAGCTCCTTAGCCGCTTTGAGGTACAATACTATTCTCGGATCTTTAGTTGTGTATTGCCCGTTCACCTGATGGACAACAAGTTGGGAGTCGGCAAGTATGTAGAGATGCTCGGCCTTTACTACTCGGGCTTCCCGAAGGCCAGCAAGGAGAGATTTATATTTGGCTTCATTATTTGAGGCCGAGAAACAAAAACGATGGAGTGCTCATGCGTTAACCCATCTGGGCTACGCAGGACTACTCCCGCTCCACTGTCGGCTTCTCCAGAGGATCTGTCCACCTTTAATAACCACAAAGAGGCGAACTCAGGTGAATTATATTCTAGAGTACGTCGGGTCTGTGGGGTGGATGCTTGGACTGTTGGAAGTGTTGGAGGCTCTTGCTAAATTGATGGTGAGGGTGAGTCCAGCTCGTTGCCTGGTGAGGTCAACTTGATGAGGAAGTCGACCAATGATTGAGCTTTGATCATTGTTCTTGGCTCGAATTGTATGTCATACTCGCTTAGTTCGACTGCCCAGGTGACCATTCTCCCGGAGGTTGTGGGACTGTCAATTGCTTTCTTTAGAGACAGACTCATCCGCACAATAATGGAATGAGGTTGGAAGTAGGGGCAGAGTCTCCTCGCGGTGGTGATGAGGATGAAGGTAACCTTCTCTATGAGAGGGTAGTTGAGCTCTCCCACTTTTAGGATTTGGCTCACATAGTACATGAGCTTTTGGATGTTCTCTTCCTCTTGGATTAGGATAAAGCTGAAGACTTCGGGGAGATGGCCATTTATAGATACAAAGTCTCCCCTCCTATGGGCTGGCTCAACAGTGGTTTGGTACTCAAGTAGGCTTTGAGGTCTTGAAAAGCTACACTGCATTTGGTCATCCAAATCATGTTCTTTTTCAGCTTCTTGCTTCCCCTTAATGTTTTGTAGAATAGGAGGCTCCTCTCGAAGGGTTTAGAGAGTAAACGACCCAGCGCTGCTATCTTCCCGTTCATCTTCTGGACATCCTTCAAGGTGCATGGTTTGGGTAGTCGCTCTATTATGGCTATCTTTTTTGGATTGATCTTAATGCATCTATAGGTGATCTGAAACCAAGAAACTTTCCCGATTACACCCAAAAAGCACACTTGGCTGGATTGAGCTTCATGCGGTAGCGTCAGAGAGTGGATAAGGTCTCATCTAAATCTGATATGTCGGCCGATGCTTATTTCGACTTCACCAGTAGGTTGTCCACATAAGCCTCCAGATTGTTGTTGATCCGGGGCTTGAAGATTTTGTTAACTAGCCTCTGGTATGTAGCCTCAGTGTTCTTGAGTCCGAATGATATTATTTTATAATAATAGGTCCCCTGATTGGTGATGAAGGAGGTATTCTCCTGGTCATGCTTTGCCATGAAGATTTGGTTATAGCTGGAGAAGGCATCCATGAAGTTAAGTATCTCATGCCCCACGTTCTCGTCGACCAGTTGATCAATTCGAGGTAAGGAATAGGTATCTTTGGGACAAATTTTGTTAAGGTCGGTGAAGTCAAAACACATCCTCCACTTGTTGAGTGCCTTCTTCACTAATACCACGTTAGCCAGGCATTCTGGGTATTGAACTTCTAGGATAAAACCAGCTCTTAGGAGTCAGTTGACATCCTCGTTGGCTGCATTCTACCTCTCAGAGTCTAGATGTCTCTTCTTCTATCGGATAGGTCTGGTGTGTCGATCGTCCACCAACTCATGGCTCATCACTTCAGGGGGATCTCAGACATATCTTTGGGCCCCCAGGCGAACACATCAGCGTTCACCTATAGGAACTCCATCAATGTGTTAGGTCTCATGTTATGAGCCTACATCTTCTAATCTTATTTTGATGATTACAAACAATTCTTAATATTGTTTGTCCAGTGTTTATGTTTTCTTATTAGGTATTCTAGACAAACAATACGTTGGAGGATGGATAGAATCGAGCATTCACGATCATAGCTAATGGAGGTTGGCGGAATAATGGTGTGAAGCAATGCAATTCATGTTGAAGATCCAAGTTCAACCTTCATCCGTAAGTTTACCAAGAAGAGCTTATTGAAGATCAAGATCTTTGCTTGGTATATTAGTTTAGGTTTTATATTATGTGTGTTAAATACTTCAAGCTCAATCATATACACACTTCATGTTTAAATATGAAACAAATACTTATTTATATACATACATACATGTTTCATAGTTATCATGTTTGGTTTTGATAAACAATGTGTTTTACCACATATACATGAAAATGAACAACACATATACATTTTTTTTCATGATTATATGTGAAAATAGTGTATTCTAGTTTATAAACTTAACAACCATAATATACATCTTTTATTAAGTCTATAAAATCAGTTTATGAAGTTTCAAAATATGGTGTAGTCAAAATGTCAAAAAAAATATGTTTACATTTTCATGTTTTGGACTATTTTGTAAAATGAAGAGATTTCTCATTTGGGAGGTGAGTTTTAAAAACTAGATTTTGTAGTATGTGTATTATCATGTCTACAATCATTTTTCAAAGTTTTAGATTTTTTGAATTTGTTTGCTATTTTTAAAAGCAGTTTAAAAATCAGATTTTTTTGTTTCAGTCAGGCTGAAATTCTGTTATCAGTCAACTGATCAGTCGACTAATGAAATCAGTCGACCGATCAGTCGACTAAAAAAAGTACCTGCAATTCAAAAAAGTTTCTATTTTGTTTTGGTCGACTGACCTGTCAACTGATGAGGTCATCAGTCGACTGATAAGGTCCGTCAGTCAACTGATGAGCTAAAAACGCCTCTAACGGTAGCTCATCAGTCGACTGATGCATCCTGTCAGTCGACTAACCAGCTCTACCGGCTATATTTCTAACCTTTGTTATTTTATCATTTTTGCTGGTTTTGCTTGGGTTTTGTGCCTTGGTTTTTCTTCCTATATAAACCCCTATTGTTCTCATCAAAATCAAGTTTTTTAAAGAGGGTTTTTAACAAGAGTTTTAAGTGTTTAAAAGTTTGTTTATCAAGTTTAAGTTTGGTGTATGAGTTTACAAAGAGGAGGCTTGCATTTTCAATTAAGGAATTCATCCTCAATCTTCTTCAACCTCTTTATGTTTATAGAGAAGTTTTTCTAACTCTTTTCTCTAGCAATTTTATTATTGATTTTCATATTCTTATTATTGCTAGTTTGCTAATTGAGTTAGATTTTATGCATACTCATTTTATCACACACACGCCCTATTTGAGCTTGTAGGATTTTATACATCATATATTGGGTTGTGGGTTTATGATTTGTGAGATTGAGCTTACATTGAGTTCTCACCTATTGTAGAGAATATTTTATTGTTGTTGAGCCTAATTGTGAGATACACTTTGTAATACACTTGTACACCGAGAGAAGTATGTGATGAGAGACGGGGTTATCCCAAGAAGAGTGGGGTAGGTAGTAATGTTTAGAGGTAGGTTATAATTCCTAACACTTGATGGAGACACAGGCTAGAGACCAACACTTAGAGGGTGTAAAGTGTGATTGCAAGAGTGTGAATTGTAAAGTTTTCGGTGAACTAGAAAACCATAGTGTGAGGTGTTAATGTTATTCAGGTGAGCAAAGAAAACTCGGTTGTGATAGTGAAGGTCTCCTCGAGGTGAGGAGCGGAGATATAGGTCGTGGGGACTGAACTCTGTGATCATATCTTGTGTTTGTATTTGTCATTTGCGTACTATCACTTGTTTATTTACTCTTGTTCATATATCCTTGCATATATCAAATTGAATATTAATATTGTTAGGATATATTTATTAATTATTTTTAATCGAAATTAATATCTAATAAGATTAGCAATAACTCTATTCATCCCCTCTCTAGGGTACTTTTACAATGTTCCCCGTAGAGGCTCTACGAGGCTGGACCCGATCTTGATCGTCCTCTGTCCTTTTCGGTCAATCGGCATCTCCTGGAGTTCTTCGACCGGAGTCATCCTCTGTTGCTTCGTAGCTTTCTCCATCTAGAGACATTGTAGGCGTTAAAAATTACCTATAGGTCCTCGAATACAACTCGAATCAAAGAGTGGACGAATCGAGAAGGTTCACGTCAACCAACTCGCGCACGTCGGTCAACGCGCACTCGTCAATCAGTTCGCACGCATTAGTCAATGCGCGTACGTCAGTCAGCTCGCGTGAGTTAATCAGCTTGCACGCGTCAATCAGCTCGCACGCGTCAATCAACACGCGCGCGTCGATCAACTCCATGCGACCGAATGCACTTGTCAGTCAACTTGCGCTTATCGGTCAGTTCCAAGTGCCGTAAAGAAACTAACGAGCGTATGAAGCAAGTTAGCAAATCGTACAAGTAAACAAGACGGTCAAACACGCAAAACGGTGGAAAATACAAGACCCGGAGAACCGAAAAACACCAAAGAACTCGGCAAAGAAAACCAAACCCCCACGACCGCGCGGGTCGGACCGACGCGCGATCCGCGGCCCAAAAGGTATTGCGCGGTGTCGGCGAATGTCCCCGACCGCGTGGTGGTGCGGGTCGGACAAAGTCGACCCGCGTCCACTGCGGGTAGGCCAAGGCCGACGCCGCGGCCGGCAGTGGGTCGCCAAGTCCGACCGCGCAGCGCGGGTCCGGACCAAACCGTCGCGCGCGGCCTTAGCGCGGAGTCGGACACGAGCCGACGCCGCGACCTCCGCGGGTCGGCGGGCTGTTTCGCGCAGGTTTGACCCCTGGACGTGTTTTTCGACGGTTTTGAGCGGTTTTCTCAGGATTTATCTATTCCAGAGGTTCTTAACTGGCTAGATATCATCTACAAACGTGGTTAGGCCGTTACTAACTGAAGATAAGATCAAATCACCCATTCTTATCTGAAAACTCCCCAACCGAAGCCTATAAATACAAGCCTAGGGCCTCCTTTTAGCGGTGGCGATTTATTATCAAGACGAGGAGATGCTACTGGATTGAGGAGTCAAGGAGCACGAATTTCAGCGAAGGCAAATCAGATCCCAGTGAATTCCAGCATAAAGAAGGAGCTATTCGAAGGATCTGAAGCCCGTACGTCCGTTCCTTGAGATTAGGCTTTATCTTAATCTCGAGAAGAGCTACTGATTTCGCTTGGTCGATCTCAGCACTTCAAATCAAATACTTCCTCGGCAAAGATGGAGCTCTGCCGAATTTTCCATCAACCGGATTCGATCCGCGGCAGTCCACGGATATCAAAATCCCCGGCACAGGCAAAGATCCCACGCAAGCAGAAGACCGATAAACGATCTCTGCGTTTGTTTGACGAGAATTATATATTTTTTATTTTTATTGTGTAAAAGTCTTATAAAAAGACTATCTTTTTGTTTTCATTGTAACGACTAAAGTTGTAATGAATACCGCAATGAATACATCAATTTTCGACGCAAACAAACTGGTGACCACAGTGGGAGCCAACGATCTCGCTGCCGAGGCCGTTGTGTTGCAACCGATGATTAAGATCCCGGTTAAAGAGGTGGTCGAATACGAGTTCGACCAACAGAAGTACAAAGAATACCTCTCGTCCTCCTCCTCCAGATCCTCCGCTTCTCGCAAGCGTAGGAAGATCAACGCCCACGTTGTTATAGTAGCTGAACCTTACAACGCCGTCCGGCCTCCAACGAGTCCGGATCTGTAGATCTGAACTTCTCCTCAATCAAGGAGTTGAGTACAGAAGGCGCACCCACTTTATCGAAGAGAGCTCGCCAAAGGCAGCGCCAACGTCTTGCGCGCCAACTCGCTAGAGCTTTGGAGCTAATTGACGGGATCCGTTATGAGGCGGATCTAAAATTTAGGCAACGCCAAGCGCCCTAACAGCGGATAAATGCCCTCTCCTCCGAATCACCAACAAGTGAATGGGTACAAGTCAAAAGGACCCGTTCAACTCTTGAAGAGCGGATCAAAAAGCGTCGTGCACTGCTTGCGCACGCGCAAATTTTTGCGCAAGAGGCCAAAAAGTTGCAGAGGGAAGAAGTGGGAAAGAAGCCACAAAAACTACACAAAGTTTGGAGCCCAAAGCCCAAGCCGGCGGCCGAAAAGATCGAGAAACACGGGTCACTCAAATTCGACCCGCCGAAACGCGGGTCACTCGGATACGATCCGCCAATTCGTAGGTCACCTGAGTCCGACCCTCCCAAGCGCGGATCACTTCAATCCGACCCGCCAATTCACAGGTCACCCGAATCCGACCCTCCAAATCGCGGATCACTTGGATCCGACCCTCCAAATCGCGGATCACTTGGATCCGACCCTCCACTTTGCGGGTCACTTAAATTCGACCCTTCACTTTGCGGGTCACCCAAATCCGACCCTCCAACCCGCGGGTCGCCCAAGTCTGACCCACGCCAGGGTCAAGACAGAAGACGTTCTGCACCAGTTTCGTCGATCCCTTCGAGTTTCGCACCTCCGATGGAGCCCCGCGATAGTGTGGATTTGTCCCGATTCAAAGTGAGGATGGTCGATCGCCTGGGTCCTTTACATGAGGATCGAGGCAAAGTTCTGATCAAAGAACGCTTGGGTCCGGTGATTGAACCCCGAGCGGCTCGTCGAGCTGGGGGTCGTGCACACCCTCACAACAATTTCAAACCTTCTCATAAAGGAAAAACTCCGGTTTCCACCCGCCTGGGGGTGTGTATCCAAAACCAGAAGCCTGTTGAGATCCTGCGCTCCCAAAAGCGTAGTTCTAAACACGTGACTCTTGAGAATACTAATAAAGTGGCAAATCCCCTGAAAGAAACGTATTCATCTGACGATAACAACATTATACCAGGGGAGTCGTGTCAACACCCGATAGGTTGCTCCGGTCATCTGACCGATGAGTTGTATTATCGGGCTGGGGGTACGAACAAATCTCGAAAGAGAAATACCCGGAAAGCGGACCCTCACTGTTCGTGCGCCAAGATTATCAGGGTAGTATTATCAGCGTGTAGCTGCCCCAAGACCGTTTCGGAGAGGGTCTCGGTATTCGAGAGGATCTCCAACGGAATGACCAAGTCCAGACCAAAGCGGCTCCGTAAAAAGCGACCGGCTGTTCAAGGTGACGAACTCCCGGAAGTCACAATAAATGTGGCTGATAAGGAAAAGTCGATTAGACCTTCTACTTCTGACCCGCTTATATCGCATCGTCTAACCCGATTGCGATCGGGAACTATTAGACAAAGAGATTATCAGAGAATACAGAGAGGATTATCCTCGGATGACGAAGCGTCAGATGCTAACTCTGTAGTCGCTTCTGACAATACGGTCTCCAGCCCAGGTAAATCTCACGAAGTGTTTATGATTAACACCGAGGAAGTAGCCAAAATGATTGAGGATGCCTTGGCCAGGCAAAACGTGAACTTCAAGTTCGAAATGGAAACGGCTATGCGGCGGATGAGGGAAGAACATGACCAACAAATCCGAGCTTTGTCGAATCAAATCGGTGAATCCAGCCGTCGCAACACTGCTTACTAAGCAGGTAGCGATTCAGATGTGGATGAACGCCTCAATACTGAGAACCCTCCCGTTGATCAGAACACTGAGGGTGGTCCCACTGAAGATAATAATACTGAGGGTGGTCCTGCCAATGATGACAACACCGGGGGTGGCCCCGTTGTTCCTCTCACAAATCGTCCAAGCCCCGATACGAGCAAGGATGAGAAAACGAAAGATCTCGAGAGCAAAATCAACACTCTGATGACTGCTCGAGAGGTAAAAAGGACCGACATTCCATGTCCCTATCCAAGAGAGTGGGATTCAATAGCATACCTGGAGAAGTTCAACCTGATTAACTTCACGCCGTTTGATGGAAAGGGTTCGCCCACTCAACATCTGATCTACTTCAAGTCCCACTTGGTTATGATCTCCGACAATGAAGCTTTGATGGTTCGGTTATTCATTGGCACCCTTCACGGGCCCGCCTTTGATTGATACCGCCGTCTTAAGTCTGGAAGTATTAATAACTGGGAAGACCTGGAGAGCCTATTCCTCACTTATTTCTTTGATGATGACGCTGAGGTGTCAATCCGGACACTCTTCAATGAGAAGTAAGAAGACGATGAGACGGTCGATGATTTCGTCAAACGCTTCCGGAATAAGCGATGAACTGCCGAGATCCGATCACAGAGGACTTCATCCTCCAAACCTGTCACAAAAACCTCTCATTGGACGTGTTGGAAGTTATTGGAGTAGTACCGTCCAACAACTGGAAAGAGTTGAAGGTGCGCGGAGAGCAGGCCGAACGCTTCCTCAGACCGTCCAACAACTGGAAAGAGTTGAAGGTGCGCGGAGAGCAGGCCGAACGCTTCCTCAGAAGGAAGAAAGCCGAAAGAAGCCAACGAACGCTTCCTCAGAAGGAAGAAAGCCGAAAGAAGCCAACTGACGGCTAACTCTCCGAAATCAAATTTCACATCCCGTGGTAAAGGGAAAACACCTGTAGCAGCTGTTGACGCTAATCATACGTCGTAACAGCAATCCCGAAGACAGCAGAAGACTTCGGATTCAAGACTCCAAAAAGAGTACTCATTCAAGGACGAAGACGTTCCAGCCATCTTCGAATCTCTCCTTGAAAATAACAAGATCAAGCTACCACCTATCACAAATCAGGAGGAAACTGACAACACGGCGGATCCAAAGTACCGTGCGTACCACAGGAGGGTACTTCATCCCACTAAGGATTGCTTTGCTCTTAAGAATAGCATCTAAATCTTAGTTGAAGCCGGCGTCATAATGCTGGGATAAGCCAAATGAGAATGGCGACACTCCGACAAGTATACGAGTATAAAATGCTTCTTAATACTCTAATAGGTATATAAGTCTAAACTGTTTCCTACCATTGACGGGAAGTTCTTGGAGAACTTTTATATGTAATATTCTTAAGGATAACCCAGTCATGTAACTGAATATAATGTCCAAACCAGTTCCGCAAAGGAAGCTGGGGGTGGATGATTTATGTAACGGGAAGTTCCCGAAAGAATGCTACATGTAATTTTTTTTAGGGATAACCCGATCATTACAAACGAAGTGATAAACACTAAACCCCCACCGATCAGATTAATTGACGATAGGACCATCAAAATTCCTTCCGGTTAAATCCGCTCAAACTTTTATTGTATCTGTGCACTCAACATCCTCAATGTTAGAGTCTAGACATGATACTCGGAATTTTAATGTCTTAATCCTTGACGAATTGTCAAACCCCTTTGTGTTAAGTTCTTATCACTTGACACCAAGAATCCCTATTGAGTAATCGGTATAAGTCAACACTCCCACTATGATTTGTACTCCCACTCCTACTGTCTACCTAGTCAAACCTTCCTACAGTTAGGGCCACAACCAAAATCCTCTCTCGATTCCTTCCATGAGCGAGAGGTCCACTTTCAAACCGAGTGATCAAACATTCCTACAGTTAGGATCATCTTAAACTCCTGCTTGGTCAAACCTTCCTACAGTTAGGGCTAAAACCATAATTCATTCTCGATAAACGAGAAATTCATCTTTAGTTCGATAATCAAACCTTCCGACGATTAGGATTATCTGAATCTTTTTGATTCTCGGAGTGGAGATCCCACTCTTAGTTTCACCTTCCCAGATTCTTGAAGTGGAGATCCCACTTTGAGTTTCCTTTTGTGATTGGAGATAGAATATAAAATTCTTTCTCTTCAGCTTTGGGAGATAGAATATAAAGTTCTTTCTCTCCCGCATCGGGTTCGTCTTTGCCCCACGAGAAGACATCACTTTTTTCAAACTCTTAAAATCCGTGCCTCACACACACGGGGAATTTTATTCCGAAGCCTAAGTAGGGATAAGTTAGCGTTTAACCCGCATTGCTGGATGGTTCGTTCCCGTAAAAATGACCGAGTCTACGTATTCACTATCGTAGCGATAAAAATCCGTGCCTTTTATGCACGGGGAATTTTATCCCGAATCCTGAGTAGGGATAAGTCAACGCCTAACATGCGTTGCCGGTTAGTTCTTAACTGTAAAAAGAACAAAAGTCCACATATTCGATATTGTGGTAGGTTGTTATTCATAACACCAAAATCCGTGCCTTACACGCGAGGGGAATTTTATCCCGAATCCTGAGTAGGGGTAAGTCAACGCCTAATACGCGTTGCCGGTTAGTCCTTAACCGTAAAAAAAAAGAACAAAAGCTCACATATTCAATATTATGACAGGTTGTTATTAATAACACCATAATCCGTGCCTTACACGCACGGGGAATTTTATCCCGAATCCTGAGTAGGGATAAGTCAACACCTAACACGCGTTGCCGGTTAGTTCTTAATCGTAAAAAAAGAACAAAAGTCCACATATTCAATATTATGGCAGGCTGTTATTAATAACACCAAAATCCGTGCTTCACACATATGGGGAATTTTATCCTGAATCCTAAGCAGGGATAAGTCAACACCTGACACGCGTTACCGGTTTAGTCTTTTACCGATTGAAGAAGACACCAGAGTGCCAGTCTAGGGACTTTTATCCTGAAGCCTAAGAAGGGATAAGTCAGCATCTAACACACGTTGTCGGGTAGCCTATTCCCGTAATAATGGCGAAGTCTATGTATTCGAAGTCGTAGCATCAAGTCTAAGGGAGTTCATTCCTTTAGCACAATGTCACATGCAGAACGGACTTAAAACAATCCGCATGTAAGCCCGATTCAAACGGTAATCGGTAATAGCACGTCAAACCCATTGAGGGCTGAGGATTTGCTAAAAATCCTAAGTCAACGTCTGATACACATTGTTGTTTAGTCTTTTCACAGGAGAAAGACGAAGTCTACGTATTCAATATCGTAGCACTAAAAGGGTTAACTCTTTTAGCATAACGTGACATGCGGAACGGACTTAAACAATCCGCATGCTAGCCCGACTTAAACGGTAGTCGGTAAAGGCTCATCAAACCTATTGATAGCTAAGAATTTGCCAAAAATTCTATAAATGCAAGTCATCGACGCATCAGCTTCATTAGTTGGTCTCATGACTCGAGCATCCAACAACTTCGGGATAAGATCCATATCTGCAGACGAAACAACTTTAATAGTTGGTCCTGCAGCCCCAAATTTGAGACCGCCACGCTCCAATGCCTTAAGAGCTTAAACTGTGTAGACTCCAGTAAACGTACGAGTATAAACTATGTTAACACCGATCAATACAAAACCCTAAGGTCAATGCCGGTCAACGCGTAGCCAGGGTCAACGCCGATCAACGCGTTGTGATACAGTTAATTGGTTCAAAGTCGACTCAATGACACAAGCCAAAATCAACTCACCAACTTCAGTTCGAGATTTCGACAATGGTCAGACGATAAACGCAGTACCGGAAGAACTTCATCTATTCGACAAAACACTGAATAGACTAAAAAGTGGAGAAGTCAAGAACTAAAGCCAGTTATAGGTCCTGTGGTACCGACTGAAGGTGGGGGTCTATCATATCCAAAGCATTTCAGACTTATCTATAAAAGATCGAGACTAAAACACTTTCGAGGGGGTATCTGTAGGCGTCAAAAATTGCCTATAGGTCCTCGAATACAACTCGAATCAAAGAGTGGACGAATCGAGAAGGTTCACGTCAACCAACTCGCGCACGTCGGTCAACGTGCATGCGTTAATCAGTTCGCATGCGTTAGTCAATGCGCGTATGTCAGTCAGCTCGCACGAGTTAATCAGCTCACACGCGTCAATCAGCTCGCACGCGTCAATCAACACGCGCGCGTCGATCAACTCCAAGCGACCGAATGCACTCATCAGTCAACTTGCGCTTATCGGTCAGTTCTAAGTGTCGTAAAGAATCCAATGAGCGTATGAAGCAAGTTAGAAAATCGTACAAGTAAACAAGGCGGTCAAACACGCAAAATGGTGGAAAATACAAGTCCCGGAGAACCGGAAAACACCAAAGAACTCGGCAAAGAAAACCAAACGGCCGCCGCGAGCAACACAGTGACCCGCCGGGCGGTCGACGCTGGCGGCCGCATCGTGGCCACGCGGGTCAGGCCAAGTCGCGACTGCGCGTGGGCGCGGTTCGGAACGCCGAGCCGCGACCCGCGCCCCCCGCAGGTCGGCGGGCTGTTTCGCGCAGGTTTGACCCCCGGATGTGTTTTTCGACGGTTTTGAGTGGTTTTCTCGGGATTTATCTATTCCAAAGGTTCTTAACTGTCTAGATATCATCTACAAACGTGGTTAGGCCGTTACTAATTGAAGATAAGATTAAATCACCCATTCTTATCCGAAAACTCCCCAACCGAAGCCTATAAATACAAGCCTAGGGCCTCCTTTCAGCGGGGGCGATTTATTATCAAGATGAGGAGGTGCTGCTAGATTGAGGAGTCAAGGAGCATGAATTTCAACGAAGGCAAATCAGATCCCGACAAACTCCAGCATAAAGAAGGAGCTATTCGAAGGATCTGAAGCCCGTACGTCCGTTCCTTGAGATTAGGCTTTGTCTTAATCTCGAGAAGAGCTACTGATTTCGCTTGGTCGATCTCAGCGCTTTAAATTAAATACTTCCTCGGTGAAGATGGAGCTCTGCTAAATTTTCCATCAACCGGATTCGATCCGCGGCGGTCCACGGATATCAAAATCCCCAGCACAGGCAAATATCCCACGCAAGCAGAAGACCGATAAACGATCTCTGTGTTTGTTTGACAAGAATGATATTTTTTTTATTTTCATTGTGTAAAAGTCTTATAAAAAGACTATCTTTTTGTTTTCATTGTAACGACTAAAGTTATAATGAATACCACAATGAATACATCAATTTTCAACGCAAACAGACATGCCTTCTCAATAGGCAGGATCTCTTGCACACCCTTGGTCGAGAGCATGTAACAGGACCTGACCTCTCGTTGATTGCTCCTGGGGACCCCGACTCCATCAGGAGTCGGGAACTTCAATATCTGGTGATAGGTTGAAGTGATGGACCACAAGAGGTGGATGACAGTCCGACCCAAGATGACATTATGTGCCGACTTGAGATTCATTAGCAGGAATTGGACTTGAACGCTGGATTGCTAGGGGTGCACTCTGACCGTTAAGGGGAGAGTGTTCATCCCTTCGAGCAGGAGAGAATGCCCTGTGAATCTGATGAGGGGGCCCCTACATGGAAGCAGACGGGATTTGTCAATGTCCATCTGGTTGAAGGCATAGATATACAAGATGTCCGCTGAGCTTCCCGTATCGACCATGATCCTCTTCACCTGGAAGCCGTCAATCCCAGCCGTTATGATGATGGGGTCATCATGAGGTGTCTCAACGCCCTTCAGGTTGATGTCTCCGAAGGAGATGGGCTCCTCAGCTCTAGGCTTCTTGTCACATAGGTCGACCCGCAACGTTCTTTTAGCATACCTCTTTCGAGTATTGTTGGATGACCCTCTAGCGATGGGGCAGCCACTGATCATGTTGATGACCCTCTTATGGCTGGGCTCCGGGGGTCGACTATCCTGCCATGGTTGCGAACGAGGTCATCACAACCAATATCTCCTGTCAGCCTTGGCTAGGGCGGCTTCCCTCCTACCTATCTGGGAGACAAGCTTCTTTAGGTACCCTCTCTGGATTAGGTCCTTAATGTCTCTCTTCAAGATACGACAATCATTCGTGAGATGGTTGTGATCTCTATGGTAGCGACAATATTGCCTAGTGTATCTACTCCATGGGTCCGACCTCATCATAGGAGGGGGATCATTGAGATTCCCCTCCTTCCGGACCATGTTGAGAGATTTTGTGAGAGAGGTGTTGAGGACCATGAGAGCAGGTCGAGGTGTCAGCTCCCTCCGTCAATCCCTCCTGTTAGACCGGTTGGAGCATGGGTCAACTCTTGAGGGATCTCTCAGCTACTCTTACCTTGTTGACGGGCCTCTAGCCGACTCTGGTGCTGGTGCCATCACTAGTGCTGTAGCAGATGTCGGTGGTGCTGGTGGCACTGGTGGTGTTGCTGCGGAGGTCGTGGCTATAGATTCTTCAGTGGCCCTGGATGCTACCTTATAGGCTCAGGCATCATCTATGTCTATATACCCATGAACTTTGGATATCAGTTGTTCATAATTGGCGATCGGCTTCTTGGCCAATGAGTCAGCTAGTTCATTATTCTGTAGGTCGGCTACAAGAGCAGACATAGCAACCGAACTTCCAGGGTCGTTGACCTCCAGCCTCTTCGCTTGGAACTCTTGAAGTAGGCTCGAAGGCTCTCTCCAAGCTCCTGCCTCATCTGTATTAATACATTAGGAGGTAGCTTCTGTTTGGTTCTAGCTAAGAAGTGGTGGATAAACTTCGCCTAAGCTGTTGGAAGCTACCGATGGACTTCTTCTCAAGGGTATTCCACCAGAGTTTGGTGATCCCCGACAAAGTGATGGGAAAGCACCGGCAAATAGTAGCTTCTGACACCTGGAGCATGCTCATCATATCATAGTAGTTCTGGACATGCTTGGTGGGGTTCCCTTCGTCTTTGTACTCTTTCATATGAGGCATCTTGAATTTCTCACATGGGGCGTTCATGAGGTCATCAGTGAGGGGGGTGTTCCTTCCGATGGCTTCGGTGACGGGTCTGTACACCTAATCATATCCAGATGCTCCATGGGTGACTGAGGGGGGCTGGAGAGGTATGCTGACGACAAAAGGTCTTGAATATCCTTCCCCTGGCGTGCTCTGTAGGGCGACCACGGTTGGGGCTCTCGTCGGTGGCTTCAGAGTGAGGGAGGAGGCACCGATGAGGATCTGTCGGGTGAGATGATTGGTGTGGTAGTGAGGTCGTGTACTTGATGCGATCTCTCCGCTACTTAGCGACAGTGTAAGGAGTTCGAGGATGGACGACATGCTTGCTGGTGAATGTAGCGAGTTTCTATCGGAGGGATTGAGAGATCTTTTGAGCTGTTTCTTCAAGTTGAGCTTGAGTAACGTAGCTCTGGTGTGGTCCTTTAGGGATAGACTGATCAGCCCTATGCTTAGAACTAGACATACTTGCTCAAAAAAGAGAGAAGGCCCCACGGTGGGCATCAAACTATTAATGTTAATAATCACACAGATAATATAATGGGGTGAGGTTGATTAGGGGCCGCTAACATCTTCGAATATCTAGTTTTGAGTTGAGCTGCTCTTTCCTACACAAATAGCAACTCGTAAGAGGGCGGAGACTAGTTCCCCCGTTGTTCCTCCAATGATTAAGTCAGTGATGTACTTGAGTGGGAGAGTGATGAACTGTGCGAGTTCTCAAGTATAGTGGAGTGGAGAAAAATTCTGAGAGATTTCTTACCTTCGCATTAGGAATAATTTTTCCTCTTATATCCATACAGGAAGGGCATTTTAGTCTTTTTTAACATGTCTGAGCTAGTGGCTGAGTCAACGTCAACTTTACAGGTGTCAGCTGTGGAGTGATCACGGAATGAGCGTGGTCACTTCGGCATTAATAAGACGAGATAGGCAGCGTACGAAGCTGACGTGTTCCAATGTATCATAAATAGTACCAAAGATGGAGAAATGATAACGCCTATAAAGCATTTAATGTGATATTGACGCGCTGTCAGCGTGAGATTCGAGGTCGAAGTCACTTTTTGACTTGTATCGAGGGGTGTCGAGAAGTACCATCTTTCGAGTTGACCCAGCGAGATGCTGACTAATTAACTAATTGAGTGGACTTGCAGCAAGTTGTCTTTTGATGAGAGGACCGACAAGTACCGCTATTCGAGCCGACCTAGCGAGATGTCGACTCGGCGAGTCAACTAGGTCGGGAATCTGGTTGTCTCATATGTCGAGTTGACTGAATGGTGCGTGATAGGGTATATCCGCCTGTTGTTATTAAGAGGCCATAATTTGGCGACCAAAAACACTAGGATTCTTATTCATTTGTATGTTATATACATGTACAAGGCTATGAAGATCATAACAAAAATTCAAATTAGTTACAGTGATAAGATTATAGATGGAGAGATATCTAGGGTTGTGTGTTGAGCTGTTGGTTGAGCCAATATACACGGAGAAACCTGTTGAGTTGGTTGCAACCTTCATGGAGCTAACAATTCTCTCTCGTTGTCTCTCATCAAATATGATCTCCAACTCTTCTTATATAAGTCTTGATAGAATAGGAAAGAGATGCTCTAATTAGAGTTTTAATAGGAGATCAAATCAATCAATGAACAACTAAGATTAAATATGAAAATCTGCCAAAATGTGTCATAACCATCGATGGTGAGTCATGATCATCGATGGTACGTTGATGATCATTGATGGTTGACTGTATTCCATCAATTGTATAAATTCTGGTTTCTGAATTTCTCCGGTGGTTGACTGTAGACCTTCTATGGTCCTTGCAATCATCGATGGTCGACAGTAGACCATCGATGGTCTGATTTCTAGTTTCTGTTTTCTCCGATTATTTCATGTAGCCTATCGATGACTTGATTGACCATCGATAGTGCCTCGTAACCATCGATGGTTCAAAGGCTGAAATTAACGTTCATATTAATTTTTGTATCGTTTTTGAACTGCAACTTGTTCGTACCTATTTTTACTTAAAATATATGATCATCTCGCAAATATATTAGTAGCAAATAAAAGTTTGTCATTAATCAAACAAGAGATATTACATGAACACGTTCTGCATGAATAATGTTCTAATATTCACAGCATGTTGAAATATTAGACACGTTACGTCCTGTGACTCGGAGGAGGGAAGGGAGAGTGGGGGCGGGGGGGGGGGTTGGGTCCCTAAGAGCATCTCCAACGTTACTTCAAAAAGCCATTTTGACGCCAAAAGAATACCAAAACTGCCTCCAACATAGCCAAAACCTGCGCTATTTTAGGGCGCTGCTACAATGTTGCGCAACACTGTAGATATGCAGTTTTTTCTTTTTCCCAATTTACCCTTAAAATTGGTTATAACAAATCAAATATTCCAACCATATCTCATTTCATCCATCATATTTCCTATTTGGTGTAAAATTTGGTGTAATGGGTTGGAGATAGAATAGTGATTTGGTGTAAAAACTACACTAACTTGGTGTAAAAACTACACCATTTTGAGTTTTTGGGTTGGAGATGCTCTCAGCACCTCTGCAACACACTGCTGTTACGTGCGATCTAGGTCACATGAAACGAAGAGATACCTCTGCTTGGTAATCACAAGGTTTAAATGCTAATAGAAAGTTTCACGTAATAGCATCTAGCACATGGGATAGAACTACAATTATACGATGCGCAATATATAATACATTACGTTGGCCATGTTACAAGAATGAAAGAGTATTGCGATACATAGTTGCAGGGAGAACAATGTTGTTTTTGATTCTTTGATCAAGTTGCTCAATTAAAATGCTCCTAGTTCTTGCTCTCTTTTCGTCGCTTCTAGCAGTCACAGGTCAAATATTAATTATTTTAATTACCATTGTTGTTGTTTTGCTGGATTATAAACAGTAACTATATACCACAGACTATAAGTATAAATACTCTGGCTAATACTCATCATGGGCGTGAGTCGTGCGGTACCATTTGACACTCATAAAATACTATTAGAAGTACTACCGTTGTTTATAATCTTAAAGTTCTTGGCACCCTCATGTTTTGTATTTAATTTTTCATAGCAATAAAAGTTAATCAAAGCCAGCTGGGGTCACAGTAATATTCAAGTCTATAAAATAAGAATTAAGTAAAACATGCTGAGATGTGACCAGATACAAATAGGTACAAGCCACCTACTTAGTTACAAAATGACAGAAATTTTTTAATTCCATTTTATCTACATCACTACGAGTCACGCTATTGCTACAGATTGATCCAATCAATCTTCAATTGATTCTTGAGTAACAGAATCAATCATCATTATTGGAGCAAAGTGGGCATTTTTCTTGCAATCTATTCTCTTTACACCTTCAATTAGATTTCAAGATATAAATATGTGGATTCGAATAAATAAAAAAAGATATATAGATATGGAAAGAAGATCATAGATTGGTGCACATCTCGAATCATATTATATAAGGCTAATTAAACTCCGGGTCCTTTTATAAGCTGCTATATGTAATCATATTGTTATATTGTATGGTGTAAATTGTGTAATCCTCAGACTTAGGGTTCTTCTCAGATTATATTGGGTCACTTGTTGAGTGTTCTTTTAATGGGTTAAAACTTAAACTTTAAATTCATGGGCAGTAAAATTTAAACCCGGATTGCTTCAATATCATATAAAACATCTCTGTTATACACTAAAACTCTAAAAGTGTGGCAAGACGTGAGCGTTACTTCATACTCTCTATATTTGTATTTAGACAGTTTATTAATTATGTTGTGATATATGGAGGATAGAAGGTAGTTTGTATATACATATTTTTGTTAATTAAAACTGTTGATGTCAAGTGATCACACAATCAGTATATATCCGTGTTTGGATGAGTTTGTTGAGGATTGATGAGGGGCCACTTTCTTCTCTGACTTTATGTCTGGTTCTTGAGTTAGGTGGCTGAAAAATTTACACGTGTAGAAAATCGTGAGAGGATGGGGTTTGGTTCCCCCGTTGTACCTCCGACGATCAAGTTAGCTAATAAACTTGAGTGGAAAAATAAGAACTGTGTGAGTTCTTGTATGTGTGCAGTATAATTTTGCAGATATCTCTTAAAAGATCAGATTTGTGAACCAGTTTTTTAACTAGTTTTGGAACCCGTTTAAAGTTCAAATAGTACATGTATATATACCATGGGTAGAAAGTTAGATTGGTCACTTCGGCCAAGCATTGAGAGGCGGTGGTGAAGTATGGGCTGGCGGCTGTGTCAGCACCTACTTTACAAGTGTTGGTAGGTGATTAGGGGGAGAATCACTTCGGTATTAAATGGAAAATGATCGCAGGCATGACGGTGTTGACGTGATCCGATGAGTCATGAAGACTATCGGGCCTAGAGTCCTGATGACACCTGCCAAGCATTAAATGCGATGCTGACACTTTACCAGAGAGGGAAGCTCGAGACGAAAATTGTCCTTTAGCTTCGCCGAGAACTAACGCCTATCGAGTCGTCCTCTTGGGGTGCTGAACAAATGGTCGAGTGGACTCCTGGCGAGTCGTCTTTGACGAGAGGGTCGACTGGTACCGCCTTTCGAGTTGACATGAAGAATATTGACTCTACGAGTCGGCTAAGTCGAAATCCTCGCTGGACTTGGGTCACCAAGTTGATTGGGACCTTATTTGCAGCAATACACATGTCCGTTGCTTGACAATAAGTTGCATTTAGGCGAGTGAGAACATCATAACAAAAACAATAATGAGGTTGATTGTTTCATCCCTGCTATTTTAGCATTCTTAGACACATACATGCACATTGCGCATTTGGGAATTTGATATTGACAATTGGACTTTTGAGATGCGTGATGCATGTTTTATGGTCTAGTTTTCTCTTATTTTGACTTTTTTTTCCTGTTCTTTTCTTTTTATAACAGAGGTTGTAGCCCTGTCTTTAACACGAGGCCTCACACGTTAATCCTCTGCTTTTACCAATCAGGCCTTGCTCTTTTCTTAACCTTGTGACTTATGACTTTTACTTTAAACACCATTAAAAATTATGTTAGCTTAGTTGGATTTATTCCCCTACAGTGTGTTCATGAGAATTTGATTCTCTGCTAGCTTGGCAGCTCTAGTGCTCTCCTGACCTCTCATAGCGCACGTGTTGAGGGCCCTAAAATACTCCGCTTCATGCACCCTTTCCCTTTTTAGTCTAGTGCTCTTAACCATTGTAAATAATAAGATTTTTTTTTCTTCAGATATTACTCCCTTAAATCTTTCATGTTTTGAACCCAGTTCCTCAAATCATTGAAATAAAAATTAGAGGAATTAATTTGCAACTTATGAGAATTGGAGAACCTAATAGTAATTTTAATGACTTGATGAACCAATTCCAGAATTATTCCAACAAACCCAGAAACAGTTTTTCAGGGACCATGAGCTAGACTTAGGTACAACTGCCCAATTGAAAATTAATCAAATTGATCACACTAGACAGAAATGACACAAGTTGGCAGCAGTAACCATTTTATCTTTTATCTTAAAGAATATGTATATATTATTTGAGCCCACCTGTGCCTGAACATTTTTGAACGGATGGCTGTTGCGAAGAAGAGTTTGGGGTTCATAATTGATTCTTCACCACAATCATGGTAGGCTGCTGATGGAGGTGGGTTTTTTTTTTGCATTTATTGAAGTACACCGATCAGGACTCCCATTTTGACCAGCTTGTTTATAAGCGCTAGTCCTTTTGCTCGTTGCAAATTTGGAGAAGCAAAGCGAAGCTCTCATGGAGTCATCAATCATCAAGCAAAGATACTCTTTCTGTATATTGGCGAGCTTCTTTGGCTTCCTCTTCCTCTCTCTCTACCATGACCAAGGCCAGCATCTAATCACTATCGTTTCATCTCTTAAAAGCTCGAGCTCCGCCGATGATTATAAAGTCTCAATCACAGAGATCAGACAGGTCAATATCATCTCATCTCCTCGAAATGTTTCAACTTCGCAAGTCAATACTACTATCTCAACTTCACAACTCAATACCACTATTGAGATTGTTTCTTCACGTGAGAAGATGGAGGTGTCGTTGAAGTTGAACAGTAGTGTTAGCGAGAAATTGGAGGCGTTGATAGAAGAGGAGGAGGAGGAGGAGGAGGAAGAGGAGGAGGAGTGTGATATTTTTGATGGGATGTGGGTTTATGATCCTAAGAATTATCCATTGTATCATGGTTATCAGTGTCCTTTTCTCAGTAATCAAGTGAGCTGCCAAAAAAATGGGAGGCCAGACTCTGATTATGAGCACTGGGGGTGGAAACCAAGAGGCTGTGACATTCCAAGGTATGCAACTCCAATTATCTTGGTTTAAGAAATGGGTTTTATATAGTTTTAGTTTGCTTTGTGTTATTTTATTATTATTATTATTATTTTTTTTTGGTAATTTTGAAGGTTTAATGGGACTGATATGCTAGAGAGATTGAGAGGTAAGAGGGTGGCAATTGTTGGGGATTCTCTTAATAGAAACCAGTGGGAATCCATGGCATGTCTCCTTTACTCATCCATTAAACCATGGCGAGCATTTGTGAAGTTAAACGATGTGTACAAAATCTTTCGAGCTCTGGTACGGTTTTACCTTTTAGATTCTTTCACTTCCAAACCATACATAAAACTTTTATCTTTTTGGCTTGGTGCTAAGATATTTTGTTACAGAACATATCTTCTCTAAAGTACTAGGAACCTAAAATCAGCCCTTGAAATGCAATTTCTATTGACTTATGCCCAAGTACTAAAAGAAAAATAAAAGACGAGGGTGTTCATAGGTAAAACATTTTTAATACCGAATGTGTTCGTTTGCTTTTCAAGATCGTACTAATCAACTTGCTGAACAATTCAAAGATCGAATTTTAATACTTATCGGTGATTTATTGACAATTCAAGGAGTATGATTTCACGCTTGAATTCTACTGGAGCCCGTTTCTGGTCAAAGTAGACCAAATGAAGAATGGATCAAAAGTGTTGAAGCTCAACGAGCTTATAGAACCATGGAAATGGCAAGGCGCTGACGTCTTGGTGTTCAACACTGGACACTGGTGGACTCATCATGGGAGATCACAACCGTGGGTTTTTTTTTTTAAAACTCAAATATCAAAAAACAAACTTATGTGTTTTGAGTCAGAAAAGTGAATTATGAGCTGATTTGAAATTGAATTCTGTAGGTGGGATTTTTATAAGAAGGAAGGAAAGCTGGTTGAGGATATGGATGGGGACCTGGCATTTCAGACTGGACTCAATACTTGGGCGAGTTGGATTGATCGAATGGTGAATCCGAACAAGACGAAAGTTTTCTTTCGCAGTATCTCTCCTGAACATAAACCGTACGTATGCTTTGCACTTAAATTAGAACTAGAGAGGTATACCCACAATTGGGCGAGAGTACAAGTGGTCTATCCGCAATCAACAACAGACCAACTTAGATCGCAACAAATGATAATTTCACAATTGAAGATGAGCATTTTGATTTGCAATAGAATGTTTTTTTTTTTTTTTTTGCCCCAAACAAAAAAGATAAAACATTTTTGCAACTAAATGAACACTAAAATTGTATTTGTAAATACATTTCAATAGCAAAATGTGAGTATCCAGATGACATTTTGGCGCTAATTTCCTGCAAAAAATGATGAATTTACAATTCCAGTATAGCAAACAACCCCGCTGTTATTGACAATGTGGTTTAAGCTCCGGCAATCCTCTGTTGGCTTATAGCTGTAAACTAAACGGTCAGAACTCACTCATTTTTACCGAAACTTCAAACAATTGCAGGTATAATCTTCACTGGTGCTTCAACCAGAGCCATCCGATCACCAATGAAACCTACAGACAGTCATTTTCACGATCGATGATATCCATAGTAGAGCAAACTATAGAGAAAATGAAAACTCCAGTTAAATATCTCAACATCACGAGACTATCAGAATATCGGCGTGAAGCTCATACAGCTATATACACCGTGAGGCAACAGAAGCTCTTAACTGATGAAGAGAGAAAGCAACCTGAGAAATTTGCAGACTGTAGCCACTGGTGTCTTCCAGGATTGCCTGATACCTGGAATTCTTTGCTTTATACTTCGATCCTCAGACCTCCCTCCGTTGTTCCATAAGTTTTTGGTGTTTTTGTGTCATATTTAGTGTTGCAGATGCCCCTTTTTTTGTGGCATTGTACATTATTTCTTGTATCATAGCGATTCATTAGCCTGAGAGCTCTACGGGAACATGTCAGATCAAAACCTGCCTGATAAGCATATTGCTTTGTATGGAAGATTTGAATAGATTGGGATTCTTTGCAACTTCGGATTTTTTTTTCCCCTACTATATTATAAGTTTCACACTATTTTATACTACATGACCCAAACGTGACAGATTTTTCATCGTGAGTCATATTAATGACTCATACGAAGTAAAATGTTTCCATCGCATCATTCTAAGCATAATAGTAACACAAAAGTGTATAGTTTAGTTACAAAAGTGTATAGTTTAGTTGGCTTGTTCTTTACACGTAAAACTCATGCTTTCCGTCCGCAGATATCTCAGAGGGAAGCCCTTCACTGGATGATGGAATATGAGCAACTCCGTTTATATGTTTCATATCGACAAAAGTTATAAGAGCTTCTACGATAATTGATACAAGATGGGGAATAAAGTATCAAGTAATCATGATCATTACAACAATAGTAATAAAGCACCAGTAGTAGGTAGACACTGGTATCAGAGCATTAATGACCAAGGTCCATTAATTTCCTATTCTTTGGGTCCAGTTCTCTGTACATAGAATTATCTAGGACAAATTTTGAAAAGCACCTACTTTTAAAAATTAAATAGCAAAAACGACCCCATGTAAAAATAATGAGCAAAACCGACCCTTTTCGTTTGAAATGGGTCGGTTTTGCTATGTGAGGTAGAATTTGTGAAATGCACGGGACTGCTAGTCCCGTGCATTTCATTTCATTTTCTTCGTTGCTCTGTCTTCGTTCCCTCGACCTTTTCACACCCAAATTCCACCGCCGGCCGGCACCCGACATGCCCACACTCCTCGTCCCCCTCGGCAGCGGGCCCACCTTCCCACTGTACAGGTACCCCAAAACCCCGACCAGCGCGTCGAACCCAACTTCAAAACCCTTCACCAAATCCTTCAACTCGAGCTTTATCGGGTTCCCCTCTTCCTTCTCCTTTGATTTCTTCGAGAAAACGCCTCTGAGAAATGGGCTTCTTGCGGAGAGAACGCAACGGTGGGCCGCCGACCTCGTCGGGGCCCACGGAGATGACGGCGTCGGTGAAGGGGATGAATTCGGGGGAGCGGAAGGCGGCGGCGAGGTTTTCGGAGAGGCGGCGGAGGGCCTCCACGTCGGCGTGTGGGGTCCACGAGTTGGGGTCCGCGTCGGAGGAAGAGGGGGAGGAGATGATGATGATGCTACTGCTGCTGTTCGAGAATTCGTGGGTTTCCATTTTTGAGAGGAAAAGGCTTGGGAAGAAGAAGGGGAGATGGTCAAGAGCAAAATGGGGCTTTTTTTTTTGCGAGTCGGGAATTAAAACGAAGTGTACGGGACTACTAGTCCCGTACACTTCGCAACAGCCAAACTTACAGCAAAACCGACCCTTTTCAGGGGAAAAGGGTCGGTTTTGCTAATTATTTTTCTAGACGGTCGTTTTTGCTTATTAAATTTAAAAAAGGGGCTTTTTTAAAAATTTGTCCAATTATCTATTTAAGAGTTTGGAGAGGAGAAAACGGTCCAAAGCTGGTAAGATCATCAAGTGCCTTCATTGATCATTTTTCTGATGTTTTCAGCGACCAGCTGCCACAGCTGACCCTGTCGTTTTCCAGGACTTAACTAACTCCTTCAGTTTTTTTTAGTTTTTTCTTTTTCTTTTTTAACTTTTTAAGAAGTTACTTTTTAACTCACATGTATAGAGAGTTCTGTCAAGTATATATTTCTTATAGAAATCACTAAGATTAGAGAATCCTAATTAGACTGCCCTGGTGTTTGGATTAAATTAGAATAGGATAACAATTTTGATGTTATCTTTCTAAATTATTGTTAAACCAATCATACTGATATATGAGAAAACAATAGTTCAGAATTAAAATTTAGGACAGAATATAATGAAGCCACATTATATAAAAAGGTAAATAACCTTTTGTCAGCTAACCTTGATTAGCTGGAAACAATATTCAAGTACCAAGCCAACCACCTACTAATAAATGTCGAACTTTACCGTACACAGATAATAATAATATAACATGACTCACTGTCAATGTGTCATGCTGAAGTGTTGGGTTAACAAATATAGTTACTTTTGCTATGTATTACAGTCAACTATCAGAAAAGGATCAATATTAGTTTGTACAGGTGAAATCATTTGCATTATGTTCTTTTTTGTAGACAGGTCATCAAGTTTGAGCTCAACGAGAGCTCACATGTATACCAGATTTCTTAGCATATTTGAATTCCCAAGTGGCTCATATATAGTTATAATAATGGATTATCTTCATACGATCCGACCCATTTCTACCGCTAGTTATATATTCCATACACATGTAGAATTATAACTTTGATAGTTGTGAACTGGTTCAGAGTTGTTTAATCTAAGAATTTCCATCCATATTACTTGGTCTGCAAGTTTTTTTCCAGATCCTCCGCTACTTCTGTATTACAGAAACCAAATAATAAAATAGACTTTCAATAACATTTTTTTTTCTCATAGAACTTGCATTTATTATAAAACCAAAACATATCCAAAGGCCACAAATAAAACTTGTAATCAGCACATTAAAAATAACATTTTTTTACATATATTAAAGAAGATGAATTTATGATCTGCAGATCTATCACCAAAGACTCCATGATCTGAATTTATGATCTTCGAATTTATGATCTGCAGTTCTATCACCAAAGACTCCATGATCTGAATTTATGATCTGTGAATTTATGATCTGCAGTTCTATCAATAAAAGTATAATTACAAGGGCAACAGAAATGGTACTGAGTGTAGATTTTAACAATTACTACAGAAAATTTAGTTACCCTACCCAGTTACAAATATATTAAAACTTGCGTACTTTTGGATTTCATTCTTCCCACAAGAAAAAAAGAGCATTCTAAACACATGCTACAAAATGGTAACCTATAGCAGTTCTAGTGATCGGCTAAAGACAATCATCATTCAACAAATAAACAAAATGCAATGCATTGCAAGGCTGACAGAAGGTCTACTGAATTTTCTAACCGTGTCAGGTAACAAAACAATGAAACAGGCTTCAGAATGGTATATTTCACAAAGTACTTGCACATAACAACCATTTTATTCGAAATTACCATGATCACCCAGTTGTCATAAGCAAAAAAAAAATATTAATCAAAACAAAAGTGGGAAATGAAGGTACAAAGCAACAGCAGACAAGAATAGGAAGGCGGGATATTTATATCGAAAGGAGAGAATCACACTCATAATAAAGGGGAAAAAGAAATTAATAATAGCAACATCTCCACCATTAAAATTGTTTCAGGTACGAAGTTTAAATGTACTAACAAGCTACAAGTATTCTAATAACGGACATAACTAACAATCTGAGAATATGCCATACCACAGAACAAATATGCAGAGAAGCATCCACAAAGTTTGCAAACCGTCAAAGAAGATCATACCTTGCATTCAGCACAACCAGCTGGAGCATTGCTCCCAAACTTTGTTGTATGCCTGAATCACACCCATCATAAGTTCAAGTCATCATCCAAATATAACAAACAAGCAGATATGCCACAATAATTAATCACTTCACTAGAAGGACAAAAAAATATCAACAGTTAATGGAAACAACAATAAACTAGATTGAAGAAGAAAACGTGCAAGTTAAAGAAAACCAAATCAACCATTTTGTACCGGCAACTCCTGAACTGAAATGATACCAAGTCACTATCGATAAACATGGGAAAACATTTGAAATCCAAAAATGCCAATACAGCTTTTCAAGATTTACTAACAAAAGCGCTGTTGATACATCTTTTTTGGTGTGTGTGTGTGTGTGTGTGTGTGTGTGTGTGTGTGTGTTTTGTCGTATAGCTTGCAGTTATGGTTTTGTAAGAGAAGCATTATGACTAGCTGTTTGGGGTGTTTGTTGTGTGGTTGTATATACTAGAGACATGATGCATTGAAGCACACTTCAAGATTGGGGGTGAGCTGTATACTATGTATCCAACCATTTTTTAGTAGTAATAGCGGTTGGGTCTCTTTGTTGAGGTCCCATCCTTTCTCTCTCACAATCCAACCCACTTTACTCCAGAAGATCAACATGTGGAATTCAGAAAGAAACTATAGTTATAATAGCAACAAATAACACAGGTACTTTATGGTAATACAAACCACAAGCTCGAAGCCTTCACTCACCTCATTTCTCCGCATTGATCCTCTCTTCCCAGGGCAGTGACCTCAACCTTCATGCCTCGGCAATCAGCTTCAGTCAGCCTGCCATTAATATGGTCGATTGATCTGATCACGTGTATAGAGGAGTTAGTTAAGTATATTTTTCTCATAGAATCTAACAAGATTTGAATTAGAAATCTAATGTGTTTCTTTTAAATTGCATAGAATACTAATTAGATTGTAGTGATGTTTCGATTAGAACTGGTCCAACTGGATTGCAATGGATGGTTGTTCTTTCTAAAATCAAATAAACAATTCCTACTAATATATGAGATGAGGAAACAATGAAACAATAACTTAGAACTAATTTTAGAATAGTATACAGATGAAGCTACAATGGAACAGGGGATCTAACCTTGTTTTTTCTTCGTAATCAATAATAATTCTGTAAGCTGGTCTTAACTAATAACGAAAGCTGTCTTGAATACTTGAAACATGATATTCCCACATCCAATTCAGCTACCCAACTAACGATAGTGTACAGGTTAAACAAAACAATAATATAACATGACACCTTGTCACACTAGAATGTTGGCTAATAAGTACAATTAATATTTTGATATGTATTTCTGTCAAACTAATAGGAAAGGATCATCCACAACGAGAGAATGGGCTCCTTACCAACTTTCTATTTGGCATGCCTTTTTTTTGGGATATGAGGGAAACTTGGTAAGGCAGGAGGATCCCCGAGCCTGAGTTCGAGTCCCCCACCCTTACCAATAAACCCCGGGTGAGCTGGGTACCCCCTACCCCGCCCAGTCACCAGGATTGTAGGCACATGCGGAGGGTTATTTGGCATGCCTTTATTTCAGTGTTTTTTAGCCCTTACAGTGCAGACTTGAGAAGAACCATGTTTCTTTAACTGTTGTAGTGAAATGGAGTGTAACTATCCCCTGTGTTTCATTAAGAAGAATTAGACGAAACAACAGAAAGTTTCTGAATAACCCTGTTCTCTAGGTGAAATCATTGGTATAGTTCTGTATTGAATAATCTCAAATGGCCTGCCATCAAGTTTTAGCTCATTGAGAGCTCACATGGATTCCAGCTCTATTTCAATTCCCAAGTGGATCCTATAATTTTACAATAGGATCCGTCCCACTAGTGCCCCTAGTATTACAACATGTGCAGAACTCTTAACATGATAGTTGTGAAACTGATCCACATGTTATTTAATCCAGAGTTTCATACCATTTTGCTTGGTCTGCCAGTATTACAAGATCCCATTACCTTCGCACTTACAGGAAAGCAAATTGTACAATATAAATCACACTACTGAATTCATTGATTTCATAATACCATGTTTCTTAATCTCACCCTTCACAGGGAAATGGCCGTTGAACCAAGAAAGACACTTTCATAAACACTTTTCTCCTATAAACTGCATTCCATTATGCAATAAAGGGACAAAGGGTAACAAAAAGTCTTCTGACCGAAACAATAAAAAGGAACAAGAATGTCAATTATATGTATTCGAAAAGACAATTCGGGAGTAAGAGGTATACAATACTATAGGGTTTAGTTTAGGCTTGAGCACTAGGTTTTGTAGGGCAAGCACGGGAGAAAGGAATTGAACTTCTAAGTTGGAAAAAGGCTTAGTAGGCTTCGAAGCCAAAAAATCATCATTAATATTAAAACTAGGGGCCTTTGAACTTTTACAACCACCCTCCTCATGGTTCTCAAAACAAAATATAATTACAAAGGCAATAGAAATGGAACCCATGCATAGTTATTAACAATTAATACAGAATAGTTTACAGGCCCACACAACTCTCGGTTAAATTATATTAAAGTGTGCCTACATTGGGATTTCATTCATCACTCACACACACACACAGACACGCACAAAAGAACATTTCAAAAATATTTGCCAAACACTTAAAGCATTCAAAGATGATGGAAGATAGATTTAGTTAACATGTCACTAACAAAATGAAGATGAAACAAGATACGGGTATCGGGGATGATCCTTGTTGCAGCGGGGAGCTCCAAAGACATAGAAAATCTCTATACAAAGTGAATAATAATACAACACTACATAAATAAAGTAGAGACAAATGGAACAACATACAAGGATTTAACGTGGTTCGATCAATATGACCTACATCCACAAGCGAGAACAGTAGAGAAATTCACTAATTAACAAAAGAGGATTACAAAGAAGTTCACTCTCTAATCTCACCCAACCCACTAGAGAATAATAAAAAGAGTCACTCAATTTTAATTTTCTCTCTTTTCATTATCTCTCTATTTTCTTCTCGAACACCCTCTCTTGTTTCTGTCTGAAGCACTCTTGTCTACCATCCAAAGAATGAGTTGAAGGATACATATAGGAGAAATGGGATAATGGTAAAACGACAAGTCACCGTGTCAGAAGGAGGGCTATGATGCCACGCATCGTCCTCAAATGTTGACTTCAAGGCATGCATAGCTCTCATATCAAAGTCACGCTCTCAAATATAGACTTTAAGCCAATAGCTATCATAATCAAAGTCATATTTTTTAACAAATTTTCACCTTGACTTTGAATATTAAGATCTTCTCTTCACTTTTACTGTCTCGCCAGAAGCCCCTAATGGACTTAACCTCTGTTTTGTTGAACTTCAAGTAATCCAAGGCAATGCTCGAACTCCCGTGAAGATACGAGTTTCGTCATCATATCCGCTAGGCTATATGCAGTACCAATTTTTTTAATCTTGATGACTTTAATTTCTCTGATAAAATAATACCTGATATCTATATGTTTGAATCTTTCATGATATATCTGATGTTTTGTCAAATGTATTACACTCTGACTATCACAAAATATCGTAATAACGCCTTGCTGTAAGCCGAGATCTTCAACCAAATCTTTCTACCAAATAGCTTTTTTTACTACTTCTGTCATTGTCATATACTCTGTCTCTGTAGTAGACAAAGCAACCATCGACTGTAGAGCCGTCTTCCAACTAATAGCTAAAGTGAATACATAACATGTCAGCAATCATCTCTTATCCAAATCACCCGCATAATCTGAATCAAAATAACAATGTATTCTGCAATCTAAATTTGTGCTCATGTCAAAATATAAACAAATATTAGCAGAGCCTCTCAAATATTAAGTATCTATTTCACAGCCTGACAACTTTCCATGCTTATCCATTAACGGACTCACAACACTGACTGCATGTGAAATATCCGAACGGGTGCAGACCATAAAATACATAATGCTTGCTATTGTACTGGTATAATGAACATAAGACATGTACTGCTATTCTTCTTCAGTCTAAAGTAATAAATCTGCTTGAAAGATGAAAATGAGCAGCAACCGAAGTCTTTACAGGTTTAGCTTCAAACATGCCAAATTTCTCCAATACCTTCTTGATATATTTCTCCTAAAATAGAACCAATTTTTGTTATCGTTTGTTCATATGGATCTCCATCCCTAAAATTTTCTTTGCTGCTCCCAGATCTTTTATCTCAAACTCATGCTTGAGCTGAGATTTCAACTCGTTAATTTCTGACATATCTCTAGCTGCAATCAACATGTCGTCAACATAAAAAAAATATACAAAAGACTCATTATCGAGCTTTTATGATAAACACAACTATTATATTTACTCTTAGAGTAACCATGCTTAAACATAAAAGTATCAAATCTTAAATGCCACTGTCTCAGAGACTACTTCAACCCATAAAGAAATTTCTTTGACATGCACACATGATCTTCCCTACCTTTAATAACGAGCCCCTCTGGCTGATGCATAAAGATCTACTCCTTAAGCTTGTCATATAGAAAAGTTATTTTCACCTCAAATTGCTCTAGCTCTAGATTAAAGTGAGCAATCATGACAAGCAACACACGGATTGAGTTATGCTTTATAATTGGAGAGAATACTTCGTTGAAACCCACACCTTCAGTCTGACTGTAACCTTTAGCTATCAAGTGTGCCTTGTATCTAACAAAATTTGTATTCGGAGTTCATTCTTTCTTCATGAAGACCCATTTGCAGTTAATAATTTTTTGTCCCATTTATGGCTCACTAACTCTCATGTCTGGTTCTTGTGAAGAGACTCAATCTCTTTGGTCATCATAACAGTCAAATCTACAGCCTGATTGTCACTAATAGCCTTCGTCTAGGTAGAAGGCTCTAGATTCTCAATTAATTCTGCTATGCTCAAAGTGTAAGTAATTATGTATGCATAAAGTTGAGGAGGTCGAATCTGCCTTTTTATTCTCCTGGTGATAATATTATATTGTTGTCCTTGCGATGTATTAACACCTGAAGTTGAACCTTTGGTAGTATCAACCAGTTCAATATAAGGGCCCTCAAGCACTTCCTTTTGAAGCAAAGTTTTTTAGCTCCACCTGCTTGCTACACTCTTTTTCAATACCTATAATATCAGCAACAAACTCCATTCTCTGGTGAAGCATAAATTTCTCATCAAAAATAACATTCTTATTAATATAAATTTAGGTGACTTGGGATCAGAATATCATAATCTATATCCCTTCACCCTAATAGCATATCCTAGAAAGATAATTATCTTTGCTCTAGATTCAAGCTTACTATCATTAACATGAAAATAAGCAGAGCAACCAAATACCCCTAGATAAGAGTAATTAGTGGGGGCACCAGATTATACCTCTTCTGAAGTTTTAAAATCAATCGTTATAGAAGGAGATTTGTTTATCAAATAATAAGCTATATTGACTACCTCAGTTTAAAAGTCCTTTAACAAATTAGCGTTAGAGAGCATGTATCGAGCTTTCTCTAAAAGCGTTCTATTCATTCCTTCTGCAACTCCATTTTGTTATGGTTATGTTGAACTGTACGATAATGCACAGTAGCTTCATTTTTGCAGAACTAATCAAACCCTGTGGAACAAAAACTCCATTTCATTGTTGGTTCTAAAGCGCTTCACTTTTTTCCTATTTGCTTTTCAGTCATAACCTTCCACTGCTTGAAGGTTGCAAACACATTACTCTTATGCTTCAAAGGATATATCAAAACATTTCTAGAATAATCATCAATCAATATTAGCAGAAAACAAGTTCCACTTTTTGATAGAACTTGAGAGGGACCCCAAATATCTAAATGGATGTAATATAAAATACCATTGATTTTGTGGACACCGCTACTAAAGGAAACTCTATAGTATTTGTTAAAAACACAATGCTCACAAAAGTCAAACTTGCTAGTTTTCTGGCCACAAAACAAATATTTTTTGCTCAATACATCCAGTTCTCTCTTACTCATATGCTCTAACCGTATATGCCACAAATGTGTAGTGTGAGAATCTGAATCCTCTGAGGGTGACACTGCTACGGTACGTATAATAGTGTTACCTTCAAGAACATAGAGGGCATTTACCTTTTTTCACAACAAGAGAACCTTTACTAACTCTCAAAACTCCACATTCAGCCAAAAATCTAAAACCATTAGAATCAAGGGTACCTAAAAATGAGATTATTCTAACTCTAGTATACGTCAGACATTACTGAATATTCGAACAATACCATCATGTATTCTAATTTTAATTGACCCGATACTAACAGTCTTGCAAGCATATTCTTTCCCAATAAGACATTCTCACCGTCAATAGACTGATATGTAACAAATCAATCGCTATGAGAACACATATGGTAGGAACAATCCGAATCAAAAACTCAATCATGTTGTGAATGAGTATTAACACAAACTTAAAGAACTTCATGTGAGCTAGAAGACTGTTCAGTGATAATGGCAACTTTTATTAAAAAATATGACTTTAATTATGACAGCTATTGGCTTAAAGTCTATATTTGAGAGCGTGACTTCAAAATGAGAGCTATGCATGCCTTAAAATCAATATTTGAGGGTTATGCCTAACATCATAGCCCTCCTTCTGATCCGGTGACCTGTCGCTTTGCGACTATCATATTTCTCCTATAAGTAGCATTCAACTCATTGTTCGGACGGTAGACAAGAGTGATTCAAACAGTAACAAAAGTGGGTGTTAGAGAAGAAAAGAGAGAAAGAGAGTTAAAATTGAGTGACTCTTTCTGTGATTCTCCAGTAAGTTGGGTGAGATTAGAGAATGATCTTCTTTGTAATCTTCTCTTGTTGATTACTGAATTTATCTGCTATCCTCGCCCTTGAATATAGGTCATATTGACCGAATCACATTAAATCATTGTGTGTTGTTTTTTTATCTCTACTATGTTTACATAGTGTTGTGTTATTATCCACTTTGTATAGACGTCTTTTGTGTCGGTAAAGCCTCTTCCCACAAAGGCCTCATTAATTCACTGGATTTTTCATAGAAAATAAAATCAGATACATGATATCATCAAAAATTGATTATGTAATTTGGGTAAACAAGTGGCTTCATCGTTGTAATAATCAACTTTGATGGCTTCACCGTTGAAATAATCAACTTTCTCAAAACAACAATAATCTGCATCCCCAACCTCACAGTATCCTGAGTATATAACATGTTTGCATCATAGACCATTATAATTATGTTACTTTAAGTGTTCAATCTGCTTCTAGTGAGTTAACGTAATAAACCGGTTCACAAGATTCATTTCTATTTAAGCTCGGCGATGAAACCAACTTTAAAACGTGTAATAAAAAAAATACAGTTTCGAAGGTGCACGAGAAACGTGACAGGATAATAGATCAGCATTATAATCGTAATCCCCAAACCTACAAAAATTATCATATACATGTTGAGACTAAACATAATCTTAACCGATGCAGCTCATGAATCTTAGCATAAGACACCCAAATTGTTAGCAATCACAAACAAGAAGCCAAAAACATATATATGCATAAATATATATCTACATACCAAGAACAAATTAGAACATAAATCAAGAAATATAATTACCTCGGAACTCGAGCCACATTCCAAAGCCACCATAGATCCCTCAACTAGGGCCACAGAAATTTGTGATGCCGTAAGAACCCTAAACCCTTCACCACTTCCAAAAGCTATTGCTGAAGGAACCTGAACCGTTGAATCCGACCCAACTGCGATTCTTCGCGTTTGAGAGATCCATGGTGATAGCAGTGGCTCGACAAAACCCTAGCGGTGAATTGTTTTGGGGGAGCGGGAACGATAGATGATGTAGAGGAATTTTGAGAGGTTTTCTAGGAGTTTTAGTCGATAAAGAAGGGGTGCCCTATTTCCCGGCTTAATACTCCCTGTCAAGGGGTGAAAGGCGACTTGTCAAGGATCGTATAGAGACGGCGGGTCGTGCCAACACCAAAGACAGCGAACACATTGTCAATAAGGCGTGCGGTTCTCCACCCTACTTCAGGTGGGCCCGCCCGCCAATTTTTGGAAGGACTCCTACCCGAAGGGGTCCTGCTTTCCGAAAATCAAATCTTTTGGACTAATTAGCACTTTTCCTATTTTTCACCCTGCTTTCCGAAAATCAAATCTTTTGGACTAATTAGCACTTTTCCTATTTTTCACCCTTGTTAAGCGGTTGTTTGGTTCGTTTCCTTGATATAGGGAAATACAATTTCATGTAAAGAAATATAAGTTTTGAGTTTTCTAAATTTTTTTAAAAAATAGATTGTTTTGTTTTGGTCCGCACATAAAAATGGTGAGAAACTAATGTATTTATTTTTCTTATATTTGGTTCGTATAGAAAAAAAAAGGAAAACTTTTGTAAACAAAGCAAAGAAGGAAAAAAATCTGACGTGGCAGAGTTTTCATCAATTTCACTCGGTTTGGAAAGAAAATCGGAGAGGGAAAAAAATCTAAGCTGGCGGCGATTTCAGCAGAGTTTTTCCTCTTCCATCCGAGCGAACCAAAGCGGCACAAAGAAATGGACGGAAACAAAAAAAACTAACGTGGAGGGCTAAAAATCTGACGTTGAGGGGTTTTCTGAGTTTTTCACCCCTTATAATAGCGAACCAAACAGCCCCTAAAATTCTAAAAAGTTTGTATTCTGATAGATTCTGTTAATGATATATTAGAATAATCCACTAAAAATTCTCATGTACTCTTATAGCAGATTTAAACATAAATTTAACAACAATCATGTTTGGAAAGTCCTAAAATATTGTGTGAACGTTATATGGGAATTTTCAGGAATATATTTTAGCACACACTTCTTAGGAGAATATTTTAGCACATGCATAATAAAAGGTATTAAATTATAAATATTAATAACTTTTAAGAAGGTATTATTTACACTTTAATAACTTTTTAAGTCTCAACGGGAATTTTCAAGTTCTGGTACATACATAATAGAAAATATTAAAATGTAAAATTTAAAAACTTGAGGACATACAAGCGTGACCAAACACAAGATTAAAAACTTTAGGGCTTGTTTGGATTGAGGGTAATGGGGGTGAGGGGAAAGGAGGAGAATCATTCACCTCCATTCACCTTGTTTGGGAACACTTAGGAGGTTAAGTTAATTCACCCTAGTTCCCCTTGGTTCACCCTCTAATAATATAAAAATTGTTACCCCCCAAATTGGGGTGTAACTAAGGGGAAGGGAACTCCCTTCCCTTCCCTTCCCTTCCATTCACTCAGTTTCCCTTAACTTCCCTTCACCCCCTACAAATCCAAACAGGCCCTTATGTATATAAGTGAGCTAAAAAAACAAGTGAGGGTATGCAAGTATAAAGTAGGGGAAGCTACAATAAGAATTTTAAGTGCTAATTAGCCAATCTTTTGAATTGTTTTGGACATGTATTTCGATAGTCTATGGAGATTTGTAGAATTTGGACTATATATATATATATATATATATATATATAATATATATATATATATATATATATATATTATATATATATATATATATATATATATAGAGAGAGAGAGAGAAGAGAGAGAGAACTGGGGTGTTATTATATTATATATATATATATAATAATATATATATATATATATATATATTATATATATATATAGAGAGAGAGAGAGAGAGAGATAACTGGGGTGTGTGTGTATATATATATATCACACACACCCCAGTTGCTCTCTTCTTCTCTGCTCTCTTCTTCTATATATATATATATATATATTATATATAATTATATATACTATAATAAGTATATATATAAATATATATATATATATTATATATAATCCTACCGCTCTCCACCCTTCTCCACTCCCGACCAACCCCAATCGCAACTCCACCGCGACACCGCCGCCGTGAGATCGCCTCCTGTCCCAGGACCGAGATCAAGAAGCGGGGAGCCGCCGCCTCCATAGACCTCCTCCTCAACGAGCCTACTCCGACTATCCTGATCCATCACTCAGGTAAAATCCTCATCTTTCTTGATCCCTCTCCTCTCCTTCTCATCTCTTCTAATACACCCTCTTTTCTTCTCCTACGTTGATCTGTTTTGGTCTTTCAATAAATCAATATCTAATGGAATGAAATTGATTTTGATTCACTTCCCATACAACGAACAACATATTGTCTTTGAATATTACTAAAAACAAAGGGGGAAAAGGTTCATCAAATGATAAAAATTATCAGGGAACAGTGGCATCTTTATTTTTTAAATGTGACAAAGAGAGTCTGAATTCGCTTCTATTGACCTATTTTGTGCAGTCAGTAGAGGAGACTTGAAACTTAAGTTGACTTATTTATAAACGGAGAGTGTGGGTATAAGGAGTTTACTACTTGTTGATTTGAGCATTTGCACAAATTTGATATTTCTAATTTGATCAAATACAGATCTTCATTGTCTTGTAAATTTTTTTATGATGATGATAAAAATTTAATCAGCTAGGTCAATCAAGTTTCTAAATAACAAAGAATATGATGTTTGCATGTTATTAATTTAAAACATACCAGGTAATTCTTTATCATGCTGATTGTTTTCAATTTGCAGTGCTTACCTATGAATTTTTTTCTTAATATCACTACTTAACATAAATCAATATCATTGGTTTTTAAAGATTGTAAGTTCAATCTATAATATTTTTTCTAGTTGTAATTCAATCTTCTTTGTTGTATTAGATTGTAATTATTTTAGCATTTTATACAACCATCAAAGTTTTTACAAATACTAAATTTGTTTTTCTTGAATTTCTTTTCTTCTTTAGGAGTTCGGAATGGAGGAAACAAATTCAACTAGTGTAGAGTTTAGAATGGGAGAATCAAGTGCTATTTGAAGTGAAATTGCGGTCAATGCTGTAAATGCTCCTAAACCACTACTAGGAATGAAGTTTAATAGTTATGAAGAAGCTTATAACTATTATAACTCTTATGCATTGTTGATGGGTTTTGGAATACGGAAGAACACGATAAATTACTCTCGTAAGACTAGAGAAGTGGTAGACAAAAAGTTTGTTTGTGATAAGAAGGGCTATAGATCTAATAGAGACAAGATATAGATCCTTTTTCGGCGAGAGACCTGAGTGGGATGTAAGGCAATGATACGAGTTAAATTATTGGAGGACAAATTGTGGGAGGTCACGGGGTTTGTTGAAGAACATACAAATCATGTGTTGAGTAGTCTAGACAAAGCAAAAATGCACAGACCACATCAACAATTTCATAAAACTCAAAGATGTAAAAAAACTTATTGATAGCATGCGAGAAGAAGGTATACCTCCTTCCACTATTTCTCGCATCATCAATGCAAATAATGGAAGAGAATGTGAATTAGTGACATCACAACAGTGTATTGATCATATCACAACCCAAAGAGTCAACAATATTGGTTATGAATACATATCTATCATTCGACATTTCAGAGTATGACAGCCGGAATTTTATTTTGCAATAGAAGTAGACAGTAGTGGACAATTGAGGAGTGTTTTCTGGGCCGACGGAAGATCAAGATCATCTTATTTGTAATTCAGTGATGTTATTGTGTTTGTTGTGACATACAGGACTAATAAGTTTAGTCTTTCATTTGCTCTATTTACTAGTGTAAATCACCATAGGCAGTCTATTTTACTTGGTTGTGTATTATTATTCGATGAACAGAAAGATACCTTTGTGTGGTTATTTTAAGAATGGCTGAAATTCATGCATGGGGTTGAACCATGTGCTATTATAACAGATCAGGATAGAGAAATGTGTAATGCTATTCATTCTGTGATTCCAACGACAAGACACCGTTATTGTTATTGGCACATGCAAAAGCTCATTACTAATCATTTGCCTACTTTGGGATCTCGTTATGGTGAACAATTTCAAAGGTATTGGGGCTTGTGGTATAATAGTTCTTCAATTGAACAATGTGAAGGATATTGGCTTGAGATGAATGAGAAGTTTGATATAAATGAAGATGGGGAGGGGTGGTGTAATGACCGTAAAATATTGATACTAGTTAAAATAAATTTTTAGTATTTTAAAATATTTAATTATGATTTTTAAAAGAGTATTGTATTTTTCTCGATTTTCTAGAAATTTTCTATGATTTAAAGTCTAAGTTTTATATTTATTTAAATGATTTTGATATTTATAAATTAATTTAGTGCAATGAAAATTTCTGGTATTTATTTAAATGATTTTGATATTTATAAATTAATTTAGTGCAATGAAAATTTCTGGGATTTATCCGTCGTGTTACTGATACTATTATGTATTATTTTAAATAATATGTTGTATTATTATTACTATTACGTATTAATTCTTATATTATGTTGAATTATTAATTACGTATTATTTGTGTAAATTATTGTATTATTTTAATTATTATGTATTAGCTGTCGTATTAGCATAACTGGTACGTTTTATCGTGTAGATAATTATCACATAATTATTTTATTTTAAATATAAGTAAATATATTTTTATTATTATTTATTCTTATTTAATTATACAATATGTGTATATTTTGACTATTTCGTATCAACTGTTGTATTAGCACAACATGTATGTTTTTATTTGTAGATAATTTTTTTGTAATTGATTTAATTTTTTTAATACCCATAACTATTTATTTAATTATTTTCGTTTAAATACCTGAACCCATTTGAAAATAATCCAAAGCTGTTGCTCCGCATCAAACCCCCAACAACCATTTCCCTAATCACATTTTCTCTCTCCTTATTTTTTCCAAGATGACAGCTATCCACGCGCATCCTCTCTCAATATTTTATTTTTTTAAATTTTTTATTCAATTTTTTTTCTATTTTAACCCTCACCTAACCTCTCGTGCTCAAAACAGCTCTCTCTCTCTTCTGTCTCTCTCTTCTCTCTCTCTCTCTCTCTCTCTCTCTCTCTCTCTCTCTCTCTCTCTCTCTCTCGAGTTCGAGCTCGAGCTCCGCCCAACCTCCGCACCGCCAGCTCCACGCCGACGATCCCCGCAGCAGCCTTCGCCGCAAGCAGCCTGACCGCCGCCCCCCTCCGACCTCGCCACCGCCTTCGAGCTCGTCACCCCTCTCAGGCCGCTCCGCCTCCTCTTCCTCTGCTCACGCCTCCAGCTGCCCAGACCCACAGCTCGCCGTCCTCCTTCATCCGCGCCAACGTCGACCGCCTCCTGCACCCTCAGCTCCGCCCCCGCTGCATCTCGTCCTCCTCCCGACAGCCTCAGCGCTGCAACCCCTCTGTAACACCGCTCCTGCCCGACGTCGACCTCTCCGCCCAGCTCAGCCCCTTGGTCAACCTCCAGCAGCTCCGCCCTGAGCTCTTCGCCGCTGTCGTCCAGCTCTACCCGTCCACCCTCGTCGTTGTCCGCCCCCTCATCACCGACGAGCGTCGCCGAGATCCCGCAGCCCTCGCCGGAGTTCATTCCGACACCGTGCTCCTTCGCGTCAGATCCGACCCGCGCCGTCAGCATCGATTCGTTCGACAAAAACCCCGAGGCAAGATCACTATTCTTGCTCAGTACAATTTTAGATTGATCACAGATCAATTATGCATAAGAACTCGTTTCCCGAATAATTACTCGTTACAAATATAGAACTGTCGTGAACATATTGGACTGGGAACTATAACGTATAGAACTATTGTGAACGAAATGGACTGTAGACAATAACGTATGACCATTCATGTTGTAATACATATACTGTGATGACCTGCACAGATTTATTTGACGAATGATATTAAAAAGTAAAAAAATTAATATTTTGATAATAGATACTGTAAAGATAAAATAAAATAAAATTACTTTAGAATAATTTATAATTTTAAAGAATTTATTAACAAAATAATAAATTTAAAATAATTACTATTTTGGTGAAAAATCATTTTAGAGTAAATTAATAGAATTTATTTGATAAAAGAATTATTTTAGAATAATTATAAATAATTTAAAAGAATTTATTTTAGAATAAGTATCAATTTAGAATAATTTCAATAATTTAAGAAAGTTTTATAAAATGAATTATTTTAGGACATTTATAAATAATTTTAAACGATTTATTTTAGAAAAGGGATTATTATGAATTTTTCATGATTTATGTTTCTTAATTTTAATTATGTGATATGTTATAATCTTGTTGTATATGATTAGTTGTATTTATTACTCTTTGTTATGTTTAAGAACCGTTAGAAATTCATGACTATTGTGGCCTGGTGTGTCCTGTTTAAGACTTAGAAACATGTGTGTATGATAACTTAGAAAAACAAGAGAGTTGGGGTGATAAAGTCATGGTTCATGTGATCGGATAAGGCTGTTGATGTATCTTCCAGGCTCGCGCCAGTGGTTGGTGTCGCCACTGGGGTTGGTTTGTAGGGCTAAAGTGAAGTGTGTACATCACTTTAGTCAGTGAAATCGTTTCGTCACTCGGGTTCTGTTTGAAGTCGCCACCGAGGTTGGTTTGTAGGGCTAAAGTGAAGTGTGTACATCACTTTGGTCAGTGGGAATTTATTTCGTCACCCGAGTTCTGTTTGAAGTTCGGACCAGGCAGAAACAGATTGCGTGCAGTCCTCTAGGTCGCATGTGTAGCGGGATTGGATGCACGTAGAGGATTTGTGAACAGTCAGTTATCCGATGACAGGAGCGTTGACTCTGTGTGAGATGTGACCAGTGACCTGTTATAGAATGGCTAGTTACATGACCTTGTTTCTTGGCTAAGTATGAGTTCTTATGAGATACGGACCAGTTATATTTCTTTTCATACATAGATCGGGATTAATATTTAATTATTTACAATTCGAGACATATGGTATATACATGAGGGCTTTCTTGTTTGGATTATTTCGCTCGACGTACTATGTCTCTTGTTGTAGATTTTTAAGTATTAATTCCATCTAGTGTATAACCCTGTACTTAGATGATTAGTCTGATCGCTAGTTGCATGACCTCGTTACCCGATCGATTTTGGATTCTTCTGAGTATTATATACTAGTGGTGAATTTTATTTAGATTACTACTATTATTGTTATTACCATTATTGCATTGGTCGCACGATCGTTCTATTCTTCCTTTTGGGATCTTGCCATGTGCCATACACACTGACGTACACATGTTTCCTCTGGTGTACGTCAGATTTAGATGACGGACAGCTACAGTTCGGAGTAGTACATGAGCCAGAGGATCCTCCACAGGAAGGCTTTGAAGATGGAGCAGAAGAACAAGTTGAAGCTTAGTCACCTCTTTAGTTAGCTGATGATCCTAGTTTACCCTCTAGTACTTTTATTTCTGTTGGTCGATGTACTATTTTTATATTCCCCAGTATTCAGATAGTTTTGTATAAGGGCATGCTTGGCCCGAATATTATGTCTGGATGATCATTTCAGTTATGATATGTATCTTTTGGTTCTGAGTTGTTTATTATATTCTCGCTACTGTGATCGGGGACTTATGCCTTCGCTTTATATTTGCTTGACGCTTAGCGTATTAGATTGAGTAGAAGGGGTCTAGTACTCATTTCTCCTTAATCTAATACGTCGCGGGCTTGTTCACGTTCTGATTCTCTGGTATTTTGGGAAGCGGGGCGTGACAGGTGGTTGCAAACAGTTTACAAATGTCAAGAACATTGGGTGTCATGTTATCTGAAGGATACTTTTTTTGCTGGAATGAGATCGAGCAAAAGGAGTGAAAGTATTAATGTATTTTTTGATGGGTATGGTAACTCACAGATTCAATTACATGAGTTTGTGACACAATATGAAAAAGCAGTAATTCATCGTCTCTTAAGTGAAGCCCATAAAGATTTTAAGAGTCTTAACACAAAGTCTGTCATGCTTCTTGGACATCCAATTGAGGTCCAAGCTGGAGAAATGTATACACGTAATATGTTTGATGTGTTCCAAACTGAATTCAAAGGATTTGGTACAGAGTTTAGTGAAGAATTGAGAAAAGATGGGGACATTGTTGAATATAAGATCTGTAAGTTTACAGATAGATAAAAATGGAAGGTGGTTACTTATGAACAATCCAGTCAAATGTAGTTCTGTTGCAATTGTGCTTTGTTTGAAACTAATGGTGTTGTATGTAGACATATATTGTCGCTAATGATTGTTAGGCAAATGGATTTATTACCCGACCATTATATCCTCCACCTTTGGACTATACATGCTCGGCATCGTAACATTGGGGTTGACAACATTGTATTTGAAAGAAACATCACAAGCTATGAAGAGAAGATTAATTTATTGAAATCTTGGGTTTTAAGAGAAAAATTTAATAATATGCTCGAGCTTGCATTTGATTCAGAAGAGAAGATGCAAAAACTAGATGATGTGCTAACAAATTTCATCAAATCACTTAAAGAAGAAGTTGAAGAAATTCAAGATCAAAATGGTGGATTTTCCTCAGATTTCTGCACTCATTTCACATACAATGGAGTACATTCCTCAGATTACAATTCGTGGTTCTGATAGACCTGTAAGGACTAAAGGTCGTCCACGCAATGCTACTAGAATCCAGTCAGGTTTAGAATGAGCACAAGAAAAGAAAGAAAGGAAGAAACGTATATGTAGCAGATGTGGTGAACTCGGGCATTATAGAACTAGCTGTAAAGTCAACATGCAAATGTACAAGTATTTCATAAAACTTCATAAAAATTCACATTTTAACTCATTTCATATATTTGTCATGAAATTTGCAGCTAGGCCAAGTTGTGGAGAAGAAGAAGAGCAATCTTGGGACAAGAAGAAAAGACTAATAGCATTCTTGGGAGCAATCTTTCAAGTTTTAGATATATATAAGTGGATGTCAATTGCTATTTGAGATCTTCATGTGGTTGAAATGAGTCTTATGTTGTACTACTTAATGAATGAATGGTGTAATGTTTTGTGTTCAATGAGTAGAGCTTCGTGGCCAGCATAATTGTAGTGTTTGATGATCTTTTCTTTCAAATCAAGTTCAACAAGATGTCAGTGATCGTCCTTGACCAGGGGGATTAACAGATGCTCTATGTGAACTGCGATATATATTTTTAATATATGCCAAAAATAGCTCGTAATATTCCGGGTCGATGTCATAGAGTGAGTGCTGCAAACCAAGTATGTATGGGTTGAAATTAAAAGGAAGATGAGTTGAAATTAAAAGAAAGAATCAGAACTAACATGGTATAAATTAGAACTCACGTGACATAAATTAGAACTCACATAACATAAATTAGAACTAACATGAGATGCGACAAAACTAACATGGATTAGAACTAACGTGGCATAAATATAACTCACATGACATAAATTAGAACTAACATGAGCTGCGATAGAACTAACATGACATAAATTAGGACTAACATGGTACAAATTAGAACTCACAAGGTATAAACTAGAACTCACATGTCATATATTAGAACTAATATGAGCCATGATAGAATTAACATGGTATAAATTAGAACTAACATGATATAAATTAGAACTCATGTGGCATAAATTAGAACTCATATGACATAAATTAGAACTAATATGAGCTACGATAAAACTAACATAACATAAATTAGGACTAACATGGTACAAATTAGAACTCACGAGGCATAACTCACATGACACAAATTAGAACTCACTAGGCATAAATTAGAAATCACATGACATATATTAGAACTAACATTAGTCACGATAGAACTAGCATGACATAAATTAGGAATAACATGATACAAATTAGAACTCACAATCACTACCAAAAAATGGGTCTATGGGGACGGTTTATAACCGTCCCATTAGACAACATAACCGTCTCCATAGGCCTAAGGGAACGGTTACTCATCTGATACCTTTGCCGCCGTAGTGCTTGGTCTAACGTGACAGTTCATGATTCAAGTAACGCGGTTCTTGAATTGTCCCCATTTGTAACATTTGGGGACGGTTTATCTATGGGGACAGTTTTGAGCTTGACCTAAGAGGACGGTTATATTATCTATGGGAACGATTTTTTTTGTTATCTATGGGGACGATTTTTATATCAAGGGGGACGGTTTCGAGCTTGACCTAAGAGGACGCTTATATTGTCTATGGGAACGGTTTTGTTTGTGATCTATGGGGACGGTTTTTATACCAAAGGGGACGGTTTTTATTTTTTGCTGATCAAAATAAATCACCCAAATATCACACATTAGTCCATCACATACAAAGAAACAACAGTCCAAGTTTTACACACAAACTAACCAAACTTTAGCCTTAATATAATGAACAATTCATTACAACGAAGAACAATATTATAGCAGTAGGATTGAGATAATTCTTCACAAGTTTTACACACAAACTAACTAAATTAAGCACATATCACAAATCCTCCATGATTAAAACAAAGAGCTACTACTTAATCAAAAGGTCAAAATGTCTCTATTGAGACGATTAAGTTCTAAATCTTCTCTAAATCTTCACAACAAATAAATCCCCCAAAGAGTGACAAGCATGGATCTTCAGATGTTTTCCTGCATACATCAAGATAAAAAGATGAGTAAGCACAAGTAGAATAAAATGGATTGTATGTGTCTCTTTAGAGTCATAACTAATTGCATGACAATCATATTTAGGTATATAATGAAATTAAGAGTAAGCACAAGTAGAATAGAAGAGACACGAATGGTAGAAGGATAAAGGTTCGTCATAATTCCTAATTGTTGCTGTAGCTTTTGTGGAGAATCTTTCAGACCTAATTAAAATGTTGCTGTAGCTTTTCATTTGTCAAATTGATGTAGAATTGTTCAAAGCTGGAAGAAAAACTTACAGTAATAAAAACCGACTGTGAAAAATTACAAAAATAGATTCAACTAGTAGCTAGTCAGATAATATCATCATAGTGGTCAGCAAGAACAATAACTATCACATCAATTCATAACAACTCTAAAGTATAAGTTTAAGAAAAGAACGGGTTAAGGGAATGGCACAGAGGCCAAGTCTAAGATAAATTAAAACTTCTACTAAGAAATCACTTTTAAAATTAAAACTTATACTAAGAAATCACTTTTAAAAACTAACTTATCATGTAATGGTTAAGCTTGCATTGTCCAAATCTCACCCAAAATTTTGACAACCTTAGTGACAAACCCAAAAGCATACTGGTAAAGCACATGTTCATCTTGAAACTTTCAAAACCATAAACATCCAACACCCCGATCAAAACCTTCGAATTAGGATCTTGCCCTATTGAATTATTTATCTTGTTCACAAGCTTGCAACCAGAAAAAAATAGTCAGGCAACAGAACAATACATAGCGATTATGTCAATACAAGATGCATAATGCACAAAATTCTTCAAGAAGTAAAACAAAATAGTTCAATGGGCCTTACTAGTTGGGCATCAGATAAGATAAGAACAATACAATATATAAATAACTGTTACACGTCAGATTGCATTTATAAAGTCACCTGCACTCCATAGAGAAAATCATCAAGCAATGTCGTTACAGCAGTTAGCATGCATATGAAAACCAAATAAATATGAACATAAGCAAGAAAACAATCATATTGATGATAAATATATGACTTAATATATTTAATAGCAAAATGTTATTGAACAGTTCAGGTATTATAGAACATACTACAACAACAAAGTAAGAAAATAATGTACCACAAAATGTTACAGAAATAAAAGGACAAGTAGAGATAGAACCTGTAAGTAGGCAACTATATCAGCTGCTGTCACTCTTGATGTTTCTTCGTGTTGTCTCAATATCCACTGATACAGTTTCTCCTGCATAAAGTATAAAGAGAAGAACAAGCTGTAGTTTAGAATCCTTTCACTTAGCAGCATTCTTCTCTCATCCGAATGATAAATAGAATCATGGATAGAATGAGAAATAGAAGAACAAAAAGAACAATGAGGGAAAACTTGAGTAGCAAACTTCGCAGATGATATACGCTCTCGTTAAGTTATTTCCTCATTTCATTAACTTATCGTTCTGTGGAAGGAGGAAGTGAATATGCTTTGAAGAATTAAGCCTGAGAGGCCTTTTTGCATTACCCAGAGGTATTTGATCTTATGAGGAACAGTGTTATGATTTATGCAGTGAAAGATTGCTGTAATGCAGGCTATTTACTATTTTCTTTTCAGAACTTTTACTGGTTGAAATAGAGAAACGACATATTAATTGCGAAGTGGTAGTTCATTGATCATTCATTTGATTCTGACCTCAGTCTGCATATGAATGAGCTTTTGATGTTGTCCAATTTACACTAGATCGTCAAACATAGCATCTGAAGTGTATCACATGTATCTTTTAAGTTCATCGTTTATAGACGTGTTAGCTCTACCAATATTTATAAGGAAATGGCTTTTCTGTGTCATTGTGTTCTCGAAGGAACAAGTTAAAAATGCCACATTAGGACTTCTATACTTGAAATCCCTTGCATGGTTTGGTTGCACTAAAAATTTAGTAACTATAAATTCCTCAATGACTGTTTGTTTCTTTATTCCGACATCTTCCATGTAGGAGATCAACCATGCAGGAGCTGGTGGGATATGGGCAGAGCTTGTCAGCAACAGAGGTAATAATCAAAATGGAATCACACAATGACAGTAGAAAAGAAAACTAGGAGTTCCATAGTGACTATTATAAATGTTTTAGGTGTCACAGAAAATAATAACATTCAGATATACATAATATGTCATTTCCAGCCCATGCATGTAATATAAGTCGACTTCATAAGCCGTTCTCTGGTTCACCTATAAATGACATCTTTTCAAGTTTGACCAAAATGGCTTTGCAGCAGAGTGCTGCAGGGCTGATCCACAAGTATTACAAAGACATATAGACAAGCTTTTACTGTATAATAGCAACTAGCTGCTATAATGTACTGAGGCAATCCCTCCTAAACGATAACAAGTTCTGTATACAAACTTTGTTGTGTTTACTGTATTCAATAACCTTGAACAGATGATAATTCAAGGTTTTTTTTGTCAAGAACCTTGTCATACTCAAATTTAGATTGGAGATAAAACATTCAAATTTGTAAATTCAATGATTCATGTTGTCTTAAATATTTCGAAACTAAAGAAATTTCAATTTAGGTCCTCATTAGAAAGCTGATACTGCAATTGTAACTCTTGTTTTCTACTGCAAGCAACCGGGAAAATAAACCTAAGTTTCAGTTTTAGATATTTTCACGTAATTTGCTAGATTAAGAGATTATAGAAGAGATCAAGGAGTTAGGATTATAGTTCTTGGTGGAAAGGAACTAACATTTAAACTAACAAAGGAATTAGAAATATTGTACCATACTTCAGTTTGTTACGTCCAATTTCATATTTAGTATTTAAGATATCAAATGGTTGGATTCATTTAAATTTGAATATTACTGACCAAAGAAATGAATGATTTGCCAGTGATTCGTGTTGTTTTCTTGTGATGAATTTTCTCTCTCTGTTTGAACTCCTCACAACTTGTATTTTCAGGATTTGAAGCTGGAGGGCCAAACACTCCTTCAAACATTGATCCATGGGGCATCATTGGGAATGAAACTTTCATTAATGTGTTAACTGATTGGTCATCTTGTTTCAATCGTAACAAAGTTGCCCTTCGTATGGAAGCTCTTTATGACCCGGTGGGATACTTAGACAGTGGTGTTGGCGTATATAATCCCAGAATATTGAACAAGGGAAGACAAAGTTGTTCTTCACGTTATGTCATCTGGCTCATTGAACTTATCAGTTTCTCTTACGAGTTCAGATGGAATGCTGACCATGGCTTCTAATAATATAATGTGAGATCTCATTAATGATTAACTGTTTAATATTCAAGTTTAATTTTTTTTATTTTTTTATTTTATGCATAACGTGCTTCTCCTCGCAGAGCTTCAGCTTCACAAGTGTCAAATTGGACAAAAATAGAGTTTCAGTTGAAATCGAAAGGAACAAATAGTAATTCCAGACTTCAGTTAACAACCAATCACAAAGGAGTTATCTGGTTGGATCCAGTATCAGTGATGCCTACAGACACCTATAAGGTAGATAGTATATACTTGATGCAAATAATTGGATTTCGTATAGTTTTTTTTCGAATCCGAGTGCCATTTAAATTTGTATTCAAGATCTTAGAAATTTCGTATAGTTTTTTTTTTTTTTCATATCTATATCAATGTGAAAAAGAGAACAAGGATGTGACATGGTATTTTGGGATTGAGTGCCATTTAAATTTGTATTCAAGGATCTTAGAAATTTCGTATAGTTTTTTTTTCATATCTATATCAATGTGAAAAAGAGAACAAGGATGTGATATGGTATTTTGGGATTTATGTTACCTTCAACCATATCAGAGCTGAAATATATCCTACCTTATTGTTAATATTTTTTTGTAGGGGCACGACTTTCGGAAGGAACTCATTTCAATGATAGAAGGAATACAACCCAGATTTATAAGATTTTCAGGTATGTAGTCTCACTATAAATCATAAAGTTTCTTATCGGTTTGTCATTATAAATCATAAATCATTTCCTTACACATGCTTTAGTGTTCATACAGGTATTGATGGTAAAGCTTAATCTTCCTAGAACGATGAATTTCCGGACCTCATAAATTTTGAATATGCCCATAAATACTTGGGATAAAAGAGAGCACCAATATCTAATGCTAGATACTTGATCACTTAATGAACACTGATTGAATACTTCTTTGATTTATCCTAAACTTGACATAACATCCCGGATGCCCCAAAGGCTTGTAAGAGATGTAACTGAGACATAGAAGTCAACATCTAGTACATGACTGGGTTCAGAATTTGTTATCCTAAACCAAGGATATAGTCTTTCTTCTTATATATATGTAGGATTAACGTATGACCTTCATAGAGGCTGATCCACTATGTGACGGTGTCCTTATTATTAATTAAGCATGTATTTCTTGAGGTCTGGACTGCCAGCAACCCAAAATCTTGATTCACTTGGATATGCAATTAAACACCCAACAAATATAGATCTATGTAGTAAAAGCCATGTGTCAGGTTTATATGGTTATTATTCTTATGCTGTGTTCCATCTCTTTCTTGGTTAATATATAGGAGTTTCTTAATTCGTCTTGTAAACTACAGAATGTTGTCTGCTATTGATAAGAACTTACTTTAGTGATCAATGATATAATGTGAATTCCTAAATACAACTGTGTTGGATTCGAAATTTCTACTACTAACAACCAAGTAGATAGAGTATATGTGAGAACAATTATTTGTTTTTTGCTCGCATGACTTGGATTATTAACCTCTCAAGATGTGGTCTTATTTAGAGCTTATTTTCTTAGCACTAAGTTATGTTCTTTCAACTCTTATGCAATATGCTTATCTTTCTATCTTAATGTATGCAGTAAAACATCTGAAGATACATGCTTATCGCTCTTTGTGGGATTTATTTGTTGTGAAGATTTAAAACTTAATTGTCTCAATAGAGACCTTTTGATTAAGTAGTAGCTCTTTGTTTTAATCATTGAGGAATTGTGATATGTACTTTGGACAAAAGCAAAAACTTGTGATGAATCTCAATTGCATAGCTATAATATTGTTCTTCATTGTAATGAATTGTTCATTATTAGTTTGTGTGTAAAACTTGGACTATTGTTTCTTTGTATGTGATGGACTAATGTGTGATATCTGGATGATTTGCTTTGATTGATAAAAATTGAAAACCGTCCCCTTTGCTATATATAAACGTTCCCATATCTTTAAATCTGAAAACCGTCTCCATTGCTAAAAACCGTCCCCATTGCTAACCGCCCCCATTGCTAAAAACCGTCCCCATAGCTAACCGTCACCTTTGGTATAAAAACCGTCCCCCTAGATCACAAATAAAACCGTTCCCATAGACAATATAACTGTCCTCTTAGATCAAAGTCAAAACCGTCCCCCTTGGTGTGTTAAGTGTCACGGTAGCTTAAAATTATAACCGTTCCTGTTGCTAAATAACCGTTACCATTTACAAAAGTATGAACCGTCCCCATAGGTAAACCGTCCCCATAGGTTATAAATAGGAACAGTTTAAGAACCGCGCTATTTGGATCATGAACTGTCGCGTTAGACCAAGCACTACGGCCACAAAGGTATCGGATGAGTAACCGTTCCCGTAGGCCTATGGGGACAGTTTTATTATCTAGCGGGACGGTTATAAACCGTCCCCATAGACCCATTTTTTGGTAGAAACCAACAACTTTATTGTGCCTTACCAATCAAATAACCATTTGGGCATATTGAATCATTGTCAATGGCCCACAATCATTGTATATTTAGCAATAGGCATCTTGGTGAATCGTGTTCAACTTATGTAGTAAGATCCTTGTTGAACGAGCCAAAAAGCGACTACAAACCTGGGAAAAGAGCATGCCATTATGCACAAAAAAGATAGCTACATCATGAGTTCCTACATTTCAACATCGGTGATAAGTCAAATATACTCAGGGTCTACTCAATGTAAATCGAAGCAAACAGAAATCCTAAACATTGTGACAAGAGGAAAATTTTCATCAGATAAGATAAGAACAATACAATATATAAATAACTGTTACACGTCAGATTGCATTTATAAAGTCACCTGCACTCCATAGAGAAAATCATCAATCAATGTCGTTACAGCAGTTAGCATGCATATGAAAACCAAATAAATATGAACATAAGCAAGAAAACAATCATATTGATGATAAATATATGACTTAATATATTTAATAGCAAAATGTTATTGAACAGTTCAGGTATTATAGAACATACTACAACAACAAAGTAAGAAAATAATGTACTACAAAATGTTACAGAAATAAAAGGACAAGTAGAGATAGAACCTGTAAGTAGGCAACTATATCAGCTGCTGTCACTCTTGATGTTTCTTCGTGTTGTCTCAATATCCATTGATATAGTTTCTCCTGCATAAAGTATAAAGAGAAGAACAAGCTGTAGTTTAGAATCCTTTCACTTAGCAGCATTCTTCTCTCATCCGAATGATAAATAGAATCATGGATAGAATGAGAAATAGAAGAACAAAAAGAACAAGAATGATAAATAGAATCATGGATAGAATGAGAAATAGAAGAACAAAAAGAACAACGAGGGAAAACTTGAGTAGCAAACTTCGCAGATGATATTGTATACAAAGTGCAATCAGGTAAGAAATATACATGATTTTCCAAATTATAGATAACCAATGAACCGACCAATTCACTTCTTTGCTAACAGTGCACTGATATTCAAAGTCCATATGTTTCTTTGATAAATGAACCGACCAATTCACTTCTTTGCTAACAGTGCACTGATATTCAAAGTCCATATGTTTCTTTGATATTCAAAGTCCATATGTTCCTCTCATATGAAATCGAATTAATGTTGACATGTCCTTAAATCCCGTTACAGTTTTAAAATCAAACTTCATAACTTTAATAACTCCCTTACAGTTCTAAAATCAAACTTCACAACTTTAATAATTCCCCTTAGAAGTTGGCTAGCCCACAATTCCCTTAAATTGCAAATAGATTCATTCAAAAAGCGATGCATACAACGCTTGACACAAATCATAAAAGAAAGAATGGATACAAAGATCTACTGCATTGATACTGGATCCTTTGCTGTCCTATATAACCTGCTGAAAAGCTTAGAATAATTATGTACATGTAATTAACACAGAAGAACACGAAACTTAAGTGATGTAACCAGCTCATATTTCAAATCATGTACTGTGTCTAAACGTATGACTTCCGACTCCCCCGATACCCCTTATGCCAAAATTTAAATACTCGCATATTTTATTGCAATGTTTTATAGTATTTACTCCTTTTGGTAAAGACAATAAGAACATGATCTTATCAGTATTTTTGGTGATTTTGGTCATCTCTAAAGGAAGAGCAATCAGGTTGCCAGATGATGACATTAAAATATTCATAACTCACCTACCTCTGCATAACATCCTGCCAAAGGTAATATGGTGGCCGTGATGATTGAGTGAGATATATCTATATGCATTTCAAGTGATTTCATTAACAGGTTATGCGCTCAATGAAAGCGTAACTTGAAATAACTCGAAAACTGAGTCCCCCGTCAATGACTAATCAACAATATAAAGCACCAACAGTTAATAACCTTGATAATTTTGGTAGAAGCAAAACCCATGTGAGATAATTAGGCCGAAACCATGTCATAATAAAATAGGACTCGTTCTTCAGCTCATATCAGATAACCCAACAAAATAACTACTTATTCTTTAACAAAGAACTAAATTTGAGATCCACCCAGTGCATCTTCCAGTCTCGTCATTCCTCCTGTACAATGAAACTAAAGTTGTTACTCCTGAACTATTGGTATGAACTTAACTTTCTCCTATTAAACATTATATTTCCGTTCCATTTCTCCCTTCCCCAAATTAAACCAGACTTCAAAACAGCCCCATTTTGCTTCATCAAAGAGTGCATCTTCACTGATACTTTCACAATACCCAATCTTTCTCAGCTACAAGCAAACACAACCACGATCAAAGAGACAAAATGCGAACATAAAAGAACATAGCAAACGCACAAAACCAATCCACAATCAAGAAACCCATCCAGACTGCAAAACCTCGGTCAATTTTACCGTCATCCGGTCAAAAGAGAAAAATGAGAGAAGAGATCGATCGACGAACCAACGCGTGTCGTTCTCCGGCTTGAAATGAGACCTTCTGCTGATTCATCGCCTGCGTGTAGATCTGCGACAGCGAGTTCGCCGCGCTGCAGAAGATCGAGTACATCCCTCACGTCGGATTTCCTCTTCTTCGCCATTAAAACACGAATCGAATAAGATCGAAACCCTAGAAATTTGAGATAAAAAAGAGGCGACGAATGAGGGAGGGGGGGAGAAAAAGAAAGGAAGATCCTCCTGTCCTCTCTCTCTCTCGATCGAAAAAGGGGAATGGATGTTGGACGGCGGACAGAGGAGTCGACGAGAGGACAGGCGCGTCGGACAGGGGAGTCGACGAGAGGAGAGGTGCGGCGGACGGCAGACGCGCGGGTGAGAAAACCCTAGAACTCAGCGATGAAGAAGAAGGTGAAAGAGTAGCTATGTGTATGAGAGAAATAAAATAAATCCTATTTTGTTAAAAAAGATTGGGAATAAAACCGCTCTCTTAGCTCACTGTAGGTTTTTTTTGCCAGCCTAATTCAAGCCCAACGCTTTATTTTGAAGCGTTATCTTAGACTCTTTTTGTGACGGTTGGAACCGTCACACAACCGTTCTCTTTGGAGGCAAAGGGGACAGTTTTAAACCGTCCCCAAAGAACCGTCCCCGTATATCTATTTTGTGGTAGTGAATGCATAAATTAGAACTCATGTGACGTAAACTAACAGAGCTGTGGTAGAACTAACATGGCATAAATTAGGACTAACATGACATAAATTCGAACGCGGCCTTTATTAGAGCTAACATGACCCAATGTAGGACTAACATGACGCCAACTAAGACTAATATGACCCAAATAAGGACTAACATGAATACGGCTAGAACTAATATGAGTGTAGCTAGAACTAACATTGTGTAAATTAGAGCCAACATGACATAAATTAAAACTAACATGACATAAATTAGAACTCACATGAGTGTAGCTAGAACTAACATGAGTGTAGCTAGAACTAACATGGCATAAAATAGAACTAACATGTCATAAATTAGAACTCATGTGGTAGTTCTAAACTAGAACTAACATGATATAAATTAGAACTCATATTACATAAGTTAGAACTAACATGATTACACCTAGAACTAACATGGTGTAAACTAGAACTAACATGGTGTAAGTTAGAACTAACATGGTGTAAACTAGAACTAACATGGTATAAGTTAGAACTAATATGACATAGTATAGAATCTGTAATATTTAGGATATGTAATATTTCAGGCATGTCCAGCTTCTTTGTAGGCTGTCTAAAAATCACAATAGATAGCTTATCCCCCATCAAACACCGATGATGGAAGTTACTTACAATTCTGAGAATTCCAGTAGGCTTACAATTGAGGACTTACAGACAATGATGAAAACTCCAATTCAAAGCCTTCACAATCAACATCGGGGAGTTACAATCTGACGACTCTCATGATTTTCAAGGAGCAAGACAAAGATTACGAGAGGACGATTCTGTGCAAAGCTCTAGCAAAAGGACTAAACAATTGACGGGTCTCTTATATTAGAATGCATATCCTCAATACCGTAAGGAATTTGGCCAAACGGAGGAAGCAACCGAAGGCCTTCGGCTCGGTATCGGATGCCCGTCTCGTCGATTGGATAGCCGATTTCATATATAATCTCTCTAATTCCGACTTACGGTTTGAATATATCTCTCTGTTATGACCTGATTCTTCCAGCACAATTATGTTGCAGGTCCGTCTGCAGACTGCGACTTAATCAGAACATTGGCTAGCTGAAGCCCGGCCAAGCCCCCCACGATAAGGTTTGCCTCTGGCATTACAGAGTCAAGCAGCACATCGCTCCCTTGGCGGTTTCAACAATCAAACGCAGAGTTCATCGCTAAAACAGCACAACATGTGCGCTTTTTCAGCTTTAA
>NC_033798.1:111699089-111710569 GCF_001876935.1 Asparagus officinalis | reverse complement strand
GTTTGATGAATAATTTTGAATGGATAGTAATTATGGGATAAATAGTATTTTTAGGACAAATATAATAAAAGAATTTATTTTGAATAACAGAATTATTATAATATTTTTTAGAATTTATGTTGTGGAAGGAATTTATTTTAGAATGATGAATGATTTCAAAGAAGTTATTTTGGTAAAAGTTTATTTTGGTGTTATGATGGTGTGATTGATAGTTGTAGAACACGGCATTTCATGTACATTGACACCGACATGACGACACTCTTATTTATACTCATTCATTGTCACATATGCACACCTGATTCATCGCTAGTCTATATAGTCATGTTCATCATATGATTTGCATAAAATAGTTATATTTATTTATTATTTCTTGCTTTGTTGATGACCGTTAGTAGTTCATGTTCTTAGTGGTCTAGCGTGTCGTGTATAGGACCTAGATACCTGTGTTTTGTTGACTGAGAAAAACGAGAGTTAAGATGAGGAATTCTTGGTTTAGGTGATCGGATGTGATTGTTGATTATTCCAGGCTCGCACCAACGAAATTCCTGTGTAGCGTTGGGGTGGGTCTGAGGTGCAGTGATATATGGTATTGTTGATTATTCCAGGCTCGCACCAACGAAATTCCTGTGTAGCGTTGGGGTGGGTCTGAGGTGATATGATATTATGCTTGTTGATTATTTCCAGGCTCGCACCAGTGAAATTCCTGTGTAGCACTGGGGTGAGTCTGAGAGGGGTAGTGAATCGTTACATGTGGATGATTTGTGAACAACCGGTTATTCATGAATATGGGTTTTGACTATATGTGAGAGGTAGACCAGTGAGCTGTGATAGGATGGCTAGTTGTGTTCTTTTCATACATAGATTGGAGTTAATATTTAGTTATCTACAATTTGAGACATATGGTATATACATGAGGGTTTCCTTGTTTGGATTATTTCGCTCGACGTACTACGTCTCTTGTTGTAGATTCTTAATATTAATTCCATCTATTGTATGATCTTATTGTTTGGATGGTTTCTGATTGCTACTTGCATGATCTTGTCACTTGGTTGATTTTTGGATTCGTATGATTATTAGTATTCCAGTTGCACGCCTCTATTGCTATTACTATCATCACATGTTCTATTTTTATTTCTGTTATCGTATCGTTTCCGTTTTGGTTTTCGTTGTTCTATTTTCTTTATGGGGTCGGGTCTTGCCGTGCGTCATGCACCTGACGTACACCTGTTTTCTCTGGTGTACGTCAGACTTAGATGAAGAACAGGTTCAGCCGGGAGATCATTAGGAGCTAGAGGATTCTCAGCAGGAGTGCCTTGTAGATGGAGCAGAAGAAGGAGTCGAAGCATATTCTTGATGGTTCCACTTTACTTTTGTAGTTCATTCTTTTTCTATTGATCGATGTATTTTTGTATCTCTCCAGTATTCTTTTGTTCAGTTTTGTATAAGGGTACGTTTGACCCATATTTTATGTCTGGGATGATTTACCATTGATGATATGTCTATTTTTATTCTGGGTTATCTTTATATTCTTGCTATGTGTGATCGGGGACCTGTGACTTCGCATTGTACTTATTTCCAGACACTTAGCGTATTGGATTGAGAAGAAAAGAAAAGAAAGAGTATATTTCTTCTCAATCTAATACGTCGCGGGCTTGTTCACGTTCCGGTTCCCATGTATTTTGGGAAGCGGGGCGTGACAGAGTGGATGTTGGATTCGGACGCTACATACCATATTTGCCCTAGGAGGGATTGGTTCTCCAACTTTCAGGAGTTGGAAAGAGGGGATTTCGTACTCATGGGGAATGATCACAAATGCTCTATTGGTGGTATCGGTACCGTTCGGATCAGGATGAGTGACGGGGTGATTCGAGAGTTGGTTGAAGTGATGTTCGTTCCTCAGTTGAAGAAGAACATCATTTCACTTGGAGCTTTGGAAGCAACAGGCTATAGGGTGACCTTGGCAGATGCACGCTTGAAGGTTATATTTGGGTCCATGATTGTGATGAAGGGTGTCAGAAAGAGTAACTTATACTATTTGTTTGGGAGCACGTTGATTGATAGAGCTCTGACGACTTCATTGGATTTGGCTAGATTGTGGCGTTGTTTGGTGCTGGGGTATTTGATTGGTGATGTCATGCATAGGTTGTTAAGGAGTGCTTTGACCTGCAGATAGAAGTCCTTTGAGCACATTGGGATGAGCAAGACCGAGGTAGAGTTTTGCACTCCTATCCATCGAGCGAGGGGTCTTTTAGGAGGTGTTCAGTTAGGCATTTGGGGGCCTTCCAATGAGGCATCATTGGGAGATAATCGTTTTGTTGTTTCCGCAGTTGGTGATTGTTCTAGGCATTATTGGGCCGCGACCAGTTCCCGTTGGTGTAAAATCCTAGAAGTCAACAACAATTAGAAGAAGTGTATTTGCAGAAAGGTAACTCGTTGTTCTAGCTTTGGTAGGGGTCCTTTCTTGCGTTTGTGCCGAGCTCACGGCAATAGGAGACACTTCATTGGTGTGGAGACTTTGGGGCGACAATATGAGGTGACAGTTTCGATGAGTCGTTCCTTTCTGGAGGAGGATCGGCGTTGGTTGTCGAGCATTGGTTCTGAAACTTTGACATATTTGGGTCATCTTAGTCATAAGTCGTCGACTGCTGCATTATGAGTTATTGGATCTGATGGAGCTGCTTCAGATTTTGATCGGCGTCGGATATTTGGTTACCCAGCATTTGGTCACATCGAGGATGTGAGATTTGATCTGATTGCGCGTTTGGGATTCGAAGGCTCATTTGATTATCGTTTGGGAGCTTCTGATTTTGTTCTGAGTAGGAATGTCACTTTTGACTGTTTGGATATCGCAGCAGGTGGAGGGTGATGCTACTTCACGTTGGGTGGAACTTATTCTACATACTCCAAATCATACGTCATTTGGGATTCCAGCTGAGGTGACACAGGTTGGGGATCATTTGATTTCGGATGCAGATATCAGATGGAGGTGTTTAATTTGTATCAGCTTGGGACCGCTATCAGTTACAGATCTGTTAGTGATTTTGGGGAAGAGTTGCAGACTTTTCTATTTGTTTAAGGGCATTTGGAGGTCGTTTGGATGAACTACGTGAAGACTTGATTCATTGGGCAAGAGGATACGTAGGCAGTCAGTTTTGATGCAGCCGATTTGGTGAGTAGATACCGACATTTGGGTGAGTGTTCGCACTCCCGTTTGGGTCTCGACTTGTGTGGATGGAGTCCGTTGTCATGAGTCCGTTGCCGTGGCGTACTGGACGCAACAAGTGAGGCATTTGATTTGGTCGGTGTCGGCTCAGCTTTGGGAAAACTTCGCCGAGATAGAGAATTGTTGGAAAACGGATTCCTAATCTATTTTGGTAACATGAGGTTATTAGGATTCCTATTCTATTTTGGTAACATGAGGTTATTAGGATTCCTAATCTATTTTGGTAATAGGTTATTAGGATTCCTAAGTCGATTTGGCTTTTGGTTTAGAATTCCTAGTATGTTTATGATTTTAGGATTTCTATATATATAGAACAATTGGAAGAGAGAATTTGGGAGAAACAAATTGGGGATATTTGGAGCACAGAAAAGAGGTATTTTCTGAGTTATTTGTTTAGGGTTTTGTTTAGAGAGATTAAGAGCTTGTTGGTGAGATTAGTTTGTTCATTCGAGTGAGTTGTAATCTCAGTTTGTACTCTTTCTCTATTAGTGAAAACCACATGCCCCGTGGACGTAGGCAACTTGCCGAACCACGTTAAAATTGGTGTTTTGTTTGTGCATTGATATTTAATTCGTTTGGCTCTCTTGGATTGACGTTTGGTTTGGTTCCTCGACACAGCTTTTGGCACAACATTTTCGTAGTTGAAAGTTTAAACTCGCTTGACTGAATGCGTGAAGAATAACCCTTTCTTGCACCAAAATTGGGCATTCTATCAAGCATTAAGGTAACTCAACCACTTCCAAATCACTAAGAATGAAGCTTGAGATAATTCCATCAAAGGAGTCAAGAACAGGGGTTCGTAATAAAACTGATTGCTTATAAACCTATGGCATGTCAAATTCAAGCAAAATAAACATAGACGACAGTAGGAAGTAAAGAAATAGTAGAAAACTAGCATGCAAAAAAGGACCATAGGTATGTTTACCTGCCTTTTTGTTGGGAATTTACGCCGAAAACCCTAAGACAGCAGAAACACAAAATAGAAAAAGTACACTAAGATTTAACGAGGTTCGGCAACTGCCTACGTCATCGGGAGCCACACAATAAATTTCTCATTAATCAAACAAGAAATTACAAACTTAGAGCAGATCTCAAACTGAGATCTCTTAATAAATATTAATTTGTTACTGTAGCTATAGTAACAAATTCCCTTCTTAAATACCCTCTCTTAATTCCCTCTACAATAAATTTTCTCTTTAAAATCCCTTCCCAATCACGTGAGAACAGGAGAACAGAGAGAGAGAGAGAGAGAGAGAGAGAGAGAGAGAGAGAGAGGGGAGAGGGGAAGAGTCGCCGCCATCGAGGTTAAGATCGCGAGAGGAAGGGGGGGGGAGCACACACGGGATGAGCTCTGGGTTTCCCTTTTATAGGGAAACCCTAGGGTTCGGCTGACGACAGGCTGTCGCCAGCCCACACATACCTCGAACCCCGCCAGCTCGCCTCAAAACTCGCCTGCAAGTAGTTGTCGACGTCGCCTGCAAATCGCGTGGACTTTGTCTGTGCAAAATCCGCATGCCTCAAGCTCGCCTGCGGAAGTCTCGAACTCGCCTACATGGGACTCTCGAGCTCGCCAAAGCTCCGACCTCGCCTGCAAGTTGCATCCACCCCCAAACTCGCCCTCGTCGACCTCGTCTGAGTCGACCTCGAGCTTCTCGCCTGAATCGAGGTTTGATCTACACCTTAATTCCAACAATCTCCCACTTGGAGATCAAACCGACGTCAACAGGCTACCTTAATAAGCTCTCCCCCTGTGTGGCTCCGCCTTCATCACTTATGCATGAAGACCAACTGAAGTTGCACACAACTCCAGTTTCTGAATGGTTACCGCCTTTGTTAACATGTCTGCTGGATTCTTACTTTCTAAAATCTTCTCCAATTTTAACACGTCATCTTCCAACAGGGATCTGATGAAGTGATACCGAAGCGTAATATGCTTCGTTCTAAAATGAAATGCGGAATTCTTAGCCAAGTGAATCGCACTTTGACTGTCGCTATGCAAAACATTCTTCTCCTGTTTGAATCCCAGCTCTGTTAACAAACCATGAAGCCATATCATCTCTTTACTGGCTTCAGTCACTGCAACATACTCAGCTTCTGTAGTGGACAGAGTGACAATCTTCTGTATCTGTGACATCCAACTAACAGCTGTAGTTTCGACAGTGAATACGTAGTCGGTGGTGCTTCTTTGGAGATCGACTTCACCTCCAAAGTCTGCATCTACGTACCCTTGCACTTCTACCTCTCCCTTACCAAAGTGCAAACATTTTTGTGTAGTGCCTCATAGATATCTTAGAATCCACTTGACCGCTTCCCAATGAGCTTTTCCTGAATTCGACATAAACCGGCTGACCACTCCCACTGCATGGCCAATGTCTGGTCTCGTACAGACCATTGCGTACATCAAACTTCCGATAGCTGAGGCGTAAGGAACTGTAGCCATACTCTCTTTCTCTTTTTCTGACTGATGAGACTAATCCTTCGATAGACGAAAATAGCTGGCCACGGGTGTGCTCACTGGCTTGGCGTCGCCTATGTTGAATCTCTACAAAACACGGTTGATGTACTCCGTCTGAGATAACTGCAAGAGACCTCTCTTCTTATCTCTCGTGATTTGCATTCCAATGATCTTCTTTGTTGGACCCCAAGTCCTTCATGTTAAAATCATTTGACAGATGCTACTTCAAACTCCTGATATCTTTCATATCTGCACCTGCAATCAGCATATCATCAACATACAACAGTATGATGATATAACTGGACTGATATCTTTTGAAGTAGCAACAGTGATCGGCGTTGCACTTTTGAAAAACCTTCCTTGTGCATAAAGCCGTCAAACTTTCTGTACCACTGTCTTAGGGCTTGTTTCAGACCATACAAGCTTTTCTTGAGTCTGCACACCAGGTTCTTCTTCTTTTCTTCTGATAAACCTTCTGCTGGTGCATATATATCTCTTCTTCTAGATCTCCGTGAAGAAACGTCGTCTTCACGTCCAACTGCTCAAGATGAAGATCTTCAATTGCTACAATACTCATCACTGTCCTGATAGTATTTAGCTTCACCACGGGAGCAAAAATATCAGTGTAGTCAATTCCTTCCTTCTGCTGGAATCCTTTGACAACTAGCCGAGCTTTATATCTTCTGGAGCCGTCCTGCTCCTCTTTCACCCGGTACACTCATTTGTTGTGGAGTGCCTTCTTACCCGTAGCCAACTCAGCTAGTTTCACGTTTGGTTTGAGATGAGAGACTTCATCTCATCTTTCATGGCAAGCTCCCACTTGCTCGCATCTCCATCCTGACAAGCTTCATCATAGCTTTCAAGCTCCCCTCCATCTGTCAGCAACAGATAGTTCATGTATCTCCTGTTGAGCACAGGAGGCCGTGAAGATCTTCTCAATATCGGAGCTGGTGCGTCAGGTTCCTGCGCACTGTTCTGTCCAACAGGCTCTTCTGGCTGAGGACCTTCTGCATTGGGTTTTTCCGAGAGGTTACTCGGGACATCATCTGCATCTATAAATATTGACACGCTCTCTGAGTCATCTGTCTTGTGCATGTCCTTGTACATCACCTTCTCGTTGAATATCATATCTCTACTCCTGATCATTTTCTTGTTTTCGTTGTCCTAAATGCGGTAGCCGAACTCATCTTCACCATAGCCGATGAAAGTGCATTTCTTGGACTTAGGATCAAGCTTATTCCTGCCTTGATCACTAATATGCACGTAAGCTACACAGCCAAAAACTTTAAGATGTGAGAGTTTTACCTCCTTTCCGCACCATACCTCCTCTGGTATTCTGTGCTCGATTGGAATCGATGAACCTCGGTTGATCAAGTAAGCTGCTGTGTTGACTGTTTCTGCCTAGAACTGCTTCGATAGGCCTGACTGTACCCGAATGCTTCTGGCTCTCTCTGTCAAAGTTCTTGTTGGCCTCTTTGTTTTGATGATGTTTAATAAACAATTTATCACTAATGTTGTAGACAAACAACGAGTTGGAGGATGGATGGATTGCGTCATAACGATCATATCAAATGGAGGTTGGTGGAATAGTGATTGAAGCTATGCAAATTCAAGTTGAAGATCCAAGTTCAAGCTTCATCCGCAAGATTACCAAGAAGAGCTTATTGAAGATCAAGATCTAGCTTAGGTAACTTAGTTTAGGTTTTATATTATGTGTGTTAAGTACCTTAAGCTCAATATCATATACACACACGTATTTGGTTTCTATGTATATATATAGTTATATATATACATGCATGTTTTTGAGTTTTCATGCTTTGGACACACTTGCAAAATACATTAGTTTTCACAAATAGAAATTCAATTTGAGAAATTCTTTTTCTAACATGTTTGTTTTCATTCTTATAAACATTTTGCAAAGTTTCATCAAGTTTGGAATTGATTTGTTATGTTTAATGGAATTTACAAAATCATGTTTTTGTTCGTGCACATGTTCGTGCATGTTTTACAAAACAGATGAGTTTTCATAAATGGGAAGTAGTATTCAAGAAATTCTTTCTTTGACATGTTTATCTACATGTTTAGAAACTTTTCTCAAAATTTTACTATTTTTGGAGTTGATTTACTGTGCCCAATTGATTTTACAAAATCGTGTATGTCTGCAGTTTTTCAGAAACTGTAAATCTGTTTTCAAACATTTATTTCTCTCAACTGGGAAATGATTTTTCAGAAATTCTTTCTCTAACATGTTATTCTATATGTCTCGAACCTTCTCACAAAATTTCATACTTTTTGGAGCTGTTTTACTATTTTTAATTGATTTTACAAAACTGATACGCACTGCTATAGTACCCGCGGTCGACCGCCACGGTCGACCGCCAAACTCTCTGTTAGTTACCGTTGCCCAACGGCTCTATTTTTCCTGATTCCGATTTTTTGGGGATTTGCCTTGTTTTTTGGGCTTTTCTTTGGCTTTGGGTTGTTGCCTTGAGTTCTTATAAATACCCATCATCCCTCAACACTTAGAACAATCCAAGAATGTTTTAAACAAGTTTAAGGAAGTTTCAAAGAAGGGTTTAAGTTTTTGTATGTTTTAAGAAGCTTTTAAGCATTTGAGAGTTTGAGTTTGAGAAATCAATTTCACAAAAGCTTGAGGAGATCATCTATTGAAGTTTGAGCTTCCAACTATTCTCCCTCCACCTCTTGATCTATTGAGAAGTTTTCTAAACTCTATTTCTAGCTCTTTTATATATTTGATTATCATTATTATTAAGCTAGAACTACATTGAGTTTAGTTTTGATTTATATCTCTTTGTTCACACACAACCTTTAAGCTTATTGTATTTACATTCATAGTATAATTTGGGGTTGTGGGTTTGTGACTAAGAGTTGTGCTTAATTGAGTTCTCACCTTGTTTAGAGAACAATCATTTGATTTATATTGTGCTTATTGTGAGATCACTTTATAATACACTTGTACACCGAGAGAAGTATGTGGCGAGAGTCGGGGATCATCCCAAGAGGAGTGGCGTTGGTTGACGAACCTAGGAAGAGGTTGTAACCGAGCACTTGAGGGAGACACGTCTAGTTCAACACTTGAGAGGGTGTAGAGTGGAATTACAAGAGTGTGATAGTTGTAGAGTTTTCGGTAAACTAGAAAACCGTATTGTGTGGTATAAACGTTATTCGGGTGAACGTAGAAAATCCAGTTGTGATAGTGGATTTCTCCCCGGGAGTGGGGAGCGGAGACGTAGGACGGAAGGTCCGCACTCCGTGATCATTTGATTGTGTTTGAGTGTGCTTTGGCGTTTATTCTTATTTGTGCTCATTGCTCATTTCGCCATTGTCTCATTATTTATATCATCCACTATCTTGTTTTATTTTATTTATCCTTGTGTTAGTTTTATATCCTTGCATATACATATATCATATTGTATATCTCTTTGGTAGGATATATCATCTTGTGTTAGTTTATATATCCTTGCATATATATATTCATCATATAGGATATATCCCATTGTTCATATTGTTTATCCTAGCTTATATAGTTGTTATATTTCATACTTGCTAGGATAACTTGTTATTAGTTTTTATTGGAATATAATCGGATTAGATTAGCATAAGACCCTAATCACCCCCCTTCTAGGGCAACAGTTCTGTTCATCCGTTCAGCTACATCATTTTGCTGAGGCGTGCCGGGCACTGTTCTCTCCGTTCTGATCCCATGCTCATAGCAGAACTTCTTGAATCCGGTGTCTTCATACTCACTGTCATTGTCGGTCCTGAGCTTCTTTATTCTCAGACCGGTCTCATTCTCGACCATGGCTTTCCATCTTCTGAAAACCTCAAATACTTCTGACTTATGCTTTAGAAAGTAGACTCATACTTTCCGAGAGTGATCATCAATGAAAGTCACAAAATAGTGTTTCCCATCAATGGACGCGGTGGTGGTTGGTCCCCAAACATCTGAGTGAACGAGCTCTAGCTTCTCTTTCCTGGGGAATCTGCCACTTGTCTGAAAGCTGACTCTCTTCTGCTTTCCAAGTATGTATTCTTCACACATATCTAAATCAACTGATTCTAGACCTGGGAGTTTTTCCTTTGTGTGCATGATTTTCATCACCTTCTCACTCATATGATCGAGTCTCTGGTGCAACAGCTTTGAAGTCTCATTGTCTGCTGTAACTGAGATCAAACAACGTGCACCTGCTGTCATATACAGGGTACCGGTCTTTGTCATTGCGCCTTTTAAGATCTTCCAATCATCTTCATGGAAGGTCGTAGTGTATCCTTCGCCAGCCAACTGGCCTACGGATAATAAGTTCTTTCTCAGGTCGAGAATATGTCTGACATCCTTCAGCTCCCATACTGACCCGTTCAACTTAATTTTCACCACACATTTGCCCACAATAGCACACGGTTGATCATCACCAAGGTATACGTATTCAAGTTTTCCGGGAACATACTTCTCGAAGAATTCTTTCTGAGAAGTAGCATGGAACGACGCTCCTGAATCTAACACCCAAGATTTCTCTTTGCTCTCCAAAGAGCATATCAATGCGTCGTCTCCTCCTGAGGTGGAAGTGACATTCACCTCTGCCTTCGCCTCCTCCTCATTTTGTGCGCTCTTGCACTGATTCTTGTAATGCCCGGTCTTTCCATAATTCCAACACTCGATAGCCTTCGAGCTGTTGCTTGGATTCCTGGATTTGGACCTCATGTCCTTTGATCTACCTCTGTAGTTTGATTTGCCTCGCCCGTTCCCTCTGGTTGAATTTCTACCTCTTGAGATTCTGTATGCAATACTGAAGATGTTGTAGCTTCACCCGACTCTCTCCGTCGGATCTCCTCACTGAGAACCAGATCACGAACGTCGTCGAACTTCAACTTGTTGCTTCCCGACGAGCTACTCACTGTCGTGACTGTAACGTTCCAACTCTCTGGTAGGGAGGAAAAAAGTATCGACGCCCGAACTTCTTCATCAAACTCAATTTCAACTGAACTCAATTAGGTTGTGACGGTGTTGAGTTTATTTAGGTGTTGTGCTACTGATGCGCCTTCCGCCATTCTCAGATTGAATAATTGTCGCATCAAATAAACTTTGTTCGCAACTGATGGCTTCTCATACATATTTGAGAGTGTTGCCATAAGATCCGCCATGGTCTTCTCCTTCGCTATGTTGAACGTAACATTGCGGGTCAACGTCAATCTGATAACACCGATGGCTTGTCTGTCTAGAAGGATCCACTCATCCTCCTTCATCGACTCCGGCTTTTTCCCCGATAGTGGTTGATACAGATTTTTCTGATACAGATTATCCTTTATCTGTATTTTCCAGAATCCAAAATCTGTTCCATCAAACTTCTCAAGTCTCATTTTTCCTTCATCTGCGATCATGGTTCCCACTTGAATCTGACTTCCTCTAGATCGTTTCACGTTCTGATACCAATTGTTGGGAATTCATGCCGAAAACCCTAAGACAGCAGAAACACAGCATAGAAAAAGTACACCAAGATTTAACGAGGTTCGGCAACTGCCTACGTCCTCGGGAGCCACACAATAAATTTCTTATTAATCAAACAAGAAATTACAAACTTAGAGCAGATCTCAAACTGAGAGCCCTCAATAAATACTAATTTATTACTGTAGCTACAGTAACAAATTCCCTTCTTAAATACCCTCTCTTAATTCCCTCTACAATAAATTTTCTCTTTAAAATCCCTTCCCAATCACGTGAGAACAGGAGAAGAGAGAGAGAGAGAGAGAGAGAGAGAGAGAGAGAGAGGAGAGAGGGGGAGAGCC
>NC_033798.1:111615012-111699082 GCF_001876935.1 Asparagus officinalis | reverse complement strand
ATGTCGATGTCACCTATAAGTCGCGTGGACTTCGCCTGTGCAAAATCCGCCTGCCTCGAGCTCGCCTGCGGAAGTCTCGAACTCGCCTGCGTGGGACTCTAGAGCTTGCCAAAGCTCTGACCTCGCCAAAGCTCCGACCTCGCCTGCAAGTTGCATCCGCCCCCAAACTCGCCCTCGTCGACCTCACCTGAGTCGACCTCGAGCTTCTCGCCTGAATCGAGGTTTGATCTACACCTCAATTCCAACACTTTTTGCATACAATACCCCTTTACAAGACATTGCTAATCACGGGCGTAACGGTACATGCTATCAAACAAGAACCGCACTGGAAAGCAGGAAGTCGTCGCATAGTATTAAAACAATCAATATAAATGTAACATTTTTAGATTCCAATAAAGCAACCTGTAAATTTATTCACTCGTATGAAAGATTACATCACAAAGTTGATAAAGCCCAAAAAAACAGTGTAATAAAGGGGCATATTTCCTGGAAAATAGATTCATGACTTGCAGAATATTTATGCCTTAGCATTCGAAACTGAGAATATAGTCGAATGACTAAAACCTTCAGTACAACAGTATACATTCATAAGCTTTATATGATCTATAATTAGATGACGACATCCAAGAAAACTAGTTCACAATGATAAAATTTTCTCAAGACTACAAAGAAATAAAAGGAAAAGGGAAAAAAAAGGAGAATTGCATGGTGGGCATACAGAATTAACCTCCGAGAACATGCTGCTGTCAAGTCCTCTGCACGTTGTATTTGCAAGTCTTTAAACTCCTTTCTGCTGGGGAAGCAGCTTTCTGCACACAAAAAACTAAAAAAAGACAAAAAGAAAGTGGAAAAGCAAACTATCTGTGATGCAGAATGTAAAAATCAAAACAAGATGGAAAAATCAGGATAATGCACTAACATTGTACATATGCATCAGCATAGTCTTCAAACTCCCATGTGGATAATGAACTGACACTGTGCGCATGCATCAGTGTAGTCTTCAAACTCCTTTGTGTCATTTTTTGTGCAACAACAGAAGCATACTAATGAACCTTTGCTTGCAAATACACTTGCATATATGGTAAGTAGTTATTGGCAAATACATCACCTAGGTGAATCTTTTGTCAAGCAAGTAGAATTACCTTGAATGAGAATTAGACCAGAATTCAAATAAAATTTGAGGTGTTTGTCTTTGTACTTGTTTACAATCTTGAATCTGACGCTTAAATTAATATTGGATGTTATTCAAACTAATAGCATAGAATAAAAATCAATTTGAGAAAGATCTATCGAGAAAGAGAGATTGAAACTCTATCTCTCTCAAGATAAGTATACACGTCGGAAAAAATCTATATGAGAAGCAAAATTGATCTGACCATGTCTGCATAATAACATAGAGCACAAAGGATCACATATAAAGGGAATATTAAATAAAACAAAAGTATCAAAATAAATGCCAAAAATTTACAATATGAATAAAAGTATTCGATTTCTCATAAATGCTTTTCCAAACCAAATTTGAGCTAATAGTTACTAACATAGTGACATATTGGATTACTATTCCATCAACTTTTGCCCCCATACACATGGTAGGTTTGCTACTAGAAAAATGGATAAACACACTTCTTCCTTGCACTCAAATCTTGACATTTAGCATGTTTGCATGAAAGTTGAAGGCTCATGGCATGCTAATATACACTTCATTAGATCATTTTTCATTATCTGCTAAAAAGACTAATATCACAATCATGCAGCTGAATGTGTTTTCATTAACATAAAATAAACAGAAAAATCAATATGCAGCTCACATACAAGGTATAGGGTAAAGCGTTGCTTGGTCAAAGGTAGAAATTCCAGTTCAAACCATTACCATAAAATATTGGCAGGTCTTTTGCACAAACTCAACACATAGGCTCCCAATTGATTTTATAATCACATCCAACACGGTTAAAACATGCCCAAATGTCCAAAAAGGCTTGCATATGAAAAGAAAACAAGGAGATATGTAACCCTTGATATGTCAATCATATTCTCTTAAACCTGCTACCTTTTTTAAGGAACGACTAACACTTTTTCAGAATTCCTTTAAGACCCCTGCATGACTAGTTGTCAAGTGAGTACCTATCTATTTCTATGCACAGTGCCACAGACTGGCTACAATAATTTAGCAGAAATAATGAGTCTTAGAATGGAAATAGTAAAGCAGAGGAATCAGGACTAAGAAAGAGTTAAGATAGAAAATCAAAGCCCAACAGAAAAATATAAAGAATAAAACAAGTGAATGTTTTTATCCGAGAAGCGGCAAATCAAAAAAGTATTTAAGTGACAAAAAAGTATTTTCCAACGTTTAAAAAAGAGGATGCGCAACTGCGCAAGGCGAAGCATTAGACCCTTTTATGAAGCAATGCGTAAGCCTCAAAGCGTGAGGCGTAAGCCTGATGAGCTAAGTATATTTTAATTTATAAATATTATAAAACATATATAGCAGTATAAAATTTTAATATAGATACATTCAAGTCTTGATTAGTAAATAAGAATTAAATATGCTAAGTACTAATGCAAGTCATAATAAATTAAGCTGCACGTATACTATAAGATATGTATCTGATTTTTAGTCAAACGTTCTTTTATACCCTCCTACCTTGTGTGAAGTGTGTGCTCCAAAAGAGAAGCGCTTCATGTAACGTGAAGCACACTTTAGTTATGGTTAAAGTGATGAAGCGGGGGCTTCAAGGGATAAATAGCTTCATTTATGAGTTTCGAAGCGATTACCCTTCAAAAAGTTTTGAAGCGAGTTTCATAAAGCTTTTTCAAACACTACTATTTTCATTATATGTGTGAAGAGGTCCTATCTCCATGAAGGGTCAAATTACAACCCTAAAAACAGAAAGAATTTTTTTAGTGACAATATGTTGGCATATTTATGTGTACACTTGTATATTCAGGCATCTCAGACGATATCTTCCCAAGAGTATCTTCACTGAGGATCAGAGTGCAAGGATAACTAAAATGAAGTCATCACGGATGCCTACTTGAGAAATAAATAACAAGCAAATAAAGCAGATAATTAAAACCAAGTATGAACTACTTGTTTTGTTAACCAAGGACAGTTTCGAGCTTGGAAGATAAGCTATGTAAGCGAGAAAGATAATAGATAAATTGAAGGATTTTTTAGTAGCAAGGGACTAAAGTAAGAGTAATGCACTTAAGGATCTTGAACTTGGAATTGGGAAGATGAACTAGTAATTGATAATGTGAAGCATACATCAGAAGTGGTCAACAAAGAAAAGATTTTACATGTCTATCTCAATAGACACACAGAATCAGATGGTTTGGTTTTACCACATAGCTCATTAACTGCTACATGATGAGCAATATTATCAGGAAAAACAACCTATATTGATAAACGCACATCAAAAGGACCAATGATATAAGGCCTAAAATATCTAATCCAATCAGAATGCCCATAAAATTCTTATTCAATTTAGAGGAATAAAAATTCAGAAACCTTGTAAGTCCTTTCAGCAATTTTTCAATAAAAAAACCAGTATCAACATAAACAATTGATGTGAGGTCAATAGCCAAATGTGCTTTTCTACGTCATAATAAATTATCGTCTTAGATGTCCAACTACTATTTTCCAGAATAGCCACAGTTTTTTCAATCAGATCTTGCTGATACCACTATAGATATATTCCACAGCATAATTGATAAATGATCATCCTTTGTACCCAGTCTAATGTCATAAGTTCATATTCATAAAAGTTATGACAAAATAGTTCACTTATAGGCCATTGTTTAGGAGGCACAGCTAAAGTCTTGAGGTAGTCTCGTGCATGAGAAGCCATTTTCCTCAGATGATGAACTACAATGCCATTAAATTATCAAACATGCTTTAGCTATAACTGGGCTATAGATTTACAAATAGGACAAAGAACTAGAAATTTTTGAAAGGATCTGAACTACTGATAAATTCTTGGTTCAAACAATTTGGATTCTTACTCCAAATAAATTTGACAAAGTTCAGCAGAAAAGAAGTCAGGATTTACAGCATCAGAACAGAAAGACCAACCTGATATATCAACTGACAGAAATGGGTTGCTCTAAAGTCACAGAATAAAGTAAAATTACCAGATGAACGAATTGAGTCCTTGGAAAAACACTCTACTGAACCTGATATTAATAAAGTGAAGAAGCTCCTCCGCTCCAAAGAAATCCCTGAAAAGGAATAAATTTTACCCCTAGTTGAAAATTTGCAGTATAAATGACCACAATTATCAAGGGTCAAGTGTCCTAAAGGGCATGAATAAAAAAACAACTCTTTTTGAAACCATTGATCAGCATACAAGAGCTTTTGAAGTTCCTGAACTATTCAAAATAATAATTTCTAGGAAAAGAATAAACAAAACATATTTTTGAAAACTTTCAAAGCTATCAGAGTAGAGGCAAAATGTGCTTTCCACCACGCATTATATAAACATCTACAACTATAAATCGTCCGCAAAAGCTACTACCCTTGCAGTGATAGTGATACTAGTATACTACTCACATTAATTCATATGAACAAAGAATGCCTGTAGAGAATACTACTGGTTATGAAATTTGAAATATTGAAAATAACGGATTACAAGGTTCATAGAGCTTCTAAAAGTCAAGCAGGCTTCAGTTTATTCCAAAGGAGCTAAATGCTGGTCTAACAGTAGCGTAACATGATAGGATTTGATATGGAGACTGTGTATTATAGTCTCCTCGCAATCATATAGAATTTCTGTTGTTGTTTAGCTCTGGGGCTCGCACCATGCAACAATGCATTATCCAATAGTAAATGTTTTAGTCTTCTGCCCTTAATCCAGAATCTTACATGAAGAATGATTTTGACAGTTAGTCCCTGGTAGCACCAGGTTAAGCCATACATCCAAGCAAGTTGATCATGAACAAACCACTCTGACTTCAACTCGGTAAAACATGTTCACCTTTTTAATCTAACTCATCAAGGAGCTCCAGATTGATCTTTAAACCAGCTTTGCTTATCTAATATTGATTAAGCTCGGCTATATTAATCAGTAACCAGAGTTCCATAATAATTTCAAGGAATATTCAAAAAAAAACTATTAACACTTTCCTAAAAGCATGTGGAGCGGTAATACAAACAATGAAGTTTTATCTCAAGTTCCGTGGTCAGCTAAGGAATTATTTTGTTTCATGCAGCTGTGTTGAGGAACATTTCCATTGTTTACTGTCAAGATGTTTGGAACTTGAAGATTTCACTATTGAATTTTGTAAAAACGGGTATAAACTTTAGCTGGACTATAAATAGGCCCAGAGAACAACTTCGAAAATCGGCTTTTTCTAATGAAGAAATCATTAATAATTTTTGCTTAATCTCATTGTTTCTCCAGCTTTGTAGTGTTAACAGTGTTAACTGAAGTCTCCATAATTTGGCCTCTTAAAGACAGAAGGACACAAAGCTAACTTAGACAAGAGTAAGCAAAGTGAAAGGTATATTTCCATCAATCTACCTCAAAAACATGAAGAAAGCCAAATTGATATGCCATAGACATTTGTCTTGGATAGAAACTAATGATTAATATTTTAACATCAAAGATTTGAGGTCTTAAATTAGATTGGAAGTGATCAGCAATAGAGGTTCTGAAGTAAAACTAGTCCAGTTTTGGGAACCTAATCCAACATGCAAATCAATGTGTGGGAGATATTATCCTGCTCAAAGTGATGTTAATTGCAAAACATGATGTGACGACACATTTGTGGCATTGTATTAAAGCACTAAGGTCCATAAGGTTCACATGACTCACCAAGTAGTGTGATACTTCACTTTGATCAAACAATAAAAATAGTCAACAAATAGGAGCACAAATCCAATACTCGAAACACCATTGTCGAAAATAGGCACCTAACATGGGACATGCAGATCAAGGTAGATATCCTCGCTTTCATCCTACTAAGAAGTTCTGTTGATTACAAGCGATTAATCAGATTTACGAAATACCAAAATATTACTACAAACTGAATCATTTTAGAAAACTCCTAGTAAGTTGAAAATGACACATGAGAAGTTATTTTTAAATACTGGGACAATATCACACTGCAATTTCTATTGACTGTTTTCAACTTAAATGTTTGTCATACAAAGTACGAATTAGGAGAATAGGTATTTATGAAGGAACAATGCTCCCCCTGATTTATGTTATCAGAAGTTAAGGTCTGTAGCATCCTGCAGAGAGAAGGGTTATAGTCTCTCACTGGCTAAAATGACATCACGATATTAGAGATAAATGTCTAAGACAAACTTCCAACAATAAATTTGTCTCTTTCAACGTATATGCCCAAGGAGCTAAGATACCAAGGCAGTGGTATAAGGGCAAAGCACAAATGTGTGTATATATTCTAGATTGCTCTTTGAAACATCTAAATGTTAAATCATTTATAAGCTCAGGTTCAGGTTTAGTAATGGCCCAATTATTAAACAGGTTTTGTTTTGGGTTGAAAGGACTTGGCTGGTCCACATCTAGTATTCCCCATATTGATTTTTGTCCCCAAACATCCTTGTAACCCCCTGTTCTCAAGGACAAGTTTTGATGGCATGTCACATTTCCCCACTGATTGAACATTTTGTTAGAAGATACAAACAAATTGGATTCAGCAACATATAATGGTGCTCACAGAAATACGGTCATTGCCTCATTGGGCATTTATTTATGTCCCCTTCCAAAATGTCATCTAATACACATGAATCCTCGACCATGAACCTCATTTTACTTGTCTGCCATGCCCACCCCAAAAAAATAAAAATAAAATGAGGTAGGTACCAATATGTGGCCACTTTATGTACAATGAGAAGCCATGTAACTAGTGAGTCCATTAAATTTAATAGTATCAGTTGCTAGAAACTGGCATGAACTGTGAATTACAGGGTCGATGTTAGTATGATAAGAAGTCAGAAATTTGGTCAATCCTATTGTTGAATAAGTGTCATGTGGAATAGCAACACTTGTTCGTGGGGATAGAGCTTGGCCATTGTAGTGAGGGACACTAATGTACATGTTACATCACACAGAGATCCAATCAACTGCAGTTCTACTTAGATAAGCTTCAAGTAAAAGACATGTACCATCCTCTACCAAGTAATCCCAAAGAATAAGAGAAAATTCAAATCTCAACTACACAGTAAGTAGGAAGAAGCATAATTATTAGATCATGACCAGCATAAGCAGTGCAGGTTCAGCTTTTAAATGATATCGGTAGTTCCAATGTTGCATTCAAAAGAAAATGAGAACTTAAATTGTATACCTATATTTTTAAATGATATCGGTAGTTCCAATGTTGCATTCAAAAGAAAATGAGAACTTAAATTGTATACCTATATGATGGAAGAGACTTCATAATTATGAGAAATGATGCAGGAATCAGGTGAACAAAAGATTCTGTAATGAGACAAAATAACAGTCATATAAGTGCTCAGAAACTAGCTGAATCACCCAAAAAAAGTGCTTTTAAAGCCAAACAGCAATTATGACAGGTAATTAAAACTTGTTTAACAGAATCAGGAGAAAAAACAAGTGCTTTTAAAGTCAAAAGGCAATTATGACTGGTAACTAAAACTTGTTTCAGTTACCACTAGACTCTACTCGGTTCATTTGTCAGACAACTACAAGCTAAAGCATCTAATTAATGTTTGAGGTGCAAACGTAACAAATTGCAGAAAAGTAAAGGTCTGTTAACTACTATTCTAGCTCAAATTAGATTGTAAAAGTAAAGGTGAAGTCCCTCGTTCAACGACAGTGGCCTAAGCCAGTAACCTGTTATTTCTAATTGCATAAATCATTTGCTGTTTTATGCAAACTATGTGATTGAACTACTATTTTTGTCCTCTTAATATCTTCTGTCGCAAACAGGTCAAATTGTCTCGTTCTGTATCTTAGATCTACATGACATGTCGCGTAGCAAAATGGTGAATAAAGTACAAGTCACCGTTTATTGTCTCCCACTATTGCCTTGTGTATAAAGGTGGGACAGGACTATTTCCTTCTGCAGAACATCATCCGTTGAGCCGGCAAAAACAGATATGCCATGAACTGTAGTTCATAAGATTTGAATCTCCATAAAATTGTACACGTATAGCAATATACATGCTATATAATATACATTATTCCCCTATGGAGTCCGCTGTCTGCAAAACCTACTCTTTTTATACAAATCCGATACTGATTAAATTTGTGTGCAGCACCACTTTGAAACTGGAAATTTTAAGTATGTAAAGAATATGTATATTCTTTTACAGTCAAACAAAGGATTCTTACACCTAGGCAAATTAAGTAAAAGAACAGATCAACCTGCCTACTCTAACCTCACGAATCTTCAAAATAGAATAGAATGAAATGAAAATTCATAGAGGTCATAAATTGGTAATTAAGTTAAGAAATTCTAAAACTTCATTGGTTTAGAATCCAAAAACTCATCACTCAAAAGCTCACTAATTCCTGTTGTCTTCTCCATTAACGAAGATCCTCCAAAATTGCATATATCCAACAATAGGATGACTTTGAAGAAATAACTGATATTAGAAATCTTGCTACAGACAAAGCCTTGACCTAGCAAGGTTTTGTGGTAGCTATAAGATTTCTTATAGCATGATTAACAGAATTTAACACTCGTTTACATACTAAAACGATTATAGCATGATTAACATAATTTAACACTCATTTACATACTAAAACAAGATTGAATAAAATGGTACATACCTTCTTCCATTGTTGAATGTAATGAACACCGAATTACCGATAATTTTTCTTCCTTGTCCACTCCACAACACAAAACCGAGATGATGGATTATTATCACAGGACTTGATTATTGATCATTCATTGTGTGTGGACAAGCGACTCTCTTTATAGAACTCCCACCATCAAGGAGTTCATAACTACCCAATGTAGTTATGTCTTAAAAACCACCAAAGTAGTTAATTCCAAAATTCAAACTCAAATTGCTATTAATGTCACATAATAGAATATGAAGAGTCAAAATTCTAACAGCAGCAACCACAAGCTTGGTTTTGCATGCTTGACGAGAAAGCAAAAGGATGGTAAAGAACAATATGATAGCTAGACGGCTTCCCTCTTGAAAGCTTAAAGGAGAAGCAGGTTTGGGATATAGGCTTTAGATGTAGTCCCTTCAAAATGTTTGGGATAATGGCTGCTAGATAACCAATTGTATGTAACCCAAGGAAAGACGGAGAACCATTCGTATGTAACCATAAAACCTTTCCTGTGGACTTCCCCCCTGCCATGTCATTTCTTCGTCTATCCAATAACGCAACTGGGTACAAACGCAACTGGGTACAGTTCACATAAGGACTAAATAACTATTGGAATTTCCTTTAAAAAAGAAAAGAGCCTACACTGGGTACAGTTCACATAAGGACTAAATAATTATTGGAATTTCCTTTTAAAACATAAAAGGGCCTACACAGTATGGAACCATGATGTGATCTACATACAAACATGAAATGCCTTTTCCTTCTCCCTTCTTCACGGTCCATTCCTTCATCTATCCTTATTTTCCGTGGCAACTTATGCATTTCTATTTGTAAATCAGTTGTGCGTATGTAGTGCTCACTGCAAATATTCCATCCCACAAGCAAAATTACGTACAACCATGAAAATCTCCCATCAACAGTCAAAAAACCTGTTTTCATCAAGGTTTTAAATGTCGGTTATCAGGAATTTATCGGACGGTCAAAATCCTTATCAGATAGCGAAAATCGGGGATATATCGGGGATAAGTAGTATTTATCGGAGTAATATACTAGCAAATAATAAACAAACATAAGCTTGAAAAAAAAATATAATGTTAGTCAAAATGAAATAATAAACAAGCAAATAATAAGATAACATCAAGAATGAAGAACCATCTACGCATCTACATAATTATTGTTTAATCATGAGATTCATAAATTAATTTACTAAGTTGATATTTAGTAGTTATGAGCCATTATCAATATCCATAAACAAACATAACCTAATCACCAATCAACCAAGTTCCAAAAGCAACAAATAGTTCATAATTTGTAAATATTCAAAGAGCAAATCGAAAAGAAAGTAAAAGCTCCCAAATCCTACTTATCGGTCGATAAAGGCGATATTTAGAGCCTACTTATCGGCCGATAAGTGCCTTTATCGCCGATAAACCTCAAAACGATAACCGATTAAAAATCCTACTTATCCTAGCGGAAAGCTCCCAAATCCGATAACTCGGCGATAATATCGGATTATCGGCCGATATTTAAAACCATGGTTTTCATGGTGCAGCTTGTCTGTATATGTCGGGATGTTGTTTAGCTTAGAAATCTGTTCGCGGTTTGGCAAATGACAAAACTTTGTCCACGATCCATAAAGTTTTTTAGAGCTATTGCTTTCTATAGTTTCCATCTATGAAACACAGGCACGCATAACATGAAGCCGTGTTGTGTCGTGTCCGTGTCGGACACACGTGTCGAACACACTTATCCTATGTATTTTTTAGGATTTGCCTCGTGTCGGCGTGTTGGATGGCCGTGTCGGATCCGTGTCCGTGCTACATAGGTTTCCATGATGCATGATGCTAGTACTTGCCTTCATGTCATTTTTCTTGGTCAAATAAAGTTTTTGTTGCATTTGCCTTGGTTGAGTCTGACTGATTAATTATCCTCTTGTAAACATTTTGGCGTCATCATGTTATCTTTCATGGTTTTAGGGTCAAAGGAGCGCTTTAGATGGAAAAATAAATTTGATCAATATTTCACAATTAATAGAAATACTCCTGTTTCAGATCAAACGTATCATAGGCTACCATGAATAAACTTGATTGTGAACATCGGATACAGATAAACTCAGCAGCAAGCTAACATAACTATGATTCTATACAACATAGTAAATCTGATTACAAAACAAGTGTCATCCAAAGACACAGCAACAACTACAAGGAAACAATTGAAGAAGAGCTTTAACAAATGTTTGTTAAAGGGGCATGGACATCTGAACAATTTTTACAGATGCCCAAGTGGAATTACCTTGAGAGTAAGGTCACAGATCATAACCAAAACCATGCGTAATAAATATGCTTTAGGAGAAGGCACAAGTATATGGATCAAAGAAAGAAGTTTCAGCAACCAAGAAAAGGGTTTAATTTCTTCCTCTGTTGGAAAACTGGCACAAGCTGGATACAGGAAGATTATTCATGTAAACAACCCAATAATCAGAATTTACTGGTGAAGCTTTAACTATGATTTTTTGGTCTTCAAGTATGTTGTCTGTTTCATCGCATTGTATTATATTGTATTATATTACTATATTGTATTATATTATTTATAGTATATTACAGTACATTATATACTGGTTTACACAATTATGTCCGACGACGAACATATTCTAAAATCAAATTACATTGGTCGACAAAAGAAGAGTTTTGTGAACTCATCTCATCAATACAAATGCCGAATGCCAAACAAAATTTCTCATTTCCTCCTATAGGAGATAAATATGTCAGACCTTATAAAATACCTATAGGACGTAGGAAAAATTAATAATTGCGGAAAATAAGAGATTAGAGGGGGTAGACACATCCTTGACAACCTTTTAGACATATTAATCTTTTAAAGCAGTAAAACGGCTCACGGATTTAATTCACATGTTTGCATCAGTGCAAATCATTGAAACTGGTCTAGAAATTCAAAATTATGGATTAATAAAAAATGAGACAGAGCATGACAGAAATAATTAGGGGAAAAGGATAAAAGGAACCTTTGGGCATTGGCAGGTAAATCCCATGAGCTAAGTGAATGTGATAAATATCATGAAAAAAAATTATGACTGGCCAAGCTATTCCCGGGAGAAGTCATATAAGGGAGAATCAAATTCAAGATCCTAGGGACTTTTGGACATTGGCAGGTAGAATCCCAGCAGATAAGTGAACAAGACAGATGGCATGACTGGCCAAGCTCAGACAACAAGCTTAAGCTATCACCCAGAGGAGTCCGAGAAGCAAAAATTAAATTCAAGATCCTAGGTACATTTTAAAAGTCCGACAACACGACCTTAATGAAAAAATAAAATATAAAATATGAATTTTGAAATATTAAATAATAAATCTGTATAAATGAAAACAATATGAGATCAATCAGCTACTTCATATGAATTTTGAAATATTAAATAATAAATCTGTATAAATGAAAACAATATGAGATCAATCAGCTACTTCAGAAAGGTAAAATTAATCTTTACTGCTAAACCATTAGACCCATTGTCAGTTCTGTACAAATATTTTATGACAAATTTTCAATTTCGACCTGTTTAGAAATTTTATCATCAAAGACGACCTATTTCTAATTTAATTACCAAAATCGACTCAGTTTCAACCAACTCGGCATAGCCAACTCGGGATACTAAGTGTAAGCCGAGGCAATCTGATCAAATGAGAGAGAAGTAAACGCTCCAGTAAGCCAATTTAGGTCTAGGGTTTCATTCTGCTCATCCACTTCTTCAGTGTCTGATCCCCAATGGGGTATTTGCTTGGATTGAGGGAATGAAGATAACGAGGGATTCCGCTTCTTCTTCTTCTTCTTATTCTTCTTATTCCCGCCTCCATTATTCGATTCCGAGGGTTTCATCGTCGAAGTGAGGATTCCGGCGGCCTTGAAGGGATCGCGGCCGGCTAAGCTAGGGTTAGGGTTTCGCTCCGGCGCTCATCGACGCCGTCGGCGTCGGATCCGAGATGGACCGGCTTGTCGATGGAGAGGGAGGGGAATTGAGGCTGAGTGTGGGAAGGGGACGAGGGCTTTTGCTTCTTTATTGCTTTACTCTTGAAGGGGACGAGGGTTGCTTTACTCTTGTCTATGTTTCAACCAGGTCGGTTTTTAAATTTTTTTTGTAAAAACGGTCGTTTTTTAAAAATAAATAGGAAAAAGGGTTGGTTTTGAAAATTTGTCCTTTTTCCTATTTATTTTTAAAAAACGACCGTTTTTACAAAAAAAATTTAAAAACCGACCTGGTTGAAACCAGGTCGGTTTTTAAAAAAATTTATCCGAAACTTCACGGAAGTTGAACTCCCGTAAAGTTTGAAGTTAAACTCTCGTGAAGTTTTGTAGTTTAATTTTTTTTTTGAACTGCGAAGTTTTGTAGTTCAATTTTTTTTTGAATTGCGAAACTTTACGGGAGTTCAACTCCCGTGAAGTTTAGAAGTTTTACTAAACTTCACGGGAGTTCAACTCCCGTAAAGTTTTTAAAGTTTTTTCACAAAAACCGACCTGGTTTCAGCGCCAAAGCTGAAACCGGGTCGGTTTTTGCAATTAAGTTTGAAAGGGGTTGTTTTCTGGGATTAAATTTTCAAATAGGTTGGTTTTGAAAATTTATCCATTGAAATTATTGAGACTGTAACTTCATGAAGCGTGCGGCTATAAAACTTCAGGTAGTTAAGTCTCGTTTTGGGCAACCCTAATCAAGCTAATTATCAGAGCTTAAGCCTCACGGGACTTGCCTCACGAGACTTGACCTTGAAGTCCCCTGAAGTTTCATAAATTTTTTCTTTAAAATCAATTCAGTTTTAAGTCAAAACTAAGTCGATTTTGACAATTAAATTGGAAATGGGTTGTTTTGTCAATTAAATTTCTAAATGGGTCCAATTTAAAAATTTGTTCAATATTTGGTGACATATTTGACCGTATGAATATTTTAAATTTTAGAGAACTAGCTGGAATGGTTAGAAATCCAAAGAGGTGCCTCGTTACTACTTTATGATATTGTTATCGGTGTCCTTCTAAAAGAGATAAGAATTGGATAACCTCTATGAGGAAAGGATTAAAAAGGGTTTTCTGCCGCAGATAAAATATGGATACAGGAATAAGTCCTCCTTCTAGGGATTACAGCATTCCAGGATCACATACAAGTAAGATCTTTAGTACCGTTGGTGCTGTGGCAAGTCCCGTATTTGCTTACAATACAGGAATGCTGCCTGAGATACAGGGATTACAGCATTCCTCTCTTCTTATTACAGAAGCCTCCCGTTATCAAGAACACGGACAAAAAGCTCTTTGGTTTCAGTCCACAGTTGGCGGACTGCCACTGTATGCTGTTACTTTTGCAGGGTATTGGGCTTATATGGATCCTCCACATCGACTTACCTTCTCAATAGCGTGAATGGCCCCATTTGGGCGGAGACAATGACAAATGCTGCAGCCTTTTTACAGACAGTCATTGCTTTGCATGTAATCTCTCCTACTTCTAACCTTATTTGAGTTTGTTTTGATTATGGATCATTATAGTCACAGATATTCTGACATTTCTTTTTTTATTGAAAAATTCCTCAAGGTCCTAAAATATGGGACCAATAGGGGGACAAGTGAGGTTGTCCCCCCATTAGATAATGAGTTGGTCATCATTAATGATAACCAACTCATTAATGATAACCTCACTTGTCCCCTCTATTGGTCACATATTTTGAGTCCCTTCAGCAAAGCTCTTCTTTATTTATCTTCAGATATTTGCTAGTCCAATGTATGAGTACCTGGACACTGAATATGGGCGAGCAAATGGGAGTGTTTTTTCCTTGCAGAACATGAATAACCAGGGATTGTGGAAGTGCACGTGCATGTAAAATTTTGAAATTTTAAAAGGTAGAATGAGTATGCGTTCAACAAATATCCAACAATTACACAAATCTGTATTAAACTGTCCAAATTTGTTTAAACAACCACCCAAACTGAATTTCAAAAAATAATTAGCAAAACACCTGACAGTCGTTCACTAATTTTATATCTCCAATTTTTTCATACATAATTGCAAGCTGATACATAATTCAACGGCAAACGTAAACAACGTCTAATGTCACGTACAATACAGGCCACAAAAATATTGTTTCTCACCCACAAGCAGAAAATCCAAGCTAAATCTCATCCAGAAACGAGCTTCACAAGGATGGTAATAGCATTGAGAACTATGAGGGGTACTCTCAGATATTGAGTTGCATAGATGAGCCCTATGAGCTGCCCTTTCAATGATTTGGCTCGTTGGAGTCCTGAGACATCTGAGAAGCTCCATCCTCTAGGTGCAAGAAACCTGTCCTCGTTCAGTATTGCCAGCGCATTTGCAAGAAGCAGAAAGCCTTCGAGCAATGTCCACAACCCCATTCTTGAAGGTAATGCTTCTGCATTTAAACATGAGAACAGATTATCAGACTCATACAAAGTTATGTTGCTATATGGAACAATGAGCTTCAAGTTCAAGAAGAACATATTCTTTTGGCCAAGAAAAGAGGTGGCATGAAAAAGAAATGAAAGCATACTGCAAATACAGTTTTCATGACAAAGTTACTAGGCGTGTTCTGCTACTGGAACGAGAGGAACTGTGCAACTGAAAACTTCGAGAGAACACCATAAACAGAAGAGAATAACAAGGTTGTAAATTGTGAAACAACACTCATAATGTATAAATTTATATTTCAGAGTATAGCTAACAGAACATTATAATCCATAAGACATTGGGGACTGTATTTATCGGAAGGAAGTGAAAACATGATGGGTTTTAGCACGGCCATTTGGTACCTTGAAAGTCTCCATATGGTAATTATAAAAATGTTGAAGCTAGATAGTTATCTCTGATTTCAAATAAAAAGGCGACAGTTCGAGGGTAATCTGAAAATGTTTACATTGTTATGCTGCAAGAGAAACCTTATTACCACTTCTAGGGGTTGAAATGCTGTTTGTTGAATGAATTCATAGCCAAGAAGGACGGCAACAATCACAAAACAAAATAACCTTCGTTTTTCATCACTCCATGTTCTAATGGACTAATAAAAATCCTAAAGAATAAGAGAATAATTGTGTGGATATTGATTGAGCCTTTGAGGAACATATTACTATATAAAAAGAATGTCCACTAAACAACATGAGAAAACAAAAAAAGTACACAAGTATGAGAAGGGGAAATGTGGAGAAGATGAGAAGCTTGCATCATCGTACACACACACAACCATGATCTATTCAAAACATATACGGAAAAGCTTGCTACATCATATTCGCATGCTACCCTATCACTAAGGGGTGGTAAACGACCGAATCGAATCGAATATCACAATATTGATATTCGCATCCGAGTTCGATTCATATTGTGATATTCAAATCCGTGGTCGAATTCAACTCGAATACTAAACTGAATTCAAATTCAGTTCGTATATCTACACTTCCATTCGTCAATTATTCGTGGGTATTTGATTAAACCCCTCCTACAATCTCATCGTCATATCTACAAAGGCTTCCGCTCGTCGAACACATAAGATGAGAAAGAGAAAGCCTAACTGTGAAATGTTTGGAAGTGAGATCCTCGTCATCAGCACCTTTCGATCAGCAATCCGCCCGTCGAACATGAGATGAAGAGAATGAGTCGTGTGTGTTGCTATGTCGGAGACAGCGGCAGTTTAAAACATGAGAGAAGAGAAACCCATCTCTATGCGACCTCATCCGTCTCACAAGAAATACAAGCAATTAGCCTGTTTCATCCTCTAACACTTCTTAGTTTCTCCTAGCGTACTTCTCTCTTTCTTTGTTTACACAGACATAATAGTAAAAATGCTTTAATGACAATCATGGCCGATAAAACTCCAAGGAACCCATCTCTATGCGACATACACAACTCTGATCATTCTAACAAATAATGACATGGTATACAGTTACTAACTCACCGATTTGAAAAGAAAGAAGGTCCATTAGCCTGCTTGATCTTATAAACCATCCTCTAAGCTCCCCCTTCTGTACTTCTCTCTTCTCCCTCATCATCTCTATGCGCGTTATCAATGTATCTTAATGGTTTGACCCCTTCAATTATACATTACTAGGACATAACACAAAGATCCAATCATTCCCTTCCCCCTTCATTAATTGCTGAAAGTATCTAGAAAATTCAAAATATGATTATAATCGAAACTGAAAAAAGCAACAGCCTGAAGTCGAGATGTTGATCACAGTCACATTTTAGAAAAAATTAAGGTGATATTGGGGGCAAAAGTAAGGCAAATAATAATAATAAAGAGATCTAGTTCACGAGTAAACCCTAACTCGCCTGATTCAGAATTGGGTACGGGGAAAAAAACAAGATGCATAATGGTAAAAATAAACAGGAAGATACTTAATTAAATATCGAAATTTATAAAGATCAAAAACCTCAAATTCTTCGATCTCTGCTGATGCTCGTCACTTTCGGCTTCTTGATTCCTCTCCAACAGGGGAAGAAAGAAAGAACAGAGTGACTACGATATAGTTCTTATTGGGCCAGTACAAAAGTATTTCTTAGTTGGGCTGGATACTTTGTGGGCTACAGATGAAACCCAATAAAAAATAACTAAGAAGTGTGAATACTATTTCCGGTTCGAAAGAACAGACTTTGAGAGAACATTATTTGTGGGCTACAGATGACTCCATGTAAGTAGTGCACAGACTCTACCCAATTCCATGCAAAGGTCGAGCTTTTAGACACAATACAGAACCATCCATACAGGACAGGTCCAGGCTGGGGATTAACATCCTTATGGACATTTATTATATGCATACTTATAGGTTTAAAAAGATACTAAATGAGGACGCAAACACTTGTTGCAAATGCAATGATGGGAAAGTTTGACAACACCAACAAAAGAAAATGAGACAGATTATGTTGTGTATAAGAGAATGTGACAAATTATTCCTCTGCCGCTGTGTTTGAGAGGATTGATTAACATCAATCAATTTTGTGTACAATGTTTAAAATAGAATGAAAATTTCAGTTTGTCAATGTTTGTTGTATGTGTAGAGCACAAATGTCTTTTATGTACATATTCCTGTATATGTGTTTCAGAGGATTGATTAACATAAATCAATTTTATGTACAATGCATAAAACATAGTGAGATATTCAGTTTGTGCATAAAATATAGTGAAAATTTCAGTTTGTGTACATTGTGTGCGTGGAGGTCCTGTTGCATGTTGTATCAATTCGTGGATGTTTTCAGAAAGATGAATCATGGTACCATTTTCAACAATATAACAGTAACATGTTTCCACTACCTGTAAGCAGAGATCAAGTGTTGTACCCGACATGTCAACTTTTCCATCCAAGAAAGAGCAACTAGTTAGGAAAGCTTGTGAAATCCAGTTTATCTATAATGACACCACCAAGCAGTGGCTTATTCAGTACCAAACTGCCAGATTCTTCTTTGATAATCTATTACAAGGTGGTATAACGGCATATATAACATAAAAAGGCCAAAAGAACAACAAAATTATCAAATACTTCAAAGAAGTAAATAAGCCCATTAACAGTAACCAAATATAGATACAATCAACTGCGCCATGATACACATCCAAATCTCAGCTCGGAAACAAAATCAAGACATTCATGTCAAAAATATAGAAACATTTATCATTAGGTAATATTGCCTATTTGTTAAGCATAAATATATCATTAGCAATAGAGAAATGGGAAATGAATAGACAGTTCACTTCCAAGATATTAAGTTATTGCAAGAAAGAATTTCAGCCACATAAATTTCAGCCACAATTATCATTAGGTAATCTTGCCTCCACAAACAAATGCAAGCATGCACAGATAACATTGCATATGTTAATATGTGTATACATGAATGTTGGCATGAAGTTATGTTAGCCAGACTAGACAATAACAGAGGGTTCCATGCAAATAGTGCATCATGTTCATACAGAAGTATCAAATATGTGCATGCCAAGCTTCATAAAAATAGCAACTCAATAATTATCAAGGCAAGACAACTCATAATTCTGGAAAGAAAAAGAAAGGAACAGAGATTCTAAATGCTAATATTCAAGGTTTAGTTCTTAGCCTCCTGTAATAGAGCAAATAAATGACATTTAATTTTTATTTCAATAATGAAAATATTTCTAATAATCTCTCCGCATATCATCGGCTATTTGTTGCCTTAGAATCTCCCCTCATCTATACTCTTCATTATCATTTACAGGAGCTTCTTCAACATCTATCATCTGGTTCAAAACTTCCTGATCAACTTGTTCAAGAAGTCCCTCGTCAGGATCAACACCCATTAGAAAACTATGTAGGATAGTACATGCATATATAATATCTTTTTGTGATTCAATTGTATCTATAATATTTATCATCGTAGATAAGAGTTACAGAATATAGAAGAAATAAATATAGAAGCATAGAAGAGGGGATAAGGATCTCTAAACTTAATTTACTTAATTTAGTCTTATCCTCTCTTCCTCTACTGTAAAATGTCAGCTTTAGGTGTAAGAAAATTTTGCGATGTTGGCGTTCAAAATTCTATTCACGATACAAACACACAAATACACTCTCACCTGCCTACATAATTTATATGGTATATGCACATTTAAAAGTATATTGTATTTTTATCCGGCAGAAAGAGAGTCAAATTTTGTCATGTCACCTTCTTTTGGAATGGAAATCAATGTGGGTATTTTAAGCCAAAATTGGAAGAATATGTTGAAGTCCCAAGTGATAGTGGAATCACATTCAATGTCAAACCGAAGATGAAAGCCATGGTTGCCTAAGCCAAAAGCTGTCAACTTTTACTAAAGTCGTGAAAATAAGCAACCATCCATAAAAGAGTGCATGATATGGTTCATAAAACAATTAAGAACAACAAATAGCAAAAATGAAATGCAAAAATATCAAGTTTTGATTAAAAAAAGTCTAAGGAGCGTTTCATCAAACACTTAGAAAGCAAGACCTAATTGAAGATCATGTGGGCTGATTTTGATACCTTTCAAGTGTTGGTGAACTCGACAACGGCTTGGCTTCCTCTCTTAGATCAAAATAGACCTCTGATTTTTCTTAAAAAGGTAAAAATTAATGAAAGGTAGAGAGAGATTAGGGTTACCTCGATGAGTTTTAGGAGGAGGCGGCCACGGTGGTGGCGCGGCGGGATGCCGGCAGCGGAGATGAAAGAGATCCGAGAGAGGTCGAGGGAGAGAGATCCGAGAGAATGACGAGAGAGATCTCAAGGAGATTGAGATCGAGATGGGAGAGAGAGAGAGAGAGAGAGAGAGGAGAGAACGAGGAGGCGAGAGATAGAAAGAGAAAGAAGATGGACGCGAGTTTTGGAGGGAGAGGCGAGAGATCGGGGTCAGGTTGGGAGGCGACGAGCAAGGCGATTCCGTTTCTCCCCTCGTTTTCACTAGTGCAGCGGGGAGAAAAAGCGGAAAACTAAAAATGTATATTGGTTTTTCTACGGTGAATTTTTTTTTTTTTTTTTTTTTTTTGTTTTTTTTGATTTTTTTTTTTTTTTTTTTTTTTTGGCTTGTTTGGATTTGGAGGGCGTGAAGGGAACCTAGGGAACCTAGAGGAAGTTAAGTAAAGGGAATGAAAAACTTATTTGGGAAACTAGTAAGGTGAATCAAGGGGAAGTTATTTCACCTCGTTTGAAAAGTATAATAACTGGAAGGGAAGGGAATGTATATAACTTGACATAAATACCCTTACATAAATATCCTCACATTTGTTTTTAAAATTTTAGCCGTTGGATTTTGATCTTAGCTAGGGGTAAATATATCTCTCTATATTTGTTGTATTCCCCATCTTTACCTTCACCCCCATTACACCCCAAAATTGAGGGGGGAAGAAATCATGGTATTTTCTCACCTCATTTCACCTCCCCTCACCCCTATTAACTTGCTATATTTACTTCTCAAACAAGGTTAAAAGTTACCCTCTCTTCCCCTCACCCCCATTACCCTCAATCCAAACAGGGTCTTAGGTTTTTATAGATGAAATATTTTCATAATTTAAGAAATATTTTGTTTTTTGTTTTTTTTTCAAATTAAACGGTGGAAACACACTTTCTCTTTTATTTTACTTTCCTTTCTCTCCCTTTCTAACAAACCAAACAGAGCTTAATGGGACCGAGAGATTGGAAAGTCCGTTCTAAAGAATCCATTTCTTCGAACACATGCTTTCACTTTTAAGCCTCTCTTTTTTAGTTATTATTTCTCTTCCGGTCTCCAAGTAAAGATTCAGGTATTGTTCAAGATCCTTATTATCTATCTTTATTGTTGAAATGTAAAGAAAGTTTATTTTTTAAATTTTTTTACTAATTTAAGGAAATTTTTGGAGAAAGTGAAGACTGGATTGAAGAGAAGGAGATGGCCAAAACTGGAGAGTGAAGTGAAGATTTAAGGATGTTGTTCACGCTGCAGCTCTCTCATCTGGATACACTGAGGTTCGATTGCAGGTTTTTAGTGTGTTTATAGGTTTAAAATTTTCAAGATGTTTTTTTATAAATTTTGAATTTTTAGGGGTGTTTTTACAATTTCAAAACTTATAAGATGTTTTCTCCGAAGTCAAAAAAATTTCAGTTTCTAGCTAGCATATAATTTTTTAATTTCTCACTGAATTAAAATAAGCAAATTTTATAATTTTCAAGACGCTTTAATAAATTTTTTTAATTTGTAGGGGTGTTTTTGTAATTTAAATAACTTGGAGAATATTTTTTACAAAGTCCAAAAACTTTTAGGTGTTGGCTAGCATGTCTTTTTTAGATTTTTCTACAAACTGAAATAAGTAAAGAATTTGATTTATATGAAACGTATCTGTTTTATCCAATAACATGTTAAGTCTCATTATGAATAGAATAAACCATTTAGTTATCAATTCAAAGAAGATATAATAATTAGAATATATTAGGATAACATTGTAATATTTAAAAAAAACTAAGGGTAATAATGATCATAGAAAGATTTTTTTCCTCGTACTTTTAAAAGGAAGTATGATATGATATAATAGATTTTCTTTACTCCCCTTTTGAACAGGTTGAACTAACAAGCCTTCTATATGCTGCTCAAGAGACGGAATCGAAGATGGTGGAGATGTCAGCATTTAATCATCTCATGTCCACTCACGTCCTACAACAGGCTTAGCAAATTGAGCATTTATATGAGCAGGTTGGTAAATTTTTTAAATTTCTCGTTAATTAATATGAATTTATTTGGTTAAAGGTGTTACCCTTTTCACAGACTGTGATTTATTTTTCCATATAAAACAAGCACTCTGCAGTAGACAATTAATTCCTCAATTACACTATATGTGTAGTATTTTCGGCTGCAAATGAATGAACACAAAAGAACAGTGCATCCGCAAGTGTATCAATCCTGTTACCACCATTCTATTAATCAATACTTTGTTACTGATTTGAGAAGAAGCTCCTGCCTCTGCATATTATTTCATTATTTTACTCTCCATTATTATCAGCCTTTGTTTTCTCTTGTTGTGTCTAATATTACCAGGCCATTGAAGCTGCAAAGAGTGTGGGGAAAAGGAGTTGGCACAGGCAATTAAGCGAAATAGTAACAGCAGAACTTTTCTATTTCTTTTCTTATTTATCCTTACTTTTTCCATTCTCTTTCTTGACTGGTATAGTTGATCAAATGGTTCTTTAATATATATGAACTAATTTCTATATCCTTTTTTTTCCTATTGAGAAATCTACCTTACAGTTTTTTCATCTATATCATAGGTTTGTACTTGTGTATCTGCATTCTTTGTAAACGGCTACAATGAGTTCCATATTAAACTCTCTTTCGAGATCCTTCAAAGGACATAATTCATATTCAACAATCATGGACTAGTCACGAGTTCAGATATTAAAAAAGCCATATTGATCAATTCAAATAATTGCAACCCAACTATATATTGGAGTCCGTAGAGTTATGATCATAAGATCAAAGGGCACAAATCACGAATCTATTAAGTTTAAAACCATAACAATTTATCAATATCCACAAACAGACAAATTATGTACCAAAAATGTTTATTTAAACTGGATTGTCTCGAGAACAGAAAATAATAAACAAAACTGATCATTAGAATACAAATTATAAACAATACAAAGTACAATTTCAGAGACAAATGCAACCTGGCAAAGGGTTTGCATAAAAGTAGTCTTCTTCCTTTGGTACTTCCCCACGTTGCTAGGTAGGGCTGTCCATTTTACCCGCTGGCCCGGGTCCGGGCCCGGGCCCGGCCCGGCCCGGTACAGTGCGCCGCCGGGTCAACGCCCGGGCCGGGCAGCCCGGGACCGGAGCCCGGCCCGGGTGGCAACGGTCACCAGTGGTGACCGTTGCCGGAATTAGGCCGGGCCGGGCCGGGCCGGCCCGGTAACAACGGTCAGATTGGCCCTTTGACCGTTTTGCCCTCAAAAACGGTCAAAAAACGGCTATTTTGTGAGGTTATTTTGGTCATTTACCTAGGGGGCTGGTTCTATAAATAGAGGGGGGTTTTCATTTGTTTTCTTCACACCAAAAACTCATCTCTTCTCTCTTATACTCTTATACTCTCTCTTATACTCTTATACTCTATTATTTATACTTTCTAATCCAATCCCCAAATGGCTTCCGGATCTGATTATGAAGAGCAAAACATATCTCCCGATCCTAAATTGAATCCTCCTACTATGAGTCCTCCTACCGAAGTTAATCCCGAATCCGGTGGCGACGAATCTGCACCAAGAGCTCCTAAACGGCCAAGATCCGATGTGTGGAATTTTTACGAGAAGATCGACGTCACCAAGGATGAACACGGTAGGATCCTCACCCAGAAGGCTAAGTGTGCTTTGTGCGGCAAGATTTTTCAAGCTCATCATAAGAGCGGCACCAACCACCTCAAACGCCATTTAGATAAACACAACAAAGGCCAGACTCCTCAAGGTGATATCCGACAATCTATGATTTCTCAATCCTCCTCTTCTGGTAGTCTCGGTAGTTGGAACTATGACGCTGCCAGAGCCAGGAAATGCGTAATCAGGTTTATCATTCTTAAAAACCTTCCTTTTAAATTAGTAGAAGATGATGAATTTGAAGATATGTTTAGAGATGGTTTTTATCCTGCATTTAAAAAATTTTCTCGTCAAACCTATCAACGTGATATTTTAAAATATTATTAGGAGGAACAATATTATCAGCAAGAACAAGAAAAAATAATTTCTTATTTTAAAAATTTAAACTGTAAATTTTCTTTAACTTCTGATATTTGGACATCTAGAGCACAAACTGGATATTTATGTATCACAGCACACTGGATTGATAAAAATTGGCAAATGTTTAAAAGAGTTGTTTCTTTTATTGCAATAGAAGAGTCACATACTGGTGCTAATGTTGCAAATTTAATAATTGAAGAACTTATGAAATTAGAAATTTCACAAAGAATATTTTCTCTTTCACTAGATAATGCAAGTAATAACAATGTAGCTGTTGATTTTATCAGATCATCTTTATCATTGCCATGTCATGGTGATCTTTTTCATATTAGGTGCATCTGTCATATTTTAAATTTAATTGTTCAAAGTGCATTTACTGAAATTAAACCCATGATAGAAAAGGTTAGAACAGTTGCTTACATGCATAGTGCTTCTGAACAAAGACTTAAAAGATGGAAACAATTTTGTAAAAGAAAAAATGTAAAGCCTAGACTAATTCCAAAAGATGTTGACCATAGGTGGAATTCCACATATGCAATGTTAAGTGTAGCAATAGAATATAAAGACATTATAACTGATTTTATAAACTATTATGCTTCTAGTTCTAGTTCTGGTAGCACTTATGGAATAACTGAAGATGAATGGACAGTTATATGTAATTTAAATGAAATGTTACAAGTTTTTTATGATGCTACCATGTTATTATCTGGCTGTTATTATCCAACCATTACTTTAGCTGCTTTACAAATTTTAAATATTCAAAATTTTTTTGATAAATATCGTTTGGATGCTACTTTTGGACCTATGGTTTTTGAAATGGAGAGCAAATTTAATAAGTATTTTAGGCCTATTCCTCATATTTTTGGTTTGGGGGTTCTTATTGATCCATGCTTGAAGGATATTGGCCTTCGAAGTTTGTTACAGTCATTGTATGGTGGACAGGTTATAGACTTAGATGATGGAACCACCCTGAATGCTACTACTCATCATTTACTTATTAGAAATTATTTTCAAACTTTATATGATGAGTATGCAGCTAGACATGGTGTAGCTGCACAACAGTCTGCAGCTTCGGTTTCTTCGAGCTCATCCCGAGCCCGAGGTAAAAGTGTAAGTTTTGATAGGTATGCAATGGTAGCCGAGCTAACTGGTGGATCTGGACTTGGATCGTCATCATCGGAGGTTTCTGAAATAGATGAATATTTTTCTGCTTCTTTAGTTAGATGTCAAGGAAATGCTTTAGATATTTTGCAATGGTGGAAAGTATATGGATCAGTTTCATATCCTATACTTTCCACCATGGTTCGTGACTTACTAACAGTGCAGGTTTCGACGGTAGCTTCGGAATCCGCCTTCAGCACAGCAGGTCGTTTGATCGACGATCACAGGACATGCTTGGATCCATATACTGTACAAGCGGTGATGTGCCTACAAGATTGGTGGAGGTACGAGAAGCGAACGCAAGGCATCGATCGGATGGCTGGAATTGAAGATAAATTTGAAGAATTGGGACTAGCAGATAGATATAAAGAATAGATTGTAGTTTTTATATCTTAGCTTACAATTTGTAAAGAATTATTTTGGAAATAATTGCAAATGATAGTGATATAGGTGAGTAGGTGCCAACCTAGTTGGGATTTACTTATCTATTGTGATGCGATTAATTCCAAAATAAATTTGTACTTGTAATTTGTAACTGATTTATCAATTATTAATAAAGAATATGTTTTTATCATTTCTTATTTGTAATTTATGTCATTTTAAGTAATTAATAAAATTATTGTTTTTGTTATTTTTCTTGTCTTTTTTTTATAATTTATAAGTTAAATAACATTAAAAAATTTTGGAAAAAAATAAAAAAAAATAAAAAAAATAAAAAAAAAGAAAAATCACCCGGGCCAGCCCGGAACCCGGCCCGGTGTACCCGGGTCCGGGTCCGGGTCCCGGTTTTGCCCGGCCCGGGCCCGGATTTCAGGGCCGGGCCGGGCCGGGCCGGCCCGGATGGACAGGCCTACACGTTGCCTCATCAAAGGACCCCCAATCCTAGTTTCATGTTCCTCCTCCACCTTCTCTTGAAACTCAATCTCATTCATCCCCCCATTATCAAACCGGTCAATAAGCTCCACATATTTTCTCCTGACATAAAAAATAATTTGTTAGTAACCTATAAATAGATTAAAAGAGACGCAATTAAGCATACGGAAATGCGAAAAAAGCTTTTCAATATCATTTGGAAGTAAATGTTATCTTTGTGTTTTGTGTATGAATAGTTTACTAGGTTGTAACCTGTAATCATTGCAGTTATGGGTCTGAATTGGCTTGAGAGATAAATTTACGGCAATGGAAAATACCTATCAGGAGAAATTGTCTTCTGAAAACCTTCAAACCTCCTGTGCCCCTCCAGGGCTTTAGCCATGTTACCATTATGAGTGTAAACAAAAACATCGCTTTTGAGTGCCACAATATAATCCAAAGCAGCCAGTTGATTATTTAACATCCTCAAAGCTCCCATTTCTGCAAGTGTAGTTAAACTATGATGTGTAAAGGCGTGGGTACTCTTCTTTGATAATTTCCAAGCTGTTTGTTCCATAGATTTCTCCCGCTACAATGTAAATCACTGTGGATCTTGGATATCCCATGGCCTTCAGAAATTTTACAGTCTCTCTTGGAGTCATTGGGCATCTCCCTTCTCTTCTTTTTTCGTCCCCATTGATATTTTTCTCTTTCCAACGATCAACACTTAAGTCTGTGGAGTCTTTGATATCCTTCTCATATCTGCGCGTTTAGAAATTTGTATAAGAAAAGGACTAAGAACTAAAGTGTGAAAGAAAATGAAATACGGGAAATTGTTGAAAATGATGTTCAATGACTCATATAAAACCTCTAAATGCACTTATCTGTATCAGTCCATAGAGCCCATGAGGCTAATGTAGATGATATAGAAAGCACATAAGGGCAAAATGGTTGAAAAATGTCACATGTCATTGTAATTTTGCGAAATTCTCCTAAGGTCACTGATACTCACAGAGATGAGAATGTATGGAGACGGAGGGGTCAAATAAACTCAAATTTATGCGAAACTTAATCATGACTAAATTTGAACAAAGTAACCCTTCTCCTGTAAATAGATCTTATATACATACCTTAAATGAAGAGCAAGATAACGATTCCCTATAGCTCTGAGCCTCGAAATTACTGTATTTCCTAGCTCTTGGATTTTATCTGTGAAGATAAGCGCTTTGTAGCATGCTCGACAACGAAGTTTCTGAATAGGACGTGGGACATCATTATTTGCAAGTCGAGTGTCTGCGAATGCGAACTCTATCACCTTTTTCTACTTCAAATTTTGAAAGTTCTTTTTGGTAATAAGAAGCCTGCCCAAGGAAAAGAAAAGGGTAACAATTTTTAATTCGAAATTGCTATTAAAATTCATGTATCAGATACATATAAGACGCATAATGAGTCTTTACCTTAGACCAAGATCTTGGTTTCATAACGTGGGCTTGCATTCCTTCATACTTAGGTGGTAGACGCTTCACTATCCGAACATCGGCTTCCAAAGTTTTAATATGCTTTAAATCGAATATATCTCCAAATTCACTGTAAAATAATTTTTTCAAAATTTGTGTCAGAGATTTCGAACAATTTTCGCTGGCCTGAACAAAAGCAATAGCAATATTGCATACCTAGGATCTTTCCAATATGAAGTATGATCAAAATAAGGAACAACTAACGTTGCATTCATCAGTTTTGCTACTGCTACCATCTCACATATCTTCATTTAAGCAATAAAAACTTTAGTTGTAAAGTAGTGTTTTATCATAAAAAACTACGTTCGTGTAATTCTGTGATCGGTAAATACCCCCATCTTCATCTGATTCAAACCACCGTTGGCATGAACTACAAGATAGCCATTTGTTGCCTTTACAGGATTTCCTGCGAATAAAGAAGAGGCTGAGTTAGGAAAAAAGATGATCTTTCAGGCATTTTACCTAACAAACGGAGAAGAAGAAAAATGAGCATAGTTGACGTACTTTCTCTATTTTTTAGTTCCTCTAACCAATAGACAAAAACTCCTAAGTTATGGTGAGGATCAATGATTATAGTTTTATATTAATTCTAACATGCCCCAGCAGGTCGAGCGTCCTTTTTTATGGGTCGAAACATGAACTCACGTAGCGGTGCCAATTTTTAGAAAGTCCGTATTTAATTCGTGGTCGGTGGGATTTGAACCTAGGTTGCTCTGATACCATCTTAAATTTAGTTTCTCAAACCATTACACCAAAACTCCAAAGTTATGGTGATGATCAAGAATTATAGTTTTATATTAATTCTAACATTGGTGAAAACTCTCACTATTTGGTTGTGTAGAAATGGCAGGATTCAGGCAGACAGATTGGCGGTCGACCGCGGCGGTCGACCCCGTTCGTGCACGAGACTTACTGGGCGTCAGGATTGGTGGCGGTCGACCGTGGCGGTCGACCGCAGAAGTTTCTGTTCTGTGGGCGGTCGACTGCCGCGGTCGACTGCAGAAGTCTCTGGACCATTGGGGTTGTTCTGGATTGAGGGCGGTCGACCGCCGAAACGGTTTAGGCTGGGTCTGTTTTCCAGACCCGTTTCGTTTGAGTTTTCTATAAATACCCAAACTCGATTCTGGGGTTTGTAAGGCAAGTGTTTTAAGCTGTTGAAAGGAGTTTTCTTTGGGCTTCTATTCTAGGAGCAATTGGTGAGATCAAGAGTTGATTTGTTGATGGTTTATGAGAGATTTGTAACCCTAGTTGTATCCCATTGATTTCTAATAGTGAAAACTCCCCCCCTCCTTGCCCCGTGGACGTAGGCATCTCGCCGAACCACGTAAAATCTGGTGTTGATTGTGTTTGTGCTATTGTTTGGTGTGGTTGTTTATCTCTCTCGGCTAGTTCTTTGGATCTCGGCATAGGGGTTTCTCCCCATCAATTGGTATCAGAGCTCCGGGCAACGCTTGGGCTTTTTGGAGGTGTAGATCAGTTGGGAAGTTCATCTAGAGCTTCGATTGGTGATAAAGATTGGATCTTTGTGGTAAAGTTTCTATCTTTTTCAAGTTGGATCTATTTCCTATTTGTTCCGCAATAGTTTGGGTGCTTTGAGATATATGGCCGAAAAAGATAAAAATGGGGAGGGTTCTTCTAGTGTGAAGGCCGTCCAAAGTTTGAATATACATTCTATGAAAATAGATGTGGAAAAATTCAACGGCACAAATAATTTTGAACTTTGGCGATGTGAAGTCATGGATGCGCTAAATGCGCAAAATCTGAAAGATACGTTGGAGTTGGACGGGAAACCGGACAACATAGATGAAAAGATTTAGAATAAAATGAATAGAACGGCGTGTGGTGTGATTAGGTTTTGCCTTACCCAAGATCTAAAATATGATGTGATGAATGAAACTTCAGCAAAGAAGATTTGGGAGGTCCTAGAGGGCAAATATTTGACAAAGAGCGTCAAAAATCGTTTGCATTTGAAGAGGAGGCTTTATCGCTTCCAATTGAAGAAGGGGACATCCATTAGTGATCACATGAACCACTACACGAAGCTACTTGCAGATTTAGCGAATGTGGATGTTATAGTTGAAGATGAAGACAAGGCATTGTTGTTATTGAGTTCCTTGCCCGATGAGGAATATGAGACCTTCGTCCTCACTCTAATTAATGGGAAGGTATCTCTTTCGTATAGTGAGGTCACCGTAGCCCTTGTGAACTATCAACTTCGAAAGAAGGACAAGGAGACTTCCATTGAGCCGGTTACGGGGGCATTGGTTGCAAGAGCTAGAAGTCCAAACCGTGGTAAGAGGTCGCAGTTTAGAGGGGGGCATCCTGCAGTTGGCAGGAATAAGTGTGCCTTTTGTAGAGAAGATGAACATTGGAAAGTCGAATGCCCAAAATTACAAGCCGTGAAGAATAAGGGGAAAGCTGTTCAAGCTTCAGAGGTGAATGTTGCTGTAAAGACCATGAATTTTCAATACTAGTTAAAATAATTTTTTGGTATTTTAAAATATTAAATTATTATTTTTAAAAAGAGTTTTGTATTTTTTTTTATTTTCTAGGATTTCCTATGATTTAAAAATGTGATTTTATACTTATTTAAATGATATTAATATTTATAAATTAATTTTGTACGGTAAAAATTTCTGGAATTAATCTGTTGTGTTATCGGTATTATTACATTTCATTTTGAATAATACGTTGCATTATTTTTACTTATATTTTCATATAATACGTTGTATTATTAATTACGTATTATTTGTATAATTTGCTGTATTATTTCTACTGTTACATATTATCTGTCGTATTAGTATAATGAGTATGTTTTACTGTGTATATAATTATCCCATAATTATTGGATTTTAAATATAAGTAATTATATTTTTATTAATTATTCTTGTTTAATTGTATAATTTCTTGCATTATTTCTACTGTTGTGTATTATCGATTGTAATACTACAACTTGTACGTTTTAATGCGTAGATAATTTTCACATAGTTATTTATTTTATTTTGTAATTATTGTTATTTTTAATTAATTTTTAAAGAAACCCTAATTTTCCTCTCTTCTATATATATATATTATATAATCCCTCTCTCCCTCCTCTCTGTTCTTGCCCACCGCAAAATACTGAATACCGCCGCACACCACGTCCGTACCCCCTCTCCCCCTGTTCGCCGCCACGAGCGTCCACCGCCGCTTGCCTGCTTTGCCCGCAGCCGCCTCGGCCACCCTCCGTCGCCGCCTAAACGCACCCACGTCGAGGCAACAACACGCCTCCTCCCCTTTGACCCACGTCGCTTCCTCTCTCGTCGCTGACGAGCACCAGCTCAACCCCTCACCATCTCCGCCTTCGTCCCTTGCAACTTCCAGAGCCCTACCCCCGCCTGTACCCTCTCCATCTCGCCCAGATCCGCCCGCTGCTCCGCCTCGTCACCTCCTCCCCGCTCGCCTCCGCCTCCAAACCACCTTAGCTACCACAGCACCACCTTTGACGCCGACAGGCCGGCTGATGCCGACTCCCTGTCGGCCTCCTCTCCTCTGACCCGATAGTCACCCCTGAACCGCAAATCCCGAGCACCCCGCTCCAGCCACGACCTATACACGGCCTGCTCAACCCCATCAGCCCTCCGACCAGCCGCACAGCGAGCCAACCGCCGCTGCCCCTTGCCGGCCGAGCCGTGCCCCTTGCAGTCGCCGCCGTCCTTTCCTCATCTCTCGTCGTCGAACTCCCTTAGATCCGATGACATCCGACAGCCCCTCGTCGCCAACAAGTGCCGTCGAGATTCCGCAGCCCTCTTGTAGCGCCCTAGCCGACGCCGCGCTCCGCGCGCAGGATCCGATCCGCGCTGTCGACGGTCGATTCATTCGACGTACCCGAGGCAAGATCCTTATTCCATGTTCTTTTTTCATTATAATGTTATAATTGTCGCAAAGTAATTATGTGCAGATTGCTCGTTGCTCACCTTGTCACTTATATTATAATTTTATGCCTGTTATGAATTATCTGCCATACTAAGCTGTGGTATAATTATTTGTGTATGATGTTATGAAAGTAATTTAAAAGAAAATTATTTTGTGTAAAAATGGTTATTTTCAAGATGTTTTAGGACTTATTATGATGAGAGAATGAACTAATGGGAAAATGAGTTAGTTTCGCAATAATTATTAAAATAGATAATTTAAAATTAATTATTTTGGAAAAGGGGTCATTTTGAGTTGTTAAAATATTTTCGGCAAAAGTTATTATCTTTTTATAATTATGATGATTTAAAAGAATTTATTTAAAACAAAAAGAATTATTTATTTTGGATAAACAAGATATTGATGAAACCAGACTGTATGCATGTTTTACTGATTCAGGATTACATTTTCATGTTTACGATTATTGCACTATATTTGACATGTCTACTTTTATTGTTCTGGTTGTTGTGAGAACCCTTAGTAGTTCATGACTTAGTGGTCTCGTGCGTCATGAACAGACTTAGTGACATGTGTGGGTGTGTTGACTGAGTTAGGTGGTGAACCCGAGTTTCAATGAGGATTATGATTGATTTAGAAAAACGAGAAGAGTTGGGATGGGGAAGTTAACGTTCATGTGCTTGGATGTGACTGTTGATGTATCTTCCAGCTCGCGCCAGTGAATTCGTGTAGTCACTGGGGTTGGTTGTTGGGTTAAAGTGAATTCGTGTAGTCACTTTAGTCCGTGACTTGTTTCGTCACCTGAGCTTTGCCTGAGTTCGGACCAGGCCGAGATCGGATTGCGTGTAGTCCTCTGACCGATTCGTGTAGCGGTATTGGATGCGCGTAGAGGATTTGTGAATAGTTAGTTATCCGGTAATATGAATGTTGACTTTATGTGAGATGTGGACCAGTGAGTTTTAGGATGGCTAGTTACATGACCTCGTTGCTTGGCTAGGTATGGATTACTGTGAGACGTAGGACAGTTGTGTTTCTCCCGATGCAGCACTTATTGAAGCTGAGCAGTGGCTTTACCAGACTGGCAGTCATTTTATGTATTTGCCGAAGATTCCTCGGCACCGTTCCTTGACTGAGCTCAGACGCCAGGCTTTGAAACGGGAGATGTCGTGGCGTTTAACAGAGAAGCATGAGAGCGTCCACTGCGGCTATATTACTCATCAGGCAGTTCCTGGTTCGAGCAGGGATCACATTGTATTATTTCGCTCGACGTACTACGTCTCATGTTGTAGATTTTTAAGTATTAATTCCATCTAGTGTATGCCTCTGTTACTTGGATGATTGTTCTGATCGCTAGTTGCATGATCGACTTGTTATTTGATTGATTTTGTTAGATTTCCAGTTGCACGTTCTTTTTTCATTTCTGTTATCGTATCGTTTTCCGCTTGGGTTTTCGTTCGTTCTTTTCTTTTGTGGGGTCTTGCCGTGTGCCATGCGCCCTGACGTATACCTGTTTTCTCTGGTGTACGTCAGACTTAGAGGAAGAACATGTCCAGCTGGGAGATCGCCAGGAGCCAAAGGATTCTCAGCAGGAGTGCCTTGCAGACGGAGCAGAAGAAGAGTCGAAGCCTATTCTTTTCATTTATTAGTTAATGGTTCCAGTTAACTTTTGTAGTTCTTTTCATTCCTGTCTGATCAATGTATTTCATATTTCTTCAGATCATTTGTTCGGATTTGTATAAGGGCATGTTTGACCCATATTTTTATGTCTCGAATGTTATCCCATTTGTGATATGATATTTCTTTATTCTGAGTTATCTATTATATTCTTGCTAATTGTGATCGGGGACCTGTGACTTCGCATTGTATTATTTCCAGACGCTTAGCGTATTAGGTTGAGGAGAAATGTTTTTTTATTTATTCTCCTTGATCTAATACGTCGTGGGTTTGTTCACGTTCCGATTCCCGGGTATTTTGGGAAGCGGGGCGTGACAGTTGCCAAGGCTAGTGGTGACATTTCAGATTCAGATTCTTCGGGCTATTCATGCCCAGCTCTTCCGTCAGTTGGTGTTGCCGACTCCACCGAGTGGATGTTAGATTCGGGTGCTACTTACCACATATGCCCTAGGAGGGATTGGTTCTCCAGCTTTCAGGAGTTAGAAAGAGGGGATGCTGTACTTATGAGTAATGATCACAGATGCCATACTGTTCATATTCGGACTGTTCGTATTCAGACGAGTGATGGGATGATTCAGGAGTTGGTTGATGTGAGGTTTGTTCCTCAACTAAGGAAGAACATCATTTCACTTGGGGTATTGGAGGCATTAGGCTATAGGGTGACCTTGGCGGATTCTCGCTTGAAGGTCACATCGGGGTCCATGATTGTGATGAAGGGCGTCAGGAGGAGTAACTTGTATTATCTGTTTGGGAGCACGGTGGTGGATAGAGCGCTGACGACTTCTTTGGATAGACTGTGGCATTGGTTGGTGCTGGGGTATATTATTGGTTATGCCGTGCATAGATTGTTGAGGAGTGCTATGACCTGCAGATTGAAGTCCTGTGAGCACATTTGGATGAGCGAGGAGACCAAGATGGAGTTCAGCACTTCTATCCATCGATCGAGTGGTCTTATTGGAGGTGTTCAGTCAGGCATTAGGGGGCCTTCCATGGAGGCATCAGTGGGAGGTAATCGCTATTTTGTTTCCTATGTTGAGGATTGTACTAGGCATATATGGGTTGCAACCAAGTCCCATTGGTCTGAAGCCCTAGTAGTCCGCAACAGTTGGAGGAGGTGTATTGGCAGAAAGGTTACCCGTCATACTAGTTCTAGTAGGGGTTCTTTCTTGCATTGGTGCCGAGCTCATGGTAGTTGAAGACACTTCAGAGGAGAGGAGACAGTGGGGCGACGTGATGAGATGGCGGATTTAGTGGGCCGTTCTTTTCTGGAGGAGGATCGGCGTAGGTTGTTGAGCAGTAGATTTGGTATTCGGGCTTCGACACGATTGAGCTATCTTATGAGGTTGCCGACTGCTGCGTGTAGAGTTGTTAGATCTGGTGGAGCTGTTTTAGATTTTGGTCGGCGTCGGATATTTGGCTACCCAGTACTTGGTCACATCGTTGATGTGAGATTGGATCCGATTGCACATTTAGGATTCAGGAGTTCATTCGGCTATCAGTTGGGAGCTTCTGAGTTTGGTCTGAGCAGGTTTGTCACTTTGGACTCTTGGCAGGTAGAGAGTATTGAACAGATCAGAGGGATACCGCAGCGGGTGGAGGTTGATGCTACTCCACATCGGGTGGAGCTTATTCCACATACTCCAGGTCATTTTGTATTAGTTGGGATTCCGGCTGAGGTGACACAGTTTGGGGATCAGATTGTTCAGGATGCAAATGACGAGTTGGTAGATCCGTGTGCAGCTGGTGGATATAGCTTGGATATGGTCATTGGTTCACCTCAGGTGGAGGCGTTTGGATCGTTTCAGTATGGGGCCGTTGGTAATGCTATCAGCCGCGCATTGGATATTGGTATTGGTGAAGAGTTGAAGACTCTTCTTTTGCATTGAGGGCCTTTGGAGGCCATTGGGTGAACTACGTGAAGGCTTGATTCCTTGGAGAGGATACGTAGGCAGTCAGTTATGATGCAGCCGATTTGGTGAGTAGACATAGTTGTTTTGGGGTGAGTGTTCGCACTCCCGTTTGGGTCTCGACATGTTATGGATGGGGTCCGTTGTCATGAGTCCGTTACCATGGCGTACTGGGCGGTCGACCGCATAAGTTTCTGTTCTGTGGGCGGTCGACTACCGCGGTCGACCGCAGAAGTCTCTGGACCATTGGAGCTATTCTGGATTGAGGGCGGTCGACCGCCGCGGTCGACCGCCGAAGCAGTTTGGGCTGGGTCTTGTAGTCCTGATATAAGTGATAAACAATGTAGTAAGAGTTTGTTATAATCATTATTATGAAATCTATATAAATAAATATAAACTAATCTTAGAAGCGAAATTAGAGGGTGGGGGAAATTTGTAGGAAAACTAACTACCATGGGCAAAGACCAACCTAACGCGCTTAAAGAAGGCTGGAGCCCAAATTATTCCTTCTTAAGGTTTAGGGCCTTATATGGACCCAATTAATATAGGTCCAATTTTACTTGCGTAGCAAATATTTAATTAATTAGATATTAATGTAATTCGTAAGGATTACTAAAATATAGCGCCTTTCAATTCAGTTAATCTTTTATAACGTCTCCTTACATGCTGAGAGACAATGTGAGGGGGTACAAAAGAGTTTTTTAATCGGAATGTGATGCATATTATTCATGAAATTTTGCCAGTGCAAGTTACTAGGGTTATTTTATAAAATTTATCACTAATAATAATCTACCTGCGAATATCTCTCAAAATTTTCTTCAGGCATTGGGAGAGCATATTAAATATATCTCGATAAATAACAGAGACGGCACAAAAGAGCCAATCCTAATTAGTCTGCACAGCTAGGATTAGTGTAAAAACCAGATCCCAACAACAAACGTCTTAATTAAACAACAGTCATCAATACATGACTACTACCATAGAAAAATTTACAAACTACAAATATATACGACTTGTACTTCATATACGCGTGTATAACAACATGGATACCGGAAAAAAAAATTGACGAGTAATAGGCACCAAGAACACTATTAAGGAATCAAACTCACAAGTCTATCATATTTAGAAAAAATTCTCCTTACATTGCAGTCAAAAAAATTAATACCGAGTTAACCGATTATTTAGAAAAAATGAATATTGTAAAGAGTTCCTCCAAGTTGCATGGAATCACTTACCAGTATCTTTTAAAAATCACGGAGATAATATTTGGCACCGCTCTTATAAGGATTTTACCGATTAGCTAGCAAAAGAAGAACTTGAATATTTTCTATGAATAACAAGAGGAAAAACTAAGAAATAATAATAAGGTTTCAATGGGCATTACCACATAATTAGTCACGTCCGCATCTACCCTGAGTTCTGAGATCATATGCTGCTCTTGAAGTAGAAGCAGCAGCGAGGATAGTACTAAAAGCATAATTAACGTAGCAATCTGCGCATGCAACATGAAATTTTTATTCCTCTTATTACTTATGATGATGGTGTTGGAGATTCGAAACAATCAATCGAACTCTTGCCCTTCCGGACCTTGTGTTGAAAGTAGGAAAGTAGGAAATTCATCACAAATTAGATCAAAACTTGTAAAAGAATAAAGGAGATGAACACACCAGATTTAACGAGGTTCGGCAAACGTGCCTACGTCCTCGGGAGTCACACCACACAATTCTCTTATTAATTGAAGAAAAAATACAAGCTCTCAAACTAGGGTTTTATCTCTCTGAGATTCTCTCTCTTTTCTACAGTCAAAAAGTTCTCTTTTTGTGTTATGTCAAGCCCTAAAAACGTTTAGGTATATATAGATTCCTGGAAGAAACAGAATCCAAAACAGATAAGGAAACTGGCTGACTGCGTCGCGGTCGACCGTGACGGTCAACCGCACAGGTATCGCGGTCGACCGTGACGGTCGACCATATCAAACGACAGAGCCCAAAAATCCTACAGGGTATCCACGGTCGACCACGGCGGTCGACCGAACAAAAACCCGAGACCAAAATCCATTACAGAGATTTGTGCGGTCGACCGCCTTCAGCTCCAGGCTCTAACCAGCTCTGTGCACGTTCGCGGTTGACCGTCGCGGTCGACCGTGCAGGTCTCCTTCTGTTTTCTCGATTTTTTTCTTCGTCTTCTTGATTCCAGCTTCGGCTTCGACTTTGGGTCTACACTTTAGACTAACAATCTCCCACTTGGAGACCAAAGTGCCATCAGCGAGCTCACCCGAACTCTCCCCTTCTTCGCATGTATCTTCTCCTCCCCGAAAAAACATTTCTTCAATCAACAATATCTCAAGGATCTCGCCGATCCTCGTAGTGTGGCTCTGCCTTCGTCTTCTACTCATGAAGGCCAACTGAAGTTGCACACAACTCCAGTTTCTCAATGGTGACTGCCTTCGTCAACATGTCCGCTAGATTTTGACTCCCTAAAATCTTCATCAAATGTAACTTTTCGTCTTCAACTAGCGAGCATATAAAATGGTATTTTACGTTGATATGCTTTGTTCTGGCATGATATACTGGATTCTTGGCAAGATGTATAGCGCTCTGGCTATCACAATAAAGAACTCTTCTCCCTTGCTTCAGATCCAACTCTTCCAAACACCTGTTCAACCAGATCATCTCCTTGCTTACTTTAGTCACTGCGACATACTCAGTCTCGGTTGTAGACAAAGTCACAATCTTCTGCAGACATGAGACCCAGCTTACTGTTGTCGATGCTAAGGTGTAAACATACCACGTGGTGCTTCGCCTCGTATAATGATCACCGGCGAAGTCCGCATCCACGTATCCCTGCAGCACCAACTCCTTCCTCCTGAAACATAGTGGCTTGCTCGTTGTTCCCCTCAAGTACCGCATTATCCACTTCATGGCCTCCCAGTGCTGCTTCACTGGATTGCTTGCAAACCTGCTCACAACTCTCACTGTATGGGCGATGTTCGGCCTCGTACAAACCATCGCGTACATGAGACTTCCAATGGCCGAAGAATATGATACCCTGCTCATATGCTTTTTATCTGCATCTTTCTTAGGCGATTGCTCCTTAGATAACTTGAACTGACTTCTAAGGGGCGTGCTAACAACTTTAGCATCCTGCATATTAAACCTCTGAAGTACCTTTTCAATGTAATCAGCTTGGCTCAATCTCAACGTCCCTTCAGCTTCATCTCTACTGATTTGCATTCCTAGAATCTGCTTTGCTGCACCCAGATCCTTCATTACAAATTCCTTTGCTAGCTGCTTCTTCAAACTGTTTATATCTTCTAAACACGGTCCTGCTACCTTCCTTTGCTAGCTGCTTCTTCAAACTGTTTATATCTTCTAAACACGGTCCTGCTACCAACATGTCATCAACATATAATAACATCTTCTAAACACGGTCCTGCTACCAACATGTCATCAACATATAATAACAAGATAATGAAGCTGGACTCAAACTTTTTGAAATAACAGCAAAGATCTGAATTGCATCTTCTGTAGCCATTGTTTTGCATGAAGTTATCAAACTTCTTATATCACTGTCTCGGAGCCTGTTTCAAGCCATATAAGCCATTCTTGAGCTTGCACACCATATCTTCATTTCCTTCTTCAATGAAGCTAACAGACTGCTTCATGTAGATTTCTTCATCCAAGTCACCATGAAGAAAGACAGTCTTCGCATCTAACTGCTCAAGAAAGAGATCTTCTGCAGCTACCAAACTCAATACCACTCTGATGGCTGTGAGCTTCATAATAGGAAAAAATATCTCCGTGTAGTCCACTCTTTTCCGCTATTGAAACCCCTTCACTACTAATATGGCCTTGAATCTCTTGCTTCCATCACTCTCTTGCTTGACCTGATAGACCCATTTGTTATGTAAGACCTTCTTTTGTGCAGGTAGATGGGCTAACTCCCATGTCTCATTAGTGAGTAGAGAATTCATCTCCTCCTGCATCGCATACTCCCACTGCTGAGATTCACTCACTTGTATTGCCTCTTTATAGCACTCCGGCTCACCACTATCTATCAACAATAAGTAGTTAATAGATGAAAGATATCTGGGATTTGGTTTGGGTATTCTGGATGACCTCCTAAGCTCCATGCCCTGGGTAGTTTCTTCTGTATCTGGAGCCTCCTCCGTTCTTTGGTCAGAACAAACATCATCACCCCTATCTGGAAGTTCCTCTATATTCATGTACTCGGATCCACCTGCATCCGAAGTACTGCTCCCACTGCTTTGGCTATCATTGGTATTTTTTATGTTCTTGTACATCACCTCCTCATTGAATATCACGTCTCTGTTTCTGATGATCTTCTTGTTCTTCTCATCCCAAAGACGATACCCGAACTCATCAATGTCATATCCAATGAATGTGTACTTTTGTGACTTAGCCTCTAGCTTGTCCCTGATGTGGTCACTGATATAAATATAAGACACACAACCAAATACCCGCAGGTGTGAGAGATTGACCTTCTTGCCACTCCAAACCTCCTATAGAATTCCAAAATCTAATAGAACTGATGGGCAATGATTAATAAGGTAGGCTGCCGTATGTACCGCATCCGCCCAAAATATCCTAGGCAGACATGCATGTAATCGCATGCTCCTGGCATGCTCTGTTAAGGTTCTGTTCATCCTCTCTGCAATGCCGTTCTGCTGCGACGTCCCTGGAGTAGTCCTCTCTAATCGAATCTCATTCGTAGCACAGAACCTCTTGAACTCCTCTAGTTCATATTCTTCACCATTGTCTGATCTCAGACACTTCATCTTCAGATCTGTCTCGTTCTCCACCATGACCTTCCACTTCTTGAAGACTCCAAACACCTCTGGCTTGTGCTTCATGAAGTAGACCCACACCTTCCTCGAGTGATCGTCGATGAAGGTGACATATTATCTCAAACCGTCAAAAGAAGACACACTGGCTGGACCCCATACATCTGTATGAATCAACTCTAGCTTCTGAGCCTTAGGTGGTCTTCCACCCTTCTGGAAACTAATCCTCTTTTGCTTCCCAAAGATACGGTCTTCACAAACCCCAACTTCCACGGAGTTGATCCCGGTCAGTTTTTCCTGTGAATGTAAGATCTTCATCCCCTTCTCGCTCATATACCCTAGCATGTTGTGCCACAGATCTGTACTCTCTTTTCTAGCTGCAATTGCGAGGGTGTCACTCATATGTAAGGTGAGGTAGAGAGTCCCGAGTTTGTTACCTTGAGCAACTATCATCGTACCATTGGAGATTCTCCACGAATCTCCTGTGAATATCGAAACATAACCTTCTGCTCCAAGCTGTCCCACCGAAACAAGATTCCTCTTCAGCTTCGACACGTGTCTCACGTTCTTCAAGGTCCACTTAGAGCCCTTCATCTGAATCTGCACTTCACCCTTTCTAACAATATTACATGGCTCGTTATTTCCTAAATACACTTTTCCAAAGTCCCCTGCTACATAATTCTGAAGAACATTTCTGTTAGAAGTAACGTAGAAAGAGGCTCCTGAGTCGATGACCTAAGAATCTGAGTCGTTATCTATGACAAGAATCAAGGCATCTTGCATGATATGAGCCTGCTGCTCACCCGCATCCTTTTTTGGACTCTTACAGACTGAAGACATATGGCCCTCCTGGTCGCGGTTCCAATACTTCTCTTTGATAGGCCTAACCTTCGAGTTCGACCCCTTCTTTACTGATTTCGATCTATTCCTGTTCTGGTTTCCTTTCTTCTGGCTTCTGCCTCTCTGTTTGAAACTTAGAGTTGAACCTGAACCTTCTGATTTGGACGATTTCCTTCTAGCCTTCTCGAATAGAATCATGCTAACCACCTCACTCAGCTTTAACTTTTCCTTCCCCGCTGAATTGCTGATTGCCGTCACACAACCTGCCCAACTATCCGGTAACTGAGATAGTACCAATAGGGCCTGCACTTCATCATCAAACGTGATGTCTACGGAGATAAGCTGATCAACAATCGTGTTGAACTCGCTGAGGTGCATCGTGAAGGACCGTCCTTCTGCCATCTTGAGGTTGAAAAGAGTTTTGACGAGATGCACATTGTTTGCTGCCGACAGTTGCTCGTACATCTTCGCGAGCACTTCCATAAGCCCCACCGTCTTCTTCTTCTTTAATATGTTGTGGGCTACTGATTTGGCGAGCGACAACCAGATTTTCCCTAGAGCCTTCCTATCCAGTATCTCCCAATCACCATCTAACTCCTCTTTCTTCTATCCCTTCTCCTTGCCCATCAACGGGCGATACAAGTCATTTTGGTACAGATAGTCCTCCATCTGCGACTTTTAGTAGGCGAAGTCTGAACCGTCAAACTTCTCGATCTTTGATTTGTTTTCCTCTGCCATGGCTTTCATACAAATTGCTGAACGAAGCTCTGATACCAGTTGTTGGGGATTCAAAATAATCAATCCGACCCTTGCCCTTCCGGACCTTGTGTTGAAAGTAGCAAAGTAGGAAATTCACCACAAATTAGATCAAAACTTGTAAAAGAGTAAAGGAGATGAACACACCAGATTTAACGAGGTTCGCCAAACGTGTCTACATCCTCGGGAGCCACACCACACAATTCTCTTATTAATTAAAGAAGAAATACAAGCTCTCAAACTAGGGTTTTATCTCTCTGAGATTCTCTCTCTTATCTACAGTAAAAAAGTTCTCTTTTTTGTGTTATGTCAAGCCCTAAAAACGTTTAGGTATATATAGAGTTCTAGAAGAAACAAAATCTAAAACAGATAAGGAAACTGACTGACTGCGTCGCGGTCGACAGTGGCGGTCGACCGTATCAAACGACAGAGCCCAAAAATCCTACAGGGTATTCATGGTCGATCGCGACGGTCGACCGAAACAAAACTCGAGACCAAAATCCATTATAGAGATTTGTGCGGTCGACTGCCTTCAGCTCCAGGCTCTAACCAGCTCTGTGTGTTAGACCCTAGAGGGTGGGTGATTAGGATCTTATGCTAATCTAATCTGATTAAATGCTAATTAAAATTAATTAATAAGTTATCCTAGCAAGTATGAAATACAACAAGAATATAAGCTAGGATAAGCAATATGAACAACAAGATATATCCTAAGAAAGAGATATAGGCAATGTATGTGCAATGATATATAAACTAACACAAGATGATATATCCTACCAAAGAGATATACAATATGATATATGCAAGGATATGAAACAATCACAAGGGGTAAACAATATGAACTAGATAGTGGATCATAAAAATAATGAGCAATGCACAATTGGCGATATAAGATAAATGCAAAAACAATTACGCCAAAGACAAAACACAAACACACGATATGTTCACGAGGTTCGGTCCCCACGACCTACGTCCCCGCTCCTCACCTCGAGGAGATATCCACTATCACAATCCGGTTTGGAAGCCGAAACTTCTACACACTCGGTTTACAAGTTCACCGAAAACTCTCACACTACACAATCACTCAACAATCACACTTTACACACTAAGTGTAGGAATCTAGCCCGTGTCCTCCTCCTCAAGTGCTCGATTACAACCTCTCCCTAGATTCGTCAATCGACGCCACTCCTATTGGATTTGACCCCGTCTCTCTCTCCTCACACTTCTCTCGGTGTACAAGTGTATTACAAGTGATTCTCACAAACAAAAGTTAAATACAATGATTTGTTCTCAATTAACAAGTGAGAACACAATAAAGCTCACACTCACTAAATCACACCCCACAACCCACGATATATAATATGAGAATATTAAGCTCAATAAGTGTGTGTGAAAATAGTGAATGAAACTCAATAACTATAACTCAATAAATATAGCTAGAGAAGAAGAGCAGCAATGGAGTATATATAGCACCCCAATACAACAGTTAGAAATAAGTAAAAGACCAAAAAGTCCATTTGAAAAACTAGCCGTTAGGCTCATTCTGACAACTCGTCGGTCGACCGGTCCGGTCGACCGGAAAGCACAAACAACTCAAAGAAACAGGGTTTAGAGCTGGCGGTCGACCGACGGAATTTTCGGTCGACCGGAAATTCTCTCGATCGACCGGTGCGGTCGACCGGAAGGCACTTTGGAAATTGGCTCAGAAAAAGAACAACTGTCGGTCGCCCGTACCGGTCGACCGAAACCTGATATATGTAAATTTCCAGGTATTGGGGTTAGTTTGAAAATTAAAAAAAATATCAAATTAAGTCCAAAAATAATGAAACTTTGGGGAAAGTTTCTAAATGATAAAATAAACATGTTTAAAAAATAATTTTTGGAAAATCAATTTTCGTTTGTGAAAACTACCTGTTTTTGAAAAATGCTTAGAAAACCTGTTTTTATATGAAAGTGAAAGTTGATATAGAACTTGTAAATATGTTTATATATGTTATGCATATATTATATATATACAATGAAATATTAAAGAGCTGTAAACATGAGAGAAAAGTTATTATAACAACGTTTGATGAGAAATCATTTATATGATAGAAAACTTCAAAAATTGTGTTACGTGTACATATATTGAGCTTAGATATAATCATACAATATATGTAAGCGTACTAAACATATACCTAGGTAAATCCACGCAAATGAACTTGAATCTTTAACACTAGATTGACGTGTGTTGAAATACCTGAAAAGAGAACATAAACACAAAACACTAGAAAACTTATTAGTAATAAATTATTTGCCAAATCATCATCAAAACTATAGGGTCAACACAATCATGAATAGGCTTGTGATCAATACTGAGCAAGTACCCAAAATGGTTGAGGATGTCTTGGCCAGGCAAAAAGAGAACTTTAAGTTCGAAATGGAAATGGCTATGCGACGGATGAGAAAAGAACATGACCAACAAATCCGAGCTTTGTCGAATCAAATTGGAAAATCCAGCCATCGCAACACTGCTAAACAACAGGTAGCGATTCAGATATAGATGAACGCCTCAATACTGAGAACCCTCCCATTGATCAGAACATTGAGGGTGGTCTCACTAAAGATAATAAAACCGGGGGTAGTCCTGCCAATGAAGGAGCTAAGCAAACTAAACAATCATAAACAGTACAAAGAACTCATGATAAGCAACTTATTTTCCACACACCAATACATGAATGTTGTTTCAACCATGCATTGATTCATAGAAGAAATAAACTAAACACAATAAGTCACAAAACATCACATAAGCATTAGAAACAACATAGTTTTGCATAAACATAGATTCGTCCACAAGATAGCAAATCATACATGAAAAGTCACATAAAACCATACTGATATAGAGTTATTACACTCAAACTAAAAACATAAATGTCAAGTTTTCTAACTCAAAATGAAACAGCACCATCAACATAGAGATCACAAAAAACAAACTCCAATAAACAGCAAGATCACTCATCATCATCACCATCATCATCACCATCATCACCATCGTCATCAGAAGATCCTGATCCTTCAGCAGGGGCCTCCTCAGAATCAGACTCAGAGGTAGAAGAGGGATCCGGAATCCCGAGAGACTGACGCTGATAGGAAAGAATAGTCCTAACATCCCTCTGAATAGATGAGACTTGCTTCTGAACACTTGAGTACTGAGTCTCAAGGCGATCCAGACGGTCACAAATATCAGAAGTGGAAGAGGTAGAGGCTCTAGAACGGGAGCGAGAAGATGATGAAGGAGTGGAGTCAATGGACATCTGCATTCTAGAAAGGGAAACCTTATCAAAGAAATCTCTCTTAGATTCAATCTTAGGTTCATTTGTGAGGTCAACATTGAAGTGTTGAAAGATGAGGGTGAGAAAGGAGCCAAAAGGTAGAAACTTGGTATGCTTTGATGCCATGTTATTGACAAAGACAGTTGCCCAATCTACTTTGATTTTGGCAAAAATGGCATAAACAGCATTAATCTTATCAGAAGCAAAGTGATCAAAACTACCGGTCTTAGGAATCAAGTTTTGAGCAACAATTCTAACAATGAGTTTGGCAATTGGATTAAGTGAATTGTTGTTCATAGGATAAGAGAATCCGGGTTTAAACATTAGTTGGTTGACAGCATGATCACTAAGCTCAATGGACATGAGATCAACGTCACATGTTGGGATTTCAAGAATCCCCGCAAGTTCGTTGGCAGAAAAGGTTATTGCAACATTTTTAACTGATGAGGTAGTGGTCAAACTACCATCAGCAGAGGATGATGTGGACATATTGGCATAAAACAGATAAACTAAAAAAAGGATAGAAAGGAACTTTATATACCTCATCTAGCAATCTATCTAACCCAACATTATGAAGGATAGACTGAGTGTCATACATGAATAGCTCAGGATATTTGATATACCGAGTTGGGAGAATTTTCAATTTACACAGTTCTCTATATTTCCTAACAAGAGATTTAAAAAGCAGATAATCCTCATAATGTGAAGCTTTTATAGAGGAGGAACTAGTTTCGGGTTTAGATCTCTTTTTGGAGGGCTTTAGAGGCATGATAGATTAAGGTTTAGAAAAGATAAAAGAAATTTATCAATTTCCTGTAAACAAAAAACGAATTTAGAGCAAATTAACAAACTGCCCTAAGACAAAAAACATAGATTAAGAAGAGTAAACACTAGAGAAAAGAAATAGGATAAAATAGATGAGAAGGAGATCATTACCTAGCAAAATCTGGCAGAAATCGACGGAGAAAGGGGATTGCGGTCGATGGATGCAGGCGACCGTGAGGAAATTTGACGGATTGGGAAATTTTCAAAATGAGGAGAAAATGAGGAGTCAGGTCAAGGAGATGATGAAGGAACGACTGAGATTGATCCAAGAAATAGATTAATGGTGATGAGCAGTTCGGGTTTGAAACAGTTATCATCTTAAAACCCAAAACCCGATAAGAAAAGCGAAGCTGCTGCAGAAATTTTATTTCGGTCGACCGACGCGGTCGACCGGAATGATTACAGAGAGATCGTCGGTCGACCGCGAGAAAACAGATAGCAGGTTAAAGAGAAAAATTTGTTTTGACAGATTTTTCAATTTAGACCTTTTGAAAATATGTTTTATAAAATACTAAAAGTTTTATAGGATATATATAAGGGTTTTTAAATATAGAAACATACAAATAATTTATTTTAGCGTAAAGAATATGATTTATCATTCGAAGCCAAAAAAAATTATTCAAAATAAAAACAAAACAAACCATCAAAAACAAAAGAAATACTATACAAGTCTTTTTGGTACCCAAATCATTTTGGTACCACTAGAACTTGGGACATGACCCCTAGCATTTAAATCCAAGGCCCTAGGGTTATGAACCCGTTTGGGCGTATTTTGTGCACCGATACGATCAAAGCAAAAATTATAAACGTGACCCATACGATTGCAATTTGTGCAATGTAGAGGTTTGAATGGTTTACGTTGACCGAAATGGAATGCACGTTGTTCATTTGCAAAAATAGATTTTCCTTTGTAATTATTTTACAAACGAAAATTTCTTTTCAAATCGAAACAAAACATGGCCAAATGACCAAAACGACCATAATAATCACATTTATACACTTGAGCATGTTTATGATTTACACTATGTGTGTGTGCATGTGTATGTGATGAAGAAGCTTGATGGGATGCACAATCATGTGTAGGCTTGTCAATTTTTGGTGCATTATGACAAAATTGAGCTAAATGGCCTTTAAGACCGCAAATAGAACATTTGTGAATTTTGTCATACATATGTGCATAGTGAATAGGTTTCTTAGAAGAATTAACATTGAACTTTGCACATAAGTCCATAAGCTTTTTATTATTAGCAATACAAGTGTTTAGTGTTGAATCTAAGGTAGATATTCTTTTTCTCATTTGATTCAACTCATCATTGTGCATACAAGCATTGCTACTAGAAGTAGGATAAACAAGATTACTCATCATAGATTTCAACTTATCTACTTCTAACATAACATCACGTTTTTCATGAAGCAAACTAGCATTTTCAATTTTCAAATTTTCATTGCATTCTTTAAGAATTATATTTTCATTTGCAATAAAATTAAACTTAGTAGCTAGTGTTTCATGAATGGATTTCAAATTAACATACTTGCTCTTTACATCAATATAGCAATTGTGTAATTTTTCAAACTCAAGAGCAAGTTCATCAAAAGTAATAATATCATCGTTATCGCATACCTCACTAGGGTTATCACCTAGTGGAATTGTACATGGAGATGAGATTTCTTTAGAACTCAAAGCGGGATTTTCCAACGCTTGTTGAATAGCCTCCAATTTCCCTTCATGTGCTTCAATAAATTTCCATAAAGCGTGAGCACTATCAAAATTAGCAAATTTGTTAGAAAACGATGAGTGAAAAGCGCTAATCAAATATTCTAACAAAAGCTTATTCATGTTAAACAATCTTTTATCATTCTCACACAATTTGGATTTTTCCAAAATGGGAACAACATAGGCATCCTCAATAATTTCCCATAAATCAAATTGATTAGATTGAACGAAAAGTTTGAATCTAATACGCCATTGAGCATAGGGAAAAATATCCAAACGAGGAGCAATATTAATAGCATATCCTAAACTAGATGAATCATACATATCCATAAAGATAAAATGCAAGAAGCAAAATATAATCAAAATTAGATTAGCACAACTACGATAACTTGGATCTTTAACTCAAGGCGATTAGACCTTAAATCAAAGAGCTAAGCTATATGGAAAGAGTTTAGAAAAACTTCTCAATGAACAAGAGGAGCTGAAGAAATGATGATCTCAATAGAATTTGAAAGCCTCCTCTTGTTGTAGAAAAACTTCTCTTGAAAACTGATTAATGAAACAACTCTTAAACAGCTCTTAAACACGATTAATATCTTGTTAAACAACAAACTTGGATTTCTTAGTTATGTAGAGGAAGAGCAGCAATGGGGTATATATAACACCCCAAAACAACAGCTAAAAAGAGGTAAAAGACCAAAAAGGCCCATTTGAAAAACTAGCCGTTAGGCTCATTCTGACAACTCGGCGGTCGACCGGTCCGGTCGACCGCTTAGTTCAAAAACCCAGAGAACGGAGTTTTAAAGCTGGCGGTCGACCGACGAAATTTTTGGTCGACCGGAAGGCTCTCTGGAAATTTGCTCAGATAAAGAACAACTGTCGGTCGACCGTACCGGTCGACCGAAACCTGATATATGTAAATTTCTAGGTTTTGGGGCTAGTTTGAAAATTCAAAAAAAAAATCAAATTAAGTCCAAAAATAATGAAACTTTGGGGAAAGTTTCTAAATGATAAAATAAACATGTTTAAAAAAGAATTTTTGGAAAATCAATTTTCGTTTGTGAAAGCTACCTGTTTTTGAAAAATGCTTAGAAAACCTGTTTTTATATGAAAGTGAAAGTTGATATAGAACTTGTAAATATGTTTATATATATTATGCATATATTATATATATACAATGAAATATTAAAGAGCTGTAAACATGAGAGAAAAGTTATTGTAACAACGTTTGATGAGAAATCATTTATATGATAGAAAAACTTTAAAAATTGTGTTACGTGTACATATATTGAGTTTAGATATAATCATACAATATATGTAAGCGTACTAAACATATACCTAGGTAAATCCACGCAAATGAACTTGAATCTTTAACACTAGATTGACGTGTGTTGAAATACCTGAAAAGAGAACATAAACACAAAACACTAGAAAACTTATTAGTAATAAATTGTTTGCTAAATCATCATCAAAACTATAGGGTCAACACTATGCACATTCCTTTTGTTTTTTCAATTTTTTCTTCGTCTTCTTGATTCCAGCTTCGGCTTCGACTTTGAGTCTACACTTTAGACTAGCAGATGGCTGGTCTCGGGCTCTCCATCTGGACTCTAACCGAAGCCATTGCTGGATTTTCTTCGAGCAGAGACGCAGCTAGCACGTATGCGCACACGCAGTAATTTCTAATCCTATAGAGTTACAGTAGGAGCGTATTATTATTTTGATGATTATGTTATCTTTGTCGTTTTATTTGTATATATAGAACCAGAATCCTTTGTCCACTCCGACTTCTGCCCAGCTTAGCCTTACTCCTCGTTTGGTACGTGGGAATGAAGCCAAGTGAGAATGGAATGGAAGAAGGAATGAAATAAAATGTATCTGAGAATGGAATGGTCATTCCCATTCTCTTGTTTGGATGCGTTTGTAGAATAAAGGTAGAATGAAAATCTAATTCTCATTCCCATGTTTGGTATCACTAGTTCACAAGTGAGAATGGAATCTCATTTTCTAATAATGCCCTTATAACAACATAGATTTTTAATAAGATAAAAACAAACATTAATGATAATAACTAAAAAAAATAATGCCCTTATAACAACATAGATTTTTAATAAGATAAAAACAAACATTAATGATAATAACTAAAAAAAATTTATTTATGCATATGTTATATTATTCTAGGTATGTGTTATACTAATACGCATGTTATCGATCAGGTGTATGTTTCGTTTATAGTTTTTAAACAATTCTCACTATTTCTTAGTCTTAAAAAATTAAATAAAAATAAATAAAAGATTATCGCATCTTTTATAGGTCCAAAAAATATAAAGAATGATATCCACAATCCACGGTTCTAGATATATAAATTAACTCATTTGATAAAGTACCTAACATATTTTCTATAGTACCTTATAAATTAACTCATTTGTACAGTACAGATTTTCTATCATCAAGCCTTATTATGTATGTACTGAAATTAATTAAGAAAACGAACATTACCATTGAATTGAAGAATTGAAGCAAGAGAATGACTCAAGATTATTTTGTAGGAATACGTACTCAAGAATTGAAGAATTGAAGATCATTTTGTTTCGGTGGAGCCTAAAAAACAGAGAGAAAATGAGAATATGTAGTCAAAAGCCATGATTTTTAAATTGATTCTTATTATTAATAGGGGTATAATTAAAAAAAACCTAACTAATTTGATTCTCCCATTGAATGGGAATGATCATTCCCTATCTTCTCACTTGGAATGCTCATTCCCACAAAAAGTGGGAATGGCCATTCCATTGGAATGGTCATTCCAACATCTAAAAACTAGTTTTGTTTGGTATGAAGGAATGAGAAGTGAGAATGGCATTCCATTCCACCCTATTCCCGCGTACCAAACGGGGCCTTAGAGTTTTAGTTTCAGCATCTTCTCACTTGGAATGCTCATTCCCACAAAAAGTGGGAATGGCCATTCCATTGGAATGGTCATTCCAACATCTAAAAACTAGTTTTGTTTGGTATGAAGGAATGAGAAGTGAGAATGGCATTCCATTCCACCCTATTCCCGCGTACCAAACGGGGCCTTAGAGTTTTAGTTTCAGCGGTAGCGTATTTATTATTATTATATATTTTCATTATTATTATGACTAGTTTTACTATTCCTGTTAGAAATCGGAAAATAGATTTATTTCAAAATAATCACGGGCCATGCCCGTAGAAACTTAACCTTTGAGGACCAGGTACGCAAACACTAGCCCGAATTTTTTTATAAGTTATAATTTGCAATCTTAAGATTATTCATTTAGATGCGCAGACTTTAGAATTACCCGTGCAATTACACAATACCTCAGCAGGTACTAGAATGTACTATTAATCCTTGGTATGAAGTTTATTCAACCACTCTAATCAGCAACAGTGGGCGAAAACATCCTAATCATTACCCATAAGATGATAACGACCAAAATCAACGTTTCACTCGAGAAAATTTTATAACCAAAATTATGCAGTCAATCGGTTCATAAATAAACTTGCGGTAAAAGTATAACCAAAATTATGCACTCACGCATTGCATATATAAACTTCTTATACACTGACGATGAAAATACAGAAACAATTGTACACAAGCATATAAATCATAACAAAATTACATACAAATAGCAGCAATTTAAAAATTTGAAGGTGGAATGTTATACTTTCAACCACTCCAAACAGCAGCAGAGGCCCCAACAGAACTTGGAAGGATAATCCCTTATATATACCTCTCTATTAACTCCAATGATATAGAAACTGAAGGCTTTATTGCGATGAGCCATGGTGACACGTGTTACAGGCACAACTGAGATTGTGTGACGCTCACAGATGACTCTCGAGGCAGGGGGAATGGGAGTTCGGTCAGCGATGACTTCAGATGAGAAGCGGTTGAGCAAATATGAATCAGCAAAATATGCAGGATTGCATTGATATGCTTGCGTGTTGTAGAGCTGGACGCCTCTGGCTTTGTGGAATACCTCATCGGGAACCGATGCAGCTCCAGTGGTGGCACTAACCTTGCGGTTTGAGAGCGTCCTCCTAGACAAAGAATTAAGGTTTCAAGATTAATTTTGTTCCTAATAAACATCATTTGATGATAATGGTGTCAACTTGTTTCTGCGGAATTTTATGGATAGGCTGAAAGTATTGGTTCTGGGAAATTTTGAGCAACTATTTCATAATCAAGATGATGTCGGAAATTTGTGCCTTACTAACTTATATCAAACTTCATTATGTCTCACAGGCTGCAAACCTGCAATGCTAAGTGAAGAATCTCCAAAGCAACTAAACAAAGGTATTCTAGTTCTATAGAAGAATCATTAATGTGATCATAGCTGAAATAACATAAGAAAGCTAATTTAATGTTGCCCACAATATTGTTTAGGCATATGTATACAAGTCTTCAACATGACAAACAAAAGTTCATCTTACGATATTTTTGAAGCTAAATTGTACACTCAAAAAAGCGCAGGATGCACGAGTAGACCAAGGTTGGCCCCCTGGCATTCTCATATCATAGTGCATGCTGTCTACCAACCCAACTAATTGAAAACGACAGAATATTCAAAGTACAGATGCTCCAGTTTTTACTAATATTATCAATTTGTTCATCATTTAGCTGATAGATTTAAGTATTTTCAGCACCCAATGGTGCAAGGATCACAGTGTATAAACTCTGCTTACCATCTAACAAGAGCAATGTTTCGAGTGAGTAAAGAACCTTGTCCATTGCATGTCTGGCATTTAATTAATCGACGTGAGGCACACATCACACATGGTAGCTTCCCATTACCATTGCATTTATTGCATCTGCAAAACATCAGTACCACATATATAAGTATGAATTTCTTACCAGTTCACAATTATATGCAAAAGAAAAGTGATGAAATGGTATTGCTCCTTTACATTGTATCAGATCCATCTCGATGAGCTATCAGTCCTCTCCCATAACATACATGACATTGACTCATCTGATTCTCCTTGTAAAACCCAGGTTCTAGACTGACATTACAAGTAGGACAGGGAATCTCTCCTCGACCTTGACACCCTGTCATATATTTATAAATTATATTCAAGCAATTACTAAGTTACTAACAGAAGATGCAGAAAATTAAGATTGAAAAATGAAAAAAGAACCGTCATTAAACTAGGCAGCTAAATATTAAGGTAAGTTAGGTAATAAAAATATGCTAAAATTCAGAAGGATTGGAAAGAAAAAAAAAAGGATGCAAGTACAGATGTGTGTGAGGGAGAAACATGCCTTATGAGAGGGAGAAACAGGCCTTATGAGGGAGAAACATGCCTTATGCAAGTACAGTCTTCCCATCAACACTACAAGATTAAAGAATGGTGTAACTAGTGGACTTGGCTGCAAGTTAGAGACCTAAGAGAGAGATGGAGACATTGATTGCCAATTAAAACATTACAATCCAGAGTGCATTAAACTGGGAGCAAAGAAGATACAGTTTATTTCCAATCAACGAGAAAGTATCCAGCTCATGTATTAAATCAACATTTTAGGAGCAACCAAAGGTAGTTAACCAGCTCTTCTCATGTATTGAAATCTTGGGGGAAATTGGTAAAGTGATGAAAATATTTTAAAAATAAAATTATCAATAAACGTAACCCTACCACTCTATAAAACTATGGATGAAGCCATGAAGAATTAAAAAATGTTTGAAGCTTCAGAAGCATTAGCTTAACTGCAGATTCAAGCTAGAGATCCATATCTGCCACTCTGTCAGGCCTAGAGTGGGTATCTTCTCTCTTTTTTTATCTGATAGTGGAGTTGGAAAGGGTGCTGGCTGAAGGCTGGCCAGTGGAAGTTATATAGTAAGAGTGATGTTCTGTGTATTTCTCCTCTGATGATATCCTTCTTTCATTTACGGCATCAAATTGATGAATTGGAAATTTGGGAGCATACTATCTATATTTGTTTCAGGACAAATTCCAAGATTCTTATTGCAGATGTACTGACCAGGAGAAGTGTGAAAACTACTATAGAACGACACCATGAGACAAAATAGCACTGGTTTGATACTGAATGAAAGAGCATATCCTCCTCCATTTAAATTAATGACACTTAGCAGACATGTAAGTTAATATCCAATCGGAGGCATGCTTAGTATAGTCTTAGGAGAAGGGTTAATTACCAATCTCAAGCTTGATGTCTATGTTACAAGGCTGGAGCATCAAGGGAAAATGAGCACTTTTTACACACCAAGCAAGCGATTGTACTGGCTCTCAGTTTCTTATGTCTATCCCTCTTCTCCTTACGTTCTTTGTTGTGAGGGATCTTTTTTTTTAATTTTAAACCCATTCTTTTGCTACGATTTATTTTTTGAATCCACCCATTCTAAAATCATGCATACACCCCAAAAGACCCATTTCCAATAATTTTAACCCACATATAGTATTTCAGTGTTTATGTATATGGTATTACAGAGGCAAAAAAAATATCCAAAAATACCCTTCTCCTTAAAAGAAACCAACTGCCCCTCTCTACATAATTCCCACATCCCCTTTCTACACCAGACACAACTTTGCCTCTGACCCGACTCTCTCCCTTTCATATCTCCTTTCATTACCCAACCCTAACAACCCCTTCCCACTCCTCCACTGTACCCTGTCCATTCCACGGCCCTCTTTGCTCCTGCTGCCCCAAATAAAAACAAAAAACAAAAACATAAATAAAAAACAAAAACAAAATAAAAAAGGGGGAAAAATTCTTACTGTGCATGTGTTTGTGAGAGCGCGCGCGTCTTACATGACAATATCTTGGTATATATATATATGACCGCATGTATATTCAGGCATCTCAGACTATATCTTCCCCAATAGTATCTTCATAGAAAATCGTAGTGCAAGGATAACTAAAACGAAGTCATCACAGATGCCTACTAGAGAAATAAAGCTTCCAGTTCCACTATCTTCCCTTGTGGTTTTCATAGAACAAGAAAATAAAGCAGATTATTAAAACCAAGTACTGAACTCTTTGTAAAGCAAGGATAGTTCCCCAGTGGAGCCAACAAGGACGAAAATAAAAGAAATGGTCAATATGCTAAAGACAGTATCTATGTCAATATGATTGCCAAGAATAAAACTCTCTGAATCCAAAAACAATAAAAATAAAAAGTTTTAAGACAGTTCTAAATTTTCTTACAATCTTGCAATAACAGTAATTTAAACAAGTTACAATAATATCACGATGTAATGGACAAAACATAGAACATAACTAACCACACTTGCTAGCAAAACTCTATCGACTGGGTTTCAAAGCATAAGCTAGCAAATTCATACCTGAGCATTTCTCCTTAGCTTCCGAATGAGGAATTTTTGCCCTCAATTCTTTGTGTGGTACAAAGAGAAGAGGAAATTCCGACCTCAAGTCCAGTTCCCACAATCCCAGTTCCAGCCCCGTACCTTTTCCATCAATTTCCCCACCAGCATACGGCTCAGTTTCCCTAACAGTTTCTCTCTCCTCTATGAAAGTTTCTAAAGTTCCAACATATACATTGCAATCTTCAATGGCAGATATTTTCCACCTCCTAGCTGGTTGGCTCGCCCAACAACAGCGATGACCAACATGATCAATAAGTAGCTGCCGGATTTCCACCTCATCCAATATTAGCCTGAGTGATTTATTTACATGTAATATCAATGACCAAACTGCTCAAATGATAGAGAAGATATATGCTTCATAAATTAAAAAAAAAATCTATTAAAAAGACACATGTAACTGATGCATACATTATGAAGAGGTATAGAATAGCCACACGGTGACGTTATACAAAAATCAGGAAATCCTCTGACTTCTGTTAGCTTAGCTACCGCATAAGCCATTGGTTATCTTTATAACTCAAAACTCCAACTTTGTAGTTTATTCACAGTATTGGCGGCTATTTCCCTTATCAAGGCTACCCTCGTTTTCTTTCAAGAATGGGACGCTACCCTAAATTTTCTTTAAAGGGGTCAATTAAATCCTCATGTAAAATTGTGTTAGAAATTAGCTCTCTTTACTTGAAAGAAAAAGAAATTGAGAAGTGCACAGTAACAATTCTCACCTCCCGAATTGATTTGAAGTGTATCCTTGTTGAAAACCTTCCCCATATCCTCCTTGAAAAACAAGAGCTTGACCAACAAAATAATCAAAATAATCGTACCACAAAAAAGAAAATCCCCAACTAAAAAGAAATCTCCCCAAGGTCCCAGCGGACAAAAAGCTGAAACCCTAACCTTGAGATGGATCGGATTCAGGCGAAGCGACGAGAGCAGAATGAATCGAAGGCGGGTAATAGTTGGGATCAGAGAAGACGGAAGCGGATCGGATCTCGTCAACGCTGACCTCGTCTCCAATCGCCGACGGGGCGTTGAAGGAGGCGGTTCTACCAACGTACTGATAGTACCTCAAGCTCTCTTCTTGCTTTTGATCTGAGAGCAGAGCCTGCTCCATTTTATTTTAATTTTGGTGTAGAATCGTGCAGACCAAGTGTTTGATCGCTGGACTGAGTGAAGCGGCGACGAGTTTAAATGGGAGGGGGGTTTTCCTTTGTAGCGAAGGAAGCTGTCGAGAGATGAGAGAATGGGTGAGTTTGTTTGTATCTTCGGTTGGTCCGCGTTGATGTTACGCGTTGATTTTATGAGTTTTATTTTTCTGGCGGGTACGTTGATCTTGATCGTTTATGTTTTATTGTACGGATGGATTAGTTGGCAAGAAGAGGACCAATTATGGGTATAATTAAATTTCACGAGACGCATGAGACGAATAAACAGAGGGGGAAATAAGCATACAGGCTAACTTATCAAATATCAAATAAAATGGTTTTAGTTCTATTTTCACAGTCCATAGCAACAAGTGTTTGATGAATTAACTCATATAATTAACATCAAGCAGCATAGCAGAAAGGGAAAAGAAATATGTGTTCCGATAGGTTACTCAAACGTTAAAACAACGTCAAGGTGTCTTGATGACTTGATGTATAGAATCATAACTTTGTTCTATTGTGCACAAACAAGCTAGACAACAAGATGATAGGAAAAAAAGATATGAGCATCATCTTTATTTAGTTAAATTGGGTATGGAAATACAAAATGATGAGCTTCACTTGCTCCAATACAACTAGCATGATAAAGTATGATAACCACTCTACTAGATAAAGGAGGACTCAAGTTCAATTCTGCATCTTGAGCCAAGGAAGAGGTCCTAACAAAAACTACAATTTCCTCTTTTAGTTAGTTATTATTATCCATTGACTAAGGCTTTGTTTAGCTTCTAAGGTGTTTTTGTTGTTGTGTTTTTCTAAAAAAACACATTGGTGTTGTGTTTTTTCTCCTAAAGTGTTTTGAAAACACCATTGTGGTTTTTAAAAGTGTTTTTATCCTCAAACACTAGTTGCAATCCTTATCAACATCGATACCTTTCCCGCCACCACCATCATCACTGTAATGACCGTAAATTTCTAATACGGGTTTAAATAATTTTCTGGTATTTAAATATTAAATATTATTTTTTCTAAAAGAGTATTTGTATTTTTCACAATTTCTCTAGAATTTTCTACGATTTAAAAATACGATATTATGTTATTTTAATAAGTTTTGCTAATTATAAATTTAATTGTTTTGGTAAAAATTTTAAATAAATAGTTAATTATTCATCCTTGTTATTGTTATTATTTTGACCATAAATTTTAATATTTATTTGGAATAAATTTTATGATATTTTTTTAAGGGGTATTTTTCCCCGTGTTTTTCCTCTCACCGGTGTTCACTCTGTGTACCCCTCCACCTCGTGTTTTCCCCCAGCTCTCAACCCGCGTCCTCCCAACCACCCTATCCCGCACAATCTCTCATTAAATTCTCCGCCGTTCTTCTCTCTCTCCAATCCCACACTCAATCAAACTCTCTCTCTCTGACACTCTCTCTCTAATCCAACAAAATCTCTCACACTCAACCAATCACTCAATCACTCACTTCTTTATTATATTTTCTTCACTCTCTCTCCTCTTTTAAAACCCAAGAAACCCACGTACAACTCTCCAGCTCATTCTCTCTCACACTCTCTCTCCATCTCACTTCATCTCTCTCTCCTTCGTTCTCTCCTTCTCTCTTCAAACGAACCCAACCCCCGTCAGCAAACCTCGCCACCCCAACTCCTCTCCTCCTCCTCTCGTCTCCACCGACGTAGCCGCCCTCCACGCCAGCGAGCCGACGTCAGCCGCCGTGAGCTCCGACGACGATCTCCGCTCCGCCCTCGAGCTCGAGCTCGAGCTCAGTTCCCTCCGACGACTCAGACCACCGCTCCAACTCCGACGTCGACCCCTGAGCTGACCGCCGCCACCTCCCTCTGAAACCCCGACTCCCTCTCTTCGTTCTTCACCTCCAGCGCCTCCACGACCGCCCAACCCGCGCTCGAGCTTCCTCAGGCTACACCGCCGCCAGCGTCTTTCCTGTGCAGACCGTCCGAAACCCCGCCGACCGCTCGCCGTCAAGCTCCAGCGTCCGACAGCTCTGGAAATCCGCCGCCGTGAGCTCCTCGTCATTGCTCGAACTCCATCGCCGCCTCGCCGAGATCCTTCGACCACCGCCCAAACGGCCCCTCGCTGCCCTTGCCCTGAGCTCCTCTCCTCCGCTCGTCGATCGCCGAGCCGCTGCCCTGACCCACCTCCAAACGCCCACGCCGCTGCCCCTCTTGAGTCTCCTCCCCTCGTCGCTCAACCGCGAGCCCCGACGCCCAAGTTTGCTGCCAACGACCACCAACCGCAACCACCAACGTCTCTCCTTCGTCGCATGCCACCTGTTCGACGATGTACCGACGCAGTCCACACCCACCATAGACGTCGCTTGAGATCCGTCGTACCGCGTCCGCATCGACGTCGTCGCCTCGTCATCAGACCTCATGGTCTCGCAGGCAAGATCCCGCTTCCTTTGTCTCGTCTTTATTATTTTGATATACTGTTAATTAAGTATATGCAAGATCCCGATCCTCGTTTAGTTTCATTCCAATTCTTATATTTGTCGTAGACTATTTATGTGCAAGATCCCGATCCTCATTTAGTTTCGTTCCTATTCTTATATTTGACGTAGATTATTTATATGCAAGATCCCGCTCTTCTGTTTCGTAGTTTAATTATTTACATTTTTTTATAAATTATTTGCATAGTTTAATTGTGTCGTATTTATCTGCGTGGGTTGTTTGCTGAATAATATTGATTTAAATCATAGTTGTGTGATAAATAGTATTTTTTTAGAATAATTATTATAAATTTAAAAGAATTTATTTCGGTAGCAAAACCATTTTTGGATAATTATATTAATTTAAAAAAATTTATTTTGATAACAAAATTATTTTATGTGAGTTCATAATATTTTAAAAGAAATTATTTTGAGAAAAGAATTATTTTAGATATATTATAAATTTTATGTGAGTTCATAATATTTTAAAAGAAATTATTTTGAGAAAAGAATTATTTTAGATATATTATAATCTTAAAAGAAATTAGTTTGTAAAAAGATTTATTTTAAGTAATTAAGTTTATGATTTTAAAAGATTAGTTATTGATATAATAAGAAACCAAAATGTTTAAAAGAATTGATTTGGAAAAAGATTATTTTTGAATAATTATTATGAGAAATAATTTAAGGATTTTATTTTTGTAAAGGATTATTTTAAAATAATAAATTAATGATTTTTAATGATTAGTTTAGAATTAAAAGGATTATTTTGAGTTATTATAATAATAGATATTTTAAAAGATTTTATTATAATATAATGCTACCTGTGTTTGTCACATATTATAATGATACCGATATTTTGACACTCTTATTTATACACAGAGTATTTAACTTGTTCGATATTGTGATATGATTAGCTGTAGTGTATATCGTGATTACCTGCATGAGATTGTTTGACCTGAATGATTGTATGGAAGCTTGTTGTTCTATCACATAGTTGTTATCCAATAGGAGAGACTGTACATGAAGACGACTCCTGTTAAAAGTATGATTTATAAGCGTGTTTCAAAACATGGCTATACTCGCTCGACATCGATATCCCGATGTGAGGAGTCCCGAGTTCCCTCGATATCGATATCCCGGTATGAGGTTTCCTTGATTATTACTATTATAGCATTGACTAGACGATGCGCTCTTGATCGGACGTGTTGTGGGTCACGGTTATGTTTATAGTTTTACAGAAGTCGTTCCACGGTAACTCTGTGGCTAGTGCATAATATTTCATGTACAGTTGCGTAATTAATATGACAACATGGGGTTATAAAGGGGAATTGGACGGAGAATATAGCATGTATATAAACGGGCACAGCGCTTTCCTGTTATCGTGATATCGTGAGTGTTATATATGGGCCAGAGGGCCAGTACTTGACTTGAAGGCGGCCCCCGGGCAGGTTTACGGGGACCCGATTATATACATCAAAATATTATTCCCCAATTCAAATAACATGTAAAACAAGAATAATATGCTTGCGTGCTTCTGGTGGACCTTGTTAGTTTTGTTGAGATGTAGATCAGTGTTGTTCTTTTCATACATAGATCGGGATTAATATTTAATTATCTACAATTTGAGACATATGGTATATACATGAGGGTTTCCTTGTTTGGATTATTTCGCTCGACGTACTACGTCTCGAGTTGTAGTTTTTTAGGTATTAATTCCATCTATTGTATGCTCCTGTTATTTGGATGATTAGACTGATCGCTAGCTACATGATCTCGTTACCTGATCGATTCTGGATGCTTTATGTTATTATGATTTAGTAGTGTTTTCATGTTGATTTGCGGATTTTAGTTGTACGTTCTTTTGTTGTTTCTGTTATCGTATCGTTTTTGCATTGGATTTCCGCTCGTTCTATTTTCTTTGTGGGGTCGGGTCTTGCCGTACACCATGCACCTGACGTACACCTGTTTTCTCTGGTGTACGTCAGACTTAGAAGAAGAACATGTTGCCAGAGGATTCTCAGCAGGAGTGCCTTGCAGATAGAGCAGAAGAAGAAGCCGAAGTCTAGTCGTCTCTTTTATTATATGCTGGTCCTTGTTTACTTTTGTAGTTCTTTCTATTTCTGTGGTTCGATGTATCTTTGCACCTCATCAGTATTCACTTGTTCAGATATGTATAAGGGCATGTTTGACCCAAATATTATGTCTTGGATGATATTCATTTATGATATGTCTATTTTTATTCTGGGTTGTCTTTATATTCTTGCTATGTGTGATCGGGGACCTGTGACTTCGCATTGTACTTATTTCCAGACGCTTAGCGTATTGGATTGAGAAGAAAAAAAAAGAGAGTGTATATTTCTTCTCAATCTAATACGTCGCGGGCTTGTTCACGTTCCGGTTCCCAGGTATTTTGGGAAGCGGGGCGTGACAATCACCATCGCCACCATTATCGACAAAACCACCCGGTGTCGGCAACCGGTGCCGGCAATGTCACGGCGACAACTAGCCGATGCACCACCGGTGTCGCTATCACCGTGTGATTGTTTCCCATTCATTATTGATCCAAAAAAGGGGAGAAAGACAATTTAACTTAGTTCAATGATATTGATGATGCATAGATCAATTTCAAAGCATATTAATAATATAACATGTATTAAGTTCTCAATATATGGTACACAATTTCATCATCCATTATATTAGTCGATATCCTTTGGGCCAAATGATCTCGAAATTCTGTCATTGTTGCCTTAGTTGATTAAATTTGTTTTTCAATTGTTCATGTGTGTATTCCTTCTCAGTCTTCTTTTTTAACTCATCCTCAATGAATTTCTAAGCAGTCCTAGTAAAGGTACTAGTGTGCCTATTTCTCTTTTTCACTTCTTCCTCCCATCAGATCTATGAAATAAAGCTTTGTCTCTTTAGGCCAAGTTCTCGCCCCTTGTGAAGGAGTAATCTCCACCACTTCTTCAACATCATGAATTGTATTTGACATCTATCATAATTAACACATCAACCCAAAAAGGCATAATAAGAAAATACCCAAGGATGAAGGATCATCAGTAACGTTCAATATGGTCTTGCAACTGCCTTACATGAATAGACTATAAAGTTCTCAGAAAATTCAACTTATAAATCCAACACATGAATGATTTTTTGAGGTAAGCCTGTAAAAAATTCTCATTTATGAGGTAAGCATATCTGACAAGAACAATACTTTCATGAGGCAAACCTATAAAAACTTCTCGTTTAATATATAAAAAATGGCATCAAAACCTACATCAACGAGACCATGCAGAATTAAGTTTTATAAGGAGCTATGTCCTAAATGGAGGTATACGATGAAGTAATTGGGCCACTTCTTCAATCTTTAAGGACTACTTATATGATCCTACATCACTTGATGAGACTGTTTGATAACAGGTTCCTAATATATTTTCTAATTTATTTTTAATAGGTTATTGGGATTCCTAATCTGTTTTGGTAACATGATTCTAAATCTGTTTTGGTTACAGGTTATTAGGATTCCTAATCTGTTTTGTTTTTTGTTTTAGAATTTCTAGTATGTTTATGATTTTAGGATTTCTATATATATGGAACAATTGGGAGAGAGAATTGAGAAGAAAATTGGGGGATATTTAGAGCATAGAAAAGAGGTATTTTCTGAGCTATTGGTTAGGGTTTTGTTTGGAGAGAATTAGAGATTTGTTGGTGAGATTAATTGGTGAGTTTGAGTGATTTATATTCTCAGTTTGTACTCTTCTTCTCTAATAGTAAAAACCCATATCCCCTTCTTACCCCGTGAACGTAGACAACTTGTCGAACCACGTTAAAATTGGTTGTTTGTGTTTGCGGCATTGATTTGGTTCGTTTGTCATTCTCTCGACATTCGTTTGATTTGATTTCTTGTAGAATGTTGGTTTGGTTGTTTAGCTTCCACAACGCACAACAAGTGGTATCAGAGCTCGGGCTACGCTTGGGATATTTGGAGGAGTAGGTCATTTTGGAGGCTCGCCTAGGGCTTCGTTTGGTGATAAAGGTGAGATCTTTTTGATAAAGACTCTATCTTTTTCAGCTTTGGATCTATTCTTTATTTGTTCCGTATTTCTTTTGGTGCTTTGAGAAAGATGATTGGGAAAGAAGGAGTTGTGAAGGATACTTCCGGCGTGAAGACTGTCCAAAGTTTGAATATCCACTTTATGAAGATAGATGTGGAGAAGTTTAATAACACAAACAATTTTGGTCTTTGGATATGTAAAGTCTTGGATGCGCTCAATGCGTAAAATTTGGAAGATACTTTGGAGTTGGACGGGAAACCGAACGACATTGAGGAGAAGGTTTGGAAAAAGATGAATAGAACGACGTGTGATGTGATTAGATCTTATTTGACTCAAGATTTAAAATATGATGTGATCAATGAGACTTCGGCTAAAAAGATTTGGGAGATCCTAGAGGGCAAGTGACCAAGAGTATAAAGAACCACTTGCATTTGAAGAGGAGGCTTTATCACTTCCAATTGAAGAAGGGGACCTCCATTGGTGATCACATGAACCACTACACGAAGCTTCTTGCGGATTTGGCGAATGTAGATGTGATGATTGAAGATAAGGACAAGGTTGTTTTCGTCGAAAGTTGCCTTCATCATTGATTTCATTAAACTTTAAACGTTACAAATGAATTCAAACAACAAAGAATAAAAAAGATTATAACTTTCTTGAAAATAAACACAAGATCCGTTCATCGTCTCTTGCTTGCGTGGGTCTTTAGCCTGTGACGGGGACGTCGATATCCGTGGACCACCTGGCAATCAGATCTGGTTCAGAGCTTCGTCGATCCGCGAGGAGATCTAGAAACTGAAGCGTCTATCTCGGAAAAAGCGAGATATTTGCTCTTCTTAGGATTACCGACGAGGGGTAATGCTAAGGAACGGATGCGGGTGATGTAGATCTGATGAAGAACTCTCTTGTGTTGAAGTGTTCGATCACTCTTCGCTCCGGCAGGGCTTCGCCAATTCTCCAAAAAATCCAGATCCAAAAAAATGAGGCCTAAGGCTTGTATTTATAGGCATGAGGGATAACGGAGCGGTTAAAACGGACTACAGGGCCCAAATCCGCGTTGGGACACCCCTGGGGTGTCTCAAAAAATCTGAGACACCCTTGGGGTGTCTCGGAAATTCCGAGACACCTTTGGGGTGTCTCAGAAAATCCAAGACACCCCTGGGGTGTCTCGCATTGACCGAGACGCTCCGTTGAGGTGCATTCGTCCGCTTCCGCTGTAAATTCTTCGTCCGAACTCGGATTTTAGTGATCCGAAGTGCGTTGGAAGTCTGACGAAGAGTTCTATCAGCTCCGATGGTTGGATTATCTGTAGGATGAACGAGACACGAAGGGCGTTGTTCCTTTTGTAAACATCGCGGGGCTCTCGATTAGCCCGTGCCTTCGTAGTTCGTCGATTTACTTCAATCGTTCATCGACATCAATCGAACTCCTGTGGATCGGATAGTAACGTTCATCGTCGTTCTTTAACACTGAGCTGTTCGTGGAGACCTATAGGCAATTTTCGACGCCTACAGATACCCCCTCCAAAGCGTTCCGGACTCGTTTCTTTTATAGAAGAGGCTGGAATACTTTGGATGTGATTGGGCTATCCTTGAGTCGGCGTAAAGGACCTGTAGTTAGCTTCAACTCTTAACTCTTTCGATTTTCGGTCTATCCAATGCTTTGACGAATAGCCGAAGTTCTTCCGGCGCTGCGTTTATCGCTTGGCCGTCGTCGGAGTCTCGAGTCTACAGCTGATGAATTGAGTTTGGCTCGTGTCATTGACTTTGAACTACCTCCGTCACATTGTGTTGACTTAGGGTTTCAGATCACCGTATGTTGACTTTTTGGTCGTAACGCGTTGACTGGCGTTGACCTAGGGTTACGCGTTGACCGACGTTGACCCTAGGGTTTTGAACGTCGAATGTTGACTTTTTGTCGCAACGCGCTGAATGGCGTTGACCTAGGGTTACGCGTTGACTGGCGTTGACCCTAGGGTTTCGAACGTCGAACGTTGACTTTTAGGTTGCAATGTGTTGACTGGCGTTGACCTAGAGTTACGCGTTGACCGACGTTGACCCTAGGGTTTCGAACGTCGAACGTTGACTTTTTGGTCGCAACGCGTTGACTGGCATTGACCTAGGGTTACGTGTTGACCGGCGTTGATCCTAGGGTTTCGAACGTCGAACGTTGACTTTTTGGTCGCAACACGTTGACTGGCGTTGACCTAGGGTTACGTGTTGACCGGCGTTGATCCTAGGGTTTCGAACGTCGAACGTTGACTTTTTGGTCGCAACACGTTGACTGGCGTTGACCTAGGGTTACGCATTGACCGGCGTTGATCCTAGGGTTTCGAACGTCGAACGTTGACTTTTTGGTCGCAACGCGTTGACCTAGGGTTACGCGTTGACCGGCGTTGACCCTAGGGTTTCGAACGTCGAACGTTGACACAGTTTATACTCGTACGTTTACTGGAGTATACACAGTTTAAGCTCTTAAGGTATTGGAGCATACACAGTTTAAGCTCTTAAGGTATTGGAGCATGGTGGTCCTAAGTGTCGGTGCTGCAGGACCAACTGTTAAAGCTGATTCATCTGCATTTGTGGATCTTATTTTAATATTGTTGGATAATTGAGTCACGAGACCAACTAACAGAGTTGATGCATCAACGACTCGCACTTATAGAATTTTTAGCAAATTCTCAGCCATCAACGGGTTTGATGAGCCTTTACCGACTACCGTTTGAGTCGGGCTAGCATGCAGATTGTTTAGATCCGTTCTGCACGTGACGTTAAGCTAAAAGAGTTAACCCTTTTAGTGCTACGATATTGAATACGTAGACTTCGCTATTGTTATGGGAATAGGCTACCCAGCAACGTGTAGGATTCGGGATGAAAGTCCCCAGAATTATACTCTGGTGTCTTTTTTCAATCGGTGAAAGACTAAACCGGCAACGCGTATTAGGCGTTGACTCATCCCTACTTAGGATTCGGGATGAAAGTCCCCAGAATTATACTCTGGTGTCTTTTTCAATCGGTGAAAGACTAAACCGGCAACGCGTGTTAGGCGTTGGCTTATCCCTGCTTAGGCTTCGGGATAAAATTCCCCAGACTGGATTCTGGTGTCTTTTTCAATCGGTGAAAGACTAAACCGGCAACGCGTGTTAGGCGTAGGCTTATCTCTATTTAGGAGTTGAGATAAAATTCTCCGTGCACAAAGTGCACGGATTGGAAGTTGGGAATTGTGTCCTTTATCAGAATAAAGACGGATTGGGAAACGGGAGAGGAAAAATTTATATTCTATCTCCCGGGACTGAAGAGGAAGAATTTTATATTCTATCTACAGTCGGAAAGGAAACTCAAGGTGGGATCTCCACCCCCAGAATCCGAAAAGATGAAACTAAGAGTGGGATCTCCGCTCCGAGAATCGGCAAAGTTCAAACGGCCCTAACTTTTATAGGATTGGTCATTTGAATCAAAAGAATCCCTCATTTATTGAGGAGAAAGCCCAATTTCGACCCTAACTTTTATAGATTTGGTGGAAAAAGGAACAAAGGCGGATTTTCGTTTATCGAAAAGGAATGACTCGGTCTTAGTCCTAACTACTTGTAAGCTTGACTAAGTGAGATCGGGAACAATCCTAACTTTTATAGGTTTGATTGCTCAATTTTTAAAAGTGGACCTCTCGTTCATGGAAGGAATCGAGAGGAGACTTTGGTTGTGGCCCTAACTATAGGAAGGTTTGACCAGGTAGACTGTGAGAGTGGGAATACAAATCACAGTGGGTTTAGTGTTTATCACTTTATTTGTAATGATCGGATTATCCCTAAGAAAATTACATATAGTATTCTTCCGGGAACTTCCCGTTACATGAATCATCCACCCCCAGCTTCTTCGCGAAGCTGGATTTATCATTGCATTCGGTTACATGATCGGGTTATCCTTAAGAATATTACATACAAAAATTCTTCAGGAACTTCCCATCAACGGTAGAAAATAGTTTAGACTCATATACCAATTGGAGTATCAGGGAGCAGTTTAACCTCTTATACCGATCGGAGGGTTAAGAAGCAGTTTATACTCTTATACTTGTCGGAGTACCGCCGTTCTTAATTGTCTTACCCTAGCGTTATGACGCCGGCTTCAACCAAGGTTTGGATGCTATTCTTTAAAGTAAAGCAAGCCTTGGTGGGATGAAGGATCCTCCTGTGGTACGCGCAGTACTTCGGATCTGCAGTATCGTCAGCTTCCTCCTGATTCATGATGGGTGGCAGCTTGATCTTGTTGTTTTCAAGAAGGGTTTCGAAGATGGCTGGAACGTCTTCGTCCTTGAATGAGTACTCTTTTTGGAGCCTCGGATCCGAATTCTTCTGTTGTCTTCGGAGTTGCTGTTGTGATGTTTGATTAACGTCAATAACTGTTGTAGGTGCCTTCCCTTCATCATGGGACACGAGACTCGAATTCAGAGGGTTAACCATCGGTTGGTTTCTTTCGACCTTCCTCCTTCTGAGGAAGCGTTCGGCCTGTTCTCCGCGCACCTTCAACTCTCTCCAGGTATTGAGCGGCTCTACTCTCATAACGTCCAAGATGTTAATGGACAAGTTATTATGACAGGTCTGCAAGACGAACTCCTTCGTGACGGGATCCTTGCAGTTCATTGCCTGATTGCGGAAGCGTTTGATAAAGGTATCCACCGACTCTCCGTCTTTTTGTTTCTCATCGAAGAGTGTTCTGATCGACACTTCGATGTCCTCATCGAAGAAATGAGCGAGGAACATGCTCTCTAGGTCCTCCCAGCTGTTGATGCTTCCGGGCTTAAGACGGCGGTACCAATCGAAAGCAGGCCCGCGAAGGGTGCCAACGAATGACCGAACCATCAAAGGCTCGTTGCCAGAGATCACCCCCAAATGGGACTTGAAATAGATCAGATGTTGAGTGGGGGAACCCTTCCCGTCGAATGGCGTGAAGTTGATCAAGTTGAACTTCGCCAGATACGGGATCGATTCCCATTCTCTTGGGTAAGGACATGGAATCCCGGTCTTCTTTACCTCTCGGACAAACATCAGGGCATCAATTTTGCTCTCGAGATCCTTCATCTTTTTATCCTCACCTATATCATGTTTTGGACAATTTCTGAGAGGAATAATGCGGCCACCCCCAGCATTATCATCTTTGGTGGGACCACCCCCAGCGTTGTTATCTATAGGGTGTGCATTTGAACCATACCTAGTATTTTTGGGAGGTGCGTCGGCCATGATGATTTCGTCCACTTCTGGATCGCTGTCAACTGCGGCGTTCTGGGCGCGATGGCTGGATTCAACTAGCTGACTCGACAAAGCTCGGATTTGTTGGTCGTGCATTTGTCTCATCTCCTGCATAGTCATTTCCATTTCGCTTTTGAATGCTTCTTTCTGTTTGGCTAGAGCATCCTCAATAATTTTGGCTATTTGCTCGGTGTTGATCATGAACACTTCCTGAGCTTGTCCTATGCTAGACGTTGTATCGTCGGAGGCGAGTGCGGAATAAGAATCCGAGAGTTCGTCATCGGAATGGATTCCTTCGTAGATCCCCGGGTAATCGTTATATCTGACGGCTTCCAGCTGAAGCTGAGATATTCGTTGGGTTATTCCCGAATTGTCTCTGCTTCCTGGAGAGAAATTAGGGTCGGAACCACTTGAAATAATTGGAGATTTTCCCTTGTTGATCATGTTGATGGTAACTTCTGGGAATTCATCATCTCGAGCAACCGATCCTCTTTGGTGGAAACGTCTTGATTTGGGCTTCGTCGTTCCATCGGAGATCCTCTCGAATACCGAGACCCTCTGTGGAGCGGTCTTGGGGCAGCTACACGCTGATAATACTGCCCTGATAATTTTAGTACACGAACAGTGAGAGTCCGCTTCCTATCGGCTGTTTACATGAATTCTCAGGTATAACGCATTCTTCTGTCTGACGCGTTTTCATCTGAGTAAACATCGCCTTGTTGGCGTCTACAGGAGTCACACGCTTGGAATCACACCTTCGTGAGGGTGAAACTTTAACGGGCTCCTGGTTTTCTGCACGCACCTCCAAGAGGGCTGTTGTAAAAATTAATTTGTTAGGAGGTTGCGTACGACCCCCAGTCCGGATATTTGCTCGAAGCTCCTTCAATGGTCTCAAGCTTTCCTTAACAAGCGCTTTTCCTCGATTCTCGGGTAAGGCACCGACACGATCCTTCAATGGGACTCTAGATTTGGGGAGATCCACGCTATCATAGAGCTTCACAGGAGGTGCGGGAGCAATAGGAATGGGATCTGGAGTTGACAAAGGCTGGAGAGTAGCCTCGGATACTTTTGACTTGGCCTTCGGCATCTAGACTTGCTTAGATCTTGGTGGTTTTTTGGCCACCTTTTCCTTCCGCAATTCCTGTGCTTTCCGTACAAGAATCCTCGTCGGCGCTAACAATGCGCGGCGCTTATGGAAGCGCTCCTCAAGAGTTGAACGGTTTCGTTTGACACGAACCCACTCATTAGTAGGTGGTTGGGAGGAGGTTCCCAAAGCTTGTTGCTGGGACACTTTGCGTCTTCTGAGCTTCAGATCCGCATCATAGCAGATCCCGTCAACAAGCTCCAAAGCCTTGGCAAATTGACGCGCGAGATGTTGACGGCACCTTTGACGAGCCCTCTTCGTCAACACTGGTGCATATTCAACGGGCAACTCTTTGACTTTCGAGGAGTTGTCACGAACGTTGGATCTGGTTTCTTTGGAAGCCGGCGAATCGTTGCGAAGTGTAACTACAACAGCGACGGCGGAGAGATCGTCCTCTTGGGTCTTCAGATCCGAAGACCAGCAGATCTTTCTGGATGAGGAGGCACTCCTGCACTTGCCAGGAGAGGCGGATCTGGAGGAGGAGGCACTTCTGCGCTTGCCAGGAGAGGTGGATCTGGAGGAGGAGGAGGAGGAGACGTACTCCTCGAACTTTTGCTGGTCGAATTCATATTCGACCTCCTCGAGCACCGGGATCTTGATCGTCGGCTGCGGCACGACAGCTTCGGCAGCGAAGCTGTTGGCTCCCACTGTGGTCGCCAGTTTGTTTACGGTGAAAGTTGATGTTTCCATTGTTATCGAATCTATTACAACTTCAACAAAGAATAAAAAAGATTACAACTTTCTTGAAAATAAACACAAGATCCGTTCGTCGTCTCTTGCTTGCGTAGGTCTTTAGCCTGTGACGGGGACGTCGATATCCGTGGACCACCTGGCAATCAGATTTGGTTCAGAGCTTCGTCGATCCGTGAGGAGATCTAGAAACTGAAGCGCCTATCTCGGAAAAAGCGAGATATTTGCTCTTCTTAGGATTACCGACGAGGGGTAATGCTAAGGAACGGATGCGGGTGATGTAGATCTGATGAAGAACCCTCTTGTGTTGAAGTATTCGATCACTCTTCGCTCCGGCAGGGCTTCGCCAATTCTCTAAAAAATCCAGATCCAAAAAAATAAGGCCTAAGGCTTGTATTTATAGGCATGAGGGATAACGGAGCGGTTAAAACGGACTACAGGGCCCAAATCCGCGTTGGGACACCCCTGGGGTGTCTCGAAAAATCCGAGACACACTTAGGGTGTCTCGGAAAATCCGAGACACCCCTGGGGTGTCTCGAAAAATCCGAGACACCTTTGGGGTGTCTCAGAAAATCCAAGACACCCCTGGGGTGTCTCGCATTGACCGAGACGCTCCGTTGAGGTGCATTCATCCGCTTCCGCTGTAAATTCTTCGTCCGAACTCGGATTTTAGTGATCTGAAGTGCGTTGGAAGTCTGACGAAGAGTTCTATCAGCTCCGATGGTTGGATTATCTGTAGGATGAACGAGACACGAAGGGCGTTGTTCCTTTTGTAAACATCGCGGGTCTCTCGATTAGCCCGTGCCTTCGTAGTTCGTCGATTTACTTCAATCGTTCATCGACATCAATCAAACTCCTGTGGATCGGATAGTAATGTTCATCGTTGTTCTTTAACACCGAGCTGTTCGTGGAGACCTATAGGCAATTTTCGACGCCTACAAAGGCGTTGTTGTTATTGAGTTCCTTGCGTGACGAGGAATATGAGACCTTCGTTCTTACTCTTATTAATGAGAAGACATCTCTTTCTTATAGTGAGGTCACCGTTGCACTTATAAATTATCAGCTTCGAAAGAAGGATAATGAGACTTTAGTTGAGCCGGTAGCGGCGTCATAAGAGCAAAGAGTCCAAATCGTGGTAGGAGATCGCAGTCTAGAGGGGCACATCTTAGAGTTCGTAGTAATTAGTGTGCCTTTTGTAAAGAGGATGGACATTGAAAAGCCGAATGCCCAAAGTTGGTTGATCAAGCCGGGAAGAATAAGGGGAAAGCTATTCAAGCTTCAGAGGTGAATGTTGTCAAGACTAGTGGTAATAATTCAGATTCAGATTCTTCGGGTTACTCGTTATCTGCACTACCATTAGTTTGTGTTACTAACTCTACAGAGTGGATGTTGGATTCGGCACTTCTTACCATATTTGCCCTAGGAGGGATTGATTCTCCACCTTTCAGGAGTTGAAAAGAGAGGAGGTCATGCTCATGGGTAATGTTCATGAATATCCTATTAGTGGTATCGGTACCGTTCAGATTAGGATGAGTGATGGAGTGATTCGGGAGTTGGTTGGAGTGAGGTTCGTTCCTCAGTTGAAGAAGAATATCATTTCACTTGAAGTTTTGGAGGTAGCAGGCTATAGGGTGACCTTGGTCGATTCATGTTTGAAGGTCACATTGGGGTCTATGATTGTGATAAAGGACGTCAGGAGGAATAATTTGTATTATTTGATTGGGAGCATGGTGTTTGATAGAGAGCTGATGACTTCTTTTGATTTGGCTAGACTGTGGTATTTGTTGAGGCTGAGTTATTTGATTAGTTATGCCGTGCATGGTTTGTTGATGAGTGTTTTGACCTACAGATTGAAATTCTTTGAACACATTGGTATGAGTAAGAAGACCGAGATGGAGTTTGGCACTTCTATCCATCAATCGAGGGGTCTTTTAGGTGGTGTTCAGACAGGCATTTGGGGACCTTCCAAGGAGGCATCATTGGGAGGTAATCGGTATTTGGTTTTCGTAGTTGGGGGTTATTCTAGGCATTGGTGGGTTACAACCAGGTCCCGTTGGTGTGAAGCCCTAGAAGTCAATAACAATTGGAAGAAGTGTATTGGCAGAAAGGTAACCCGTCGTTCTAGCTTTGGTAGGAGTTCTTTCTTACATTTGTGCCGAGCTCATGGCAGTTTGAGACACTTTATTAATGTGGAGACATTGGGGCGATGAGATGAGATGACAGTTTTGATGGGTCGTTCCTTACTGGAGGGAGATCAGCGTTGGTTGTCGAGCATTGGTTTTGGTTTTGGAGCTTCGACATATTTGGATCATCTTGGTTATAGGTTGCTGACTGTTGCGTGTGGAGATTTTGGATCTGGTGGAGCTGTTTTAGACTTTGGGTTGCGTCGGATATTTGGTTGCCTAACATTTGGTCACATCGAGAATGTGAGATTTGATCCGATTGCACGTTTGGGATTCAGAGGTTCGTTTGATTATCAGTTAGGAGCTTCTGATTTTGTTCTGAGCAGGTATGTCACATTTGACTCTCGACGGGTGGAGAGTATTGATCAGAGCATTGGGATATCACAGCGGGTGGAGGGTGATGCTACTTCACATTGGGTAGAGATTACTCCATATACTCCAGATCATACTACATCGTTTAGAATTCTAGCTGAGGTGACATAGTTTGGAGATCATTTGGATTTGGATGCAGATGATAAGTTGGTTTTGGATTCGAGTGCAGCTAGTGGGCATGTTTTGGATACGGTCATTGGTTCACCTCAGGTGGAGGTGTTTGATTTGTTTTAGTTTGGGACCATTGGGAGCGCTATTAGTTGCAGATTTGTTGGTGATATTTGTGAAGAGTTACAAACTTTTCTATTTGATTGAGGGTCTTTGGAGGTCGTTTGAGTTAACTACATGAAGGCTTGATTCCTTGAGCAAGAGGATACGTAGACAATTATTTATGATCCAGCTGGTTTGGTGAGTTGATACCGACATTTAGAGTTTGTTCGCATTCTCGTTTGGGTTCTCGACTTGTTGTGGATTGAGTCCGTTGTCGTGGATTTGTTCTTCGTACTGGACGCAACAAGTGAGACGTTTGGTTGGTATTGGTGTCGGCTCAGTTTTGGGAAAACTTCACCGAGGTGGAGAATTATTGGATAACATGTTCCTAATATGTTTTCTAATTTGTTTTTAATAGGTTATTGAGATTCCTAATCTGTTTTGGTAACATGATTCCAAATCTGTTTTGGTAACAGGTTATTAGGATTTCTAATCAGTTTTATTTTTTATTTTACAATTCCTAGTATGTTTATAATTTTAGGATTTCTATATATATAGAACAATTGGAAGAGAGAATTGAGAAGAAAATTAGGGGATATTTGGAGCACAGAAAAGAGGTATTTTCTGAGCTATTAGTTAGGGTTTTGTTTGGAGAGAATTAGAGATTTGTTGGTGAGATTAATTGGTGAGTTTAAGTGATTTGTAATCTCAGTTTGTACTCTTCTTCTCTATTAGTAAAAAACCCTATCCCCTTCTTACTCCGTGGACGTAGGCAACTTGACGAACCACGTTAAAATTGGTTGGTTGTGTTTGTGGCATTGATTTTGGTTCGTTTGGCATTCTCTCGACGTTCGTTTGATTTGATTTCTCGTAGCACGTTGGTTTGGTTGTTTAGCTTCCGCAGCACACAATAGAGACAATATCATCACAGAGCATGTCAAACCAGAGGTATATTATACAATAAACATAAGAACTAATGTATCTAGCATTTTGTGAGGAACCATGCAAAAGCCTAGTTGTAAGTGTTGATGCTCGTGAACAAACAGTCGAGGGGGGTTTCCCGCAGTCGGATGCTGTTTCGATCCTGGCGACGGTGGGGAAGAAGGAGAGGATGAATATTAGGGTTGGCTCCTCCTCCGACTTTATGCCCGATTCTGAGCGCGCTGGGTGGACTGATAGTCTGCACATGCAAGAATCGCAGGAATACGGGGCTAGTTTCCCCCGTGGTACCTCCGACGGACAAGTCAGTTGATGGACTTGGGGAGGGTTTGAAGAGAGGCCCCTGGGCCATTGAGGTCCTTGTAGGGGGTTTAGTGGTTGGAAGTATTAAAAATACAAAAGGGAGTAAAGCTCAGGTGCAAGAAGAAGTTGCCAACCTCATGGCGTTACCTTTCTTACCTCCCTTTATAGCCCACTTGCCTCTGGGAGCTTGACCCTTGGCTTTTGTTGACTATGCACAGGAGGCGGTTTGAAAGGTGGACAGGAATGCTGCTGAATCATCTTTCTTCTTCCAGGTGTCGGCAGGCGACTAGGAGGGAAGTCACTCGGTGTCAGGGGAGAGAAGTCTTCTCAGTACTCTGGGTTTGTTAGAGTAGGCAGGGTGTAGGGTAGGTCGGCTCTGTGGCCATCCTTCTTTCTCCAGGTGGCGGCTGATGATTGGAGGAGAAGTCATTCGTGCACGGGAAAGCATGATGGCGATCTTCTGAGAAATGACTTGTAAGCCGAATAAGCGGCTCGTGCCAGAGATCCTTGTCAGAGCATATATCTTGATGAGACTGGTCAATGCTGTAACTTCGAGTGATATTTGAAGTGATCCCGGTTGGATCTTATCCATTTAGTCAAGGCGGGTTGATCCGTGAGCCATCGTTATGATTTGGCGACCCGACAGTCGAGCGAATTTCGGATCGGGCGCGTAATCGAGTCGTCTGCTCGAGGAGTCGCCTTATTTGCGAGGGAACGACTGATCCCGTTCTTCGAGTCGGTCATGATGACATGTTGGTCGGACTAAGGCTTGTCGGCTCGTCTAGTCGAGGGACTTGGCTCTGACTGTGCTTTTGAGCCTCTAAAGTCGATTCAGACCATAGCTCGCTTGGGCTTATGCAAGTATTATTCATGTACTTTTATTTTGTTACGGTGAATAACCATAACAGTAAGCATTCTCTGTAATTGTTTCATTTGTAATCTGAATTCAAGGCGTTAAGATTAGTAGAGACTAGCACCATCTTAAACGCTTCAAGACATAATTTTAGATCAATTACATAAGAACACCTCCATACTAATTCCAATTAAAGTAAGGATCTTCTTGTTCAATCTTTAGAGTTAATTCTAATTTTATGAAAAGGTTCATAAATCTAACTTCGAAATCGATAAATCTAGCATCAAAATCAATTCCACTAACATTAGCGCACGTCACAATGCAAGAACAACAACAAACTACTAAAAATTACCAAAACAATTCAAAAATTCAGAAAAAAGAAAAAAAATAATCAGATCGAGAGACGAGAACAGTTACAGATTTGGACGCGTTGAGAATGGAGATGGTAGGATCTACGGGAGACGGCGGCGTTATCTGGAGGCGACGACGATAGCGAAGGGATCTGGGCGACAGTGACCACGACGGGTTTTGGGGGAGAACTCGACATCGACGTGCTTAGGATGAGATTGCGATGGCAACGGGTGGAGAAGGTGGCGATGGCGACGACGACGACGCTTGAGGGACACGGCGACGAATCCCATACTCATAAATAAAGCTTCATAATCATAAATAAACTACAAAAAGGGGTAAAAAGGAGAAAATGTTTTCTCCTTTTTATGATGGATGTTTAAAGAATTTCAGTGTAGATTTTTGACTATTGCACCAAGGTAGTAGTGTTAGAACCAGCTGTCATGTTTTAGTAATGGTGGAGATAATAAGCAAATAGGCACTAATTCGAAATGGCCCAAATGCAAAATGTTTTCCTTTTTACTGCTTTAAATCCCATACTCTTAGTGGCATCAATTTCATTAGAATTTATAGTGGCATTGTGTTAAATAATCATATGAATGTCAGATTCAAAAGTTCAGGCATAATGTTACTTGAACGGGGAAGAAGGCTGAGGGTAAGGAGCCACTAGGTTCTGACGAAGGAACTGGACTCTTTTGCAAAGGGAATTTATACTAACGGTCTTTATTGGATTATGAGGTCTCTTTTGTGTTTTCTCTTTGTAGTCTTTTGATGTAGGACGCTTAATATGAGTTGGAGTCTATTTAGATTAGAAAAATATAGATTAGAAAATAAATTTAATTTTAGAGTCAAATTAGAATAGGAAACAAATCAATTTTGATTCATGATTTGTTTCCTCTATTATAAGGAGTCTTTTTAGGATAGAATTTGATAATTTTTTTTTGTAATTCTAGTCTTACTAGGAGTCTTATTTGATACTTTCTATTTTTATAATTCTAGTCTTACTAGGAGTCTTATTTGTTTTTCTATTTAAGAAGAGTCATGTAACCCCAAAGGAGAATAACTTTTCATCAATAAAATTTCTCTTTTCAATATTTTCTTCGTGGATTCGAAGTTCTTCGTGGATTCGAAAGTCGTTCTTTGGGGATTCAGAGAACACCCTTGGTGGATTACGAGGTTATCACTTTCGCGCTGCGTCAATTGTATCAGAGCCAGGTTCCTCCGATCCGATGGTAGGTGATGAAGCCCCTATTTCTCGAACTGAGTTCGATGTGCTGAAGACCGGTGTTAATCAGATGAAGAGTGCCATAGAGCGACTTGCGTCAGCAGTGGAGCGTCTGAACATGAGAGAAGTTCAAAACCGCGTTGATCACCAGCGACGTGATTCGACTCCACAAGATGAATTCAACAGCGACAATGACCCTAAGCAAGACCTTGGAGTTAGGAAGAGCACTAAAGAAGCAATAAAGAAAGAAGAATCGACAATGACCCTAAGCAAGACCTTGGAGTTAGGAAGAGCACTAAAGAAGCAATAAAGAAAGAAGAATCACCTCCAGAGCATAATATCTTCCACTAAAGAAGCAATAAAGAAAGAAGAATCACCTCCAGAGCATAATATCTTCCGCACGAGGTGCACTGTCATGCAGAAGATTTGTGACGTTATTATTGACAATCACACCAGAAAGAATCTTGTCTCTCGACGTATGGTGAATAAGTTAGGTTTGAAGACAGAGAAACACCCACCTCTCTACAAGATCGACTGGATTCACAAGGGCAATGACGTGCAGAATGATGAGATGTGTCGTATACCTTTTTCTATCGGTCACAGGTATTTTGATAATGTGTTGTATGATGTGGTCGAGATGGATACTTGTCATATGCTTTTAGGTAGGCCATGGCAATTCGATGTTGGAGCTACCCACAGAAGTAGAGACAATGTTTATATCTTCAAGAAAGATGGACGTCAAATTGTACTTCTGCCTCTTACAGAAAAGGAGCCATCTAAGATAAAAGCTACCGAGGAGAAGAAACCTTTGGTGGCAAACAACGAGGCTTTAGCAAAAAACTTAAAGCAATCTGAAGAGGTCTATGACTTGGTTGTAACTGAAAAAAAAGAACCTACCCCTACCAAAATTCCTCCTAATGTGCAAACAATCGTTATGCATGAGATTCATTATGGTGATATGATAGTGAAGATGGATGATATGCATGATATTCTAAAAGGGGTTGAGAGCGATATTACACATATTGATGTTGTTCCAATGGAGGAGAAGGATAAATTAGAGAGTGAGACAATTGATGATATGTGTGAATTGCTTGGTGTAGGGCTAGAGACAAAGGAGATGAAAGAATTGTATATGGAGTATGACGCGAGATTTTCTTCCCTAGAAGCAAAGTTGGTGAATAATTTAAAAAAGAATTTGATGATACTTCAAGCACTAGAATACGAGAAACAACAGGGAACCTATTTTGAGGAGTTTTTGAAGTCAACTGCACATCTACATGCCGCCAATAAAATACACATGATGTCAGAAAGAATAATATATGAATTTGATTCAGAAGAAGTCCTAGCCGAGAACGTAAAACAACAGATGGAGAAAATCAATGCTAAGTACAAGGCAAACCCTGATGGTTGTAAGAGAAGAATATTATTTATCAATAAAGCTACTATTCTACCAAATATAAGCTCGGGGTTGAGCTTCTTTCAACAAGGGGAGACTGATGTAGGACGTTTAATCTGAGTTGGAGTCTATTTAGATTAAGAAATATAGATTAGGAAATAAATTCAATTTTAGAGTCAAATTAGAATAGGAAACAAAATCAATTTTGATTCATGATTTGTTTCCTTATTATAAGGAGTCCTTTTAGGATAGAATTTGATAAATTTTTTTATATTCTAGTCTTACTAGGAGTCTTATTTGATACTTTTTATTTTTGTAATTCTAGTCTTACTAGGAGTCTTATTTGTTTTTTTATTTAAGAAGAGTCATGTAACCCCAAAGGAGAATAACTTTTCATCAATAAAATTTCTCTTTTCAATATTTTCTTCGTGGATTCGAAGTTCTTTGTGGATTCGAAGATCTTTCTTTATGGATTCAGAGAACACCCTTGGTGGATTCCGAGGTTATCACTTTCGCGCTGCGTCATCTTTTTGGTTTCATAATGATATATTTGACATCTTATATTTCTGATCCTAAGACCAACGGTGCTCCTGGAGCAGCATTCATATTTTGCCACCTTCAAACAAGCCTTTCCTTGGCTATGACCGTCGTAACTACACTGGCTGTTATACAAAAAACTTATTTGGGCTTTTTGTCTTTAGGTCCAATAGTTTACCTCCCTTTATTTTTAAACCCAAGTAGTATTAGTTGTATCTCTAAGCCCAAATTTCTTTTTGTATTTGTCTTTAAACCCAAATCCAAAATACAATACTTTCAGCAGTGGGTCCCCCCATATATTTTTCTTAAATTCCGGTTATACCCTCCCACTTATAGAATTCATTTAAGTGGGTCCCCCTTAAATAAAATAAACGAAATGGAGAGAGAGGGGGGAAACTGGCGGTAAATTTCCCCCCTCCATTCTCTCTCCGTCCTCTCTCTGCCCCCCTCTTCTTCTCCCTTTCTCTCACTCCATTAATAGAACTCAACACTCTCTCCTATAACCCATCATTTAATCACTCTCTCCTACAACCCATCAATTAATTCTCACCAACTTTCTGGGCATTTGAAGGTAGAAATTTGCAATTTACTCAACTACCAAGTTGTTAGCATTAATTTCTCATTTTAACCATGACAATTATTTGATAAGTTAGTTAAATGAGTTCATAAAAAAATTTTAATTCGTTATTTTTAGTAAAATGTTAGATAACTGAGGTTTTGTAATTAACCACCCATTAATTTCACATTAGTTATTTCACATAATTATTTTGCACTTCTTATTTCACATTATTATTTCACATAATTAGTTATTTCACATAATGTTATTTCACATAATTATTTTTAGTAAAATGTTATTGTTATGAATTCATAACAATTAGTTAAATATTAGTTAAATTTGTTATAATTGATGAAATTTTTGTTAAATTTGATCTTAGTATAGAATGATAACATGTAAGTATAGCATGAATTACCAGACTTATAAGTATAGCATATTAATATAAGTAGAGCATGTTATACTGTAAGTATAGCACATTAATACTGTAAGTATAGCACATTATACTGTAAGTATAGCACATTAACCTGTAAGTATAACATGTTATATTGTAAGTATAGCACGTTATCATGTAAGTATAGCATGTTATATTGTAAGTATAACACGTTATCATGAAAGTATAACACGTTATCATGTAAGTATAGCACATTAACCTGTAAGTATAACATGTTATATTGTAAGTATAGCACGTTATCATGTAAGTATAGCATGTCTTAGACCTTCCAGATCTTCCAATGCAACCAGTTATTGTTGATTGCTTGTTGGGAGTATATAATGTCAAAAGAAGTAGTTTCAGAATTGGAGGAAAATGGACCTCCTTTGATGTTGAAGAAGTGGGGAGAATCACGGGTCTTCCGATGAGAGGATCTATAGTGGACATGCGGTTTCATAGAAGTGATCGTAGCACGATCTACAAGCTTGTGCTTTCATATAGTACAGCGGCTGAAATTGAAGAAGACAAGAAACGTATGACGAGAAGAGGTAAGAAGAAAATTGATGAGAGTAAGAAGAAGATTGCAAGTGCTAGAAGAGATAGGATGGGTGAGCTGATCAAGCAAATGGCCGAACGTAGAGATCCTCTTTTGCCACAGATGATAGTGGCTTTCATTATAGGCTTTGTATTATGTCCCCAAGCGAGTATGAGTTGTCCCTTTTTTGCATTTAGATACGCTGAAAACTTGGGCACTCTTAAGGAGTATAACTGGGATGAATTGGTATACAATGTGTTGTGTACCGAAATGAATAAGGCTAAGAAAACCATCATCAAGAGATTTGAGGGAAATCGATCTAGAGGTGGTTATATGGGCGGTTTTGCCTCGGTTTTGATGGTGAGTTAGCTTTTACTACATTTTTATGTCATGTTTATTGTTGAGCTAAAATTAGTATACATTTAACATATTTATTTCATGTTGTCGTGTTTATTGTTGAGCTAAAATTTTCCTTTTCTCACAGGTTTGGTTTTATGAGATTGTGGGACAATTACGCCTTTGTGTAGGAGCCGAATCTCTACCACCTATCCTAAGCTTCCACAAGGGTCCGTGGTCTTTACGGAGGAGTGCGGTTCAAGATTTAATTAGAGACCCCGATAATTTTAGGAAGGAAGGTGTTGACTCAAGGGCTAACAAATTTGCCAAGAGACAAGCTGGCGAGCTACCTCAGCTGCACTACAAGATTGAAGAAAGAGAGAGAGGTATATATATTTTTTTGTTAATTTCCATGTTAAGTTATTGCTCTCCATGATTTGGTATTTAGATGTTCATCATGATTGAAGCTTTACTTGGTTATTTATGTTAGTAATCACCAAAGTGCTGAGTTGGATGCAGCTCATAGCTGAAAAAGGTGAAATTATCCAAAAAAGGAGATGGAATTAGACCTTCTGTTGGAGATGCAGGAGGGAAAGTTTGGTGAGGATGAAGAGGATGATGATAGCGATGGAGGAAATGAGGAGATGATGATGAAGGATGAGATGAGGCAACTAGATGGTGATGAATGGTGATGATGGATGCGATGGAAACGCGGAGGGGGATGATGAGGGGAATGGGGAAGGATGAGGAGGGAAAATAATGAGGGGAAGGAGGAGGAATGCAGAGGGTGGGCTAATGAGGAGGTTTAAGGAAGGGAGTTGATGGTGGGGAATGAGGAGGATTGTGGAGGGGAATGTTGGAAGATATGAAGGAGGATGTCGGCGGGATGAATGAGCGTTGTGTAAAGAGTTGATAGCTTCAAAGATGTAGATAAAGATGAGGTGATGATGGTGGGAATGATGAAGATGGACAAGGATTCAATGGAAGTGGAATGACGACGCCTTTATTCTTAGCAGCGGCGTGATGTTGGGTTGCTTGAAGGCATGCGTAAAAGCCTCTTTCATTCAAAAGAACAGTTCTCTCGTAGATTCTCGGCATGCTGGGCCAATGCAATGCGCGTCTTCCCCTTTGTTTCGGCTTGTTAGTAAAAAAGGACGAAGCCACATTATCCGGGAAGGAAAGGAAGTTTTGATGCGGAGAGAGAACTAACTTGACTAACTTTTGAAAGGGAGAAGAATATGGCCCGCGCGTAAGTGTATTTTTGAAATGATCGTACTTATCTAGCTTTTTCACTTGTACTAAGATTTTTCATAAATACATGTTGCTTAAAATTTGTTTCATATGTGTGGGACATTAGTGTGGTCATGTAGAGATGCGTTGATCACACGCAGGAGGTTGGAGGTTACTTACAGGAGAGGAAATGGTTGCGAACGTAAGTATTATTAGGCATTAAGTGTACAACTAGATATGTGCTATGTAGATGTGGTAGCTTTACTGGTTTAATAATTGGGTTACTAGTGCCATGCTGTCCATGTTATTTTTTTCCCACCTTTTTCCCTATAGGCATTTGATCATGTGGCCAGTGGAAGAGTATACAAATCAAGCAATTTGTCTCAGTAGGCAGCATGTAATAGGAAAAAGTATTCGAGTGCTGTTATTATAACATTTTCTAAGTAGGTCATTGGTTGTATTGTAAAGCATGCCTCGGCATCTATAATGTCGCAAGTTGCCAATCTTGAATATGCTCAATAGTGCCGAAGACTCTGATCACAGTCTTATATGGAATTTTCTTCTTACTACATAGAGGCCAGCGTCTTGCGTAAGTAAAAGTTTCATGAGCGTGGTTCGCTCATGTGTGAATCATTGATTGTTTTATTTCTTCCTATTCAACTTATAGAAATAAGTCAGTTTTTATTTTCGGTGTAAATGAGAAACAGCATGGCCACTTACGGCTGCATTTTTCAGTCGATGCTGTAACAGGACGGATAATGCGAGGATTCATATACTAGTGTTACATTACTTTGTTCGCTGTTTAATAGGTTATCGGTGCCTCTGAAGCAATTATGTATATTACTTATGATGTTTCATTCCTTTATTTGAAACGTTGGGACCAAGCTCTTAAATGATGATTAAATAGATTAGTGATTCAGATTTAACAAGGAGCTTAGTTGTTTAGAATATTTTTGATTGGATTCTCAGTGTTTTGTGTGTTGTTACTCTTATTCTAAAGGTTCTTGGTGATCAATTTTCGCCTGCGCAAGTTTTATTTTTAGCTTTTAGATTGCCCTTTTTACGCTACATATAATCCTTTCATTGGTTATTTGCATAACTAAATTCAATACGTCGTGTTTTGATGACTATTGTACTTTCCTGCATCTCTTTTAATTGTATTCCATCTGCAGCTTCGCGCGTTTATTTTACCATTGTTTCAACAGTTTAAAGATTTTTTTTTTCTGATAGTTAAAAAAAGAAGGGGAAAAAATGGCTAATGCTTATCTTAGAACCGCCAAATAACATGTACTTTTCGGGGGGCTTTTCGTTTGTCATCAACTTGGCTATATGTTCAGTTGCATGATTGAAGGTTGGTTGTATGTTTTGCTGCTGTAGCAATGCTTATCAGTAGAGATAATATCCAGAGATTAGGGGCTAAATGCTAGGTAGCTCAAAGCCAGCGAGGTTGAGCAGCAAGAGTATGTATTTCACATTCTTCTGAAATAATAAACTGAAACTGGTAGGTGCTCAGGGCCGCTTTCAGTTTTTTGCACCGCGAGGATCTTCATGCGTTTAGATTCTATTGATTTTTTGGCTCTGTGATCAAATGTCAACAGAGGCATCTAGAAGCTAAAGCAGTTGTATAGAAATGATGATGTCTAAATTGCGCGATGCATGACCTTAAGTTTCAAATGCAAGGGATTTACTAGAATGAATGCATTGTTTTTGGGCATTAGCTAATAAAACGCCATCATTGGACTGCCATGATCTAGCATTTCAGGTTATAGACGCTATGTTGTGCATTCGCTGAATAGGTTGATGGAGACACATGCAACCTATGCGAAGGACGATACACATATGTAGTCGCCTTGGGTAGCCGTAAGTAGAAATCCAATTCAGAATTGTAAGTATATTCATGAAGCTATATTAAAATAGCTTACTGCCTTGACTTTCATTGTGTTTTTTTAGAGATGCATGCAAACGAAAATAAAGCCGTCAAGTGTGAGATGCGAATGTTTAGGCCAATAACGTCATAGTCGCTTCAAGAACTTGATAAAAATTATTTTCCACTCTACTTCGAATATGCATTGGCATATGTTGGTATTTCTCTGTAAGGATAGGAAGATTTTATCATTATTCTTGCCCTACGGCGGGTTATATGTCCGATGCTGATTGAGTTTAAGAGTGAAGCTTATTTCTAACCATTCCCTTAGATGCTGTGGAACTTAGACTATTTAATTGCTTGTCAGGAAGTTAAGAAAAGTGTGTGATGTACCGCAACCACTAGTGGGTTAGTGTATTGCGACTTATTCATATGTTTGTTTTTTAATAGTGCTAACACGTCACATAGAGAGTCATATATTGCGGGCCAAGAGTGTTATATTGATGTTGCAACATTTAACATTGCAGTAGTATGGATTGCGGGGTGTTCTTGATGGCAGTAGCATGTTAGCCTGAGTTTCTGTCAACCGACAGTTTCAATTCACCAGAAGGATTGTGGCAAGACATAGAGCTCGGGCATTGTTGCTCTAATTCTATCTGAAGGTACATTTTTTTATACGTTTATATGTTCATTCAAACGGCTATATTCATTGTATGTTCTTTTGATCCACTTACATTTGTTGCTTTCAGGAATCAAGGCCATCATGACCCTCGCAAGAATGCTACATGCGCATTTTGTTCTTTTGAAATCCACTTATAGCTCAGTGTGTTGTAATTGTATCTTGTCATGGGCAGGGTATGTACATTGGCCAATTGTGATATCGAATTATTTTTTGTGTACAAATATATTTTAGAAATTGATTTGTGACGTAAATTTGTATAAATGTATATTGATAGAAAATGCAAGTTCTGTGGGCTAATGCAATGTTGTATGGTGTATGTAGATTGTCTGGAAAATGTTGTATGTGCTGGAAATATGGTATGTTGTTATGTAATGTTCTGTGGCAATGCAAATGTTTGTATGTTGTATGTGGCTGGAAACCAATGTTGAATATATTGATAGAAATGGCCAAGTTCTGTGACAGGTTAATGTTGTATGGTATATGTAGATAGTCTGGAAATGTTGTATGCGGCTGGAAAATATGGTATGTTGTATTGTATGGTTCTGTGGGCTAATGGCAATATTGTATGTTGTATGTGCTGAATGTTGATTATATATTGAATAGAGAATGCCAAGTCGGCGCTGTAAGTATAGTGCACGTTAAGCAGTAAGTATAGCCGTTAACCAGTAAGTATAGCGTTAAGTCCCGCAGTAAAGT
>NC_033798.1:111602978-111614012 GCF_001876935.1 Asparagus officinalis | reverse complement strand
ATCTGACGACTTCCAGAAGGCTACAATTTTGAGACTTTCACGTTAGATCACTGAAGAGTTAACAATCTGACGACCTTCACGAACTGATGGAAGCTCTACTTCACACAGCCTTCACAATCACATCGGAGTTACAATCTTGACAACTCTCATTATTCTCAAGTAATATACGAAGATTACAAGACTAACTGATCTTTGCAACGCCTTTCGACAGAAAGAGGACTTACAAATCATGGTCTCTTCAAACCAAGACGTGGAAGTCCTCCCCCGCGTACCAGCATCAAGATGCCGCCCGCGTTCATAGCCACGGAACGCCAGCTCAAATGCAGCTCCAAAAGTTGCCAACGCAGCTTAAATCGCCACTGACGGCCAGCTTCTATTCGCTGCCGACGCAGGCTCAACATCGCTGCCCGACGAGCTCAAACATCGCTGCCCGGACGCCAGCTCATGCGCTGCCAACGCAGCTTTCTATCCGCTGCAAGACGCCTTCCAAGTCACTGCGGCTTCAAGCTCGTTAAACACTCGCTTTGGACACGATAAATTCATGCCAGACGCGGGCCTTGCGATTGACTCTTTCAAACACGAGCCTTGAAACGGTTTCAAAACCGTTTCCCATGATCTTGAGGCATAACCCACCAGATGATTTAAGGGCGGTTAATCCCATTAGCCCCACTTAGAGACCGCGAATTGCAACAAAGAGGCGCGACGGTGGGTTTACACCCCTTAATCCCCCTGATAAAATAACAAACAAACTCAACAGAGTTAAAGGGGATTTATGGATCGGATTTTGAGAATATATCAAGATCGAAGCGGCGGTATTTTTGTTGAGAGGATCTTTGAGGCGAGGAGGAAGATCTTTCGATCAGATCTTCCAGAATCAAAAAAAGTGAGTATTGACTGCCTTACCGAGTCTGGGAAATTCAACAGACGGAGGAACTTCTAAGCAGTCGGATTTGGGCTTATAACCGAATTATTTCGGGTTCTAAACAACTCTATCATTAGAGTTTGTTGCTTGTTGCATCACAAATATCGTCAAGAGTTTATCAACCAGACAAGACGAGTGTTTCAGTGGATATAGATATTCGGGATCGGGTCAACGAGAAGCAAACTCGACGCAAACAATCGGAGGAGCATCTCCGAATCGCTACCCAAGAAGAACCAGAATTAATAAAGGCGAGAATCCCGATCATTCTCTTCTCTTCTTGTAATCGAAAATTCCATTGTAACTGAGATTAAATGAATTAGCAAATCAATTTTTCTTTTATTTCTTTTACTGCAAATTTTTACCACAAACAAAAGATGGCGAGCTCCGCTGCGGTGACTAGGCTTCTTGACGAAGAATTGGGGTGGTTGGCAATCTGATATTCATCTTACTGGACACAACCGTGCGAAACTCTCATGGTTGAGTTGATCAAGCCAAGTTAGGAGGCTCTCTCATCCGGATCCCTTAGGCCCAAAGGCTATGCGCAAGATCCACAGAAGTCTCCAAGGAGACTAAAGCTTCAATTGTTGCTCGCTATGCCGGAAGGAAGCGTTCTGCTCTCAACAAGAATGCTCGAACAGCCCCTCCTCCGAAGGAAGTGGCTCCAGCTGTCGGCCCAAACTCGTCCAACGAGTTGAAGCAGCTCTGCCGTTCAGCCAAAGCGACGTTTCTCGGATAGTCGCGACGAAAGGGAGGCATAAACAAGAGCCGCCAACTCTGCGACGACGATCACTTGCAGAGACCTTAAGCACAGGCCAACCGGAAGAACGCCGGGGGGCGCGCACGGGGGCAGGAAAGAAGATCTCGAGCGACAAGTCTAAGTCCTTCAAAATCATCTCCAACCAAACACAAGGCCTCGCGTTCGTAAGCACTAAACGCGCAGACCCATTGCGCTCGAAATCTGGCAGTTTCTGTTATTTCCAGAATCGCAAGTCTCGCGTCTATGGAGCCCAAACAATCAGGCTCTGTGCTGAAGAAGACTTGGGACGCGCAACCCTCAGGCAGGGCGTTCCACAAAAATGAACGCACCCTTCAGGGGGGCTGCGTTTTCCACAAAATAAAACGCAAGCCCTCAAAACTGCCGTACTTCACCGGCACACCTGGAGTCAGTCGGCATGCAGTTCGGGTTGGACAAAATTCAATATGGAACCTGGCCTTTCTCCAGTGTGAGTCTTCGGGGCGCTTGCCCCGAACCCTCGCCGGGGCGCGTATTCCATTCCCGGACCCACTGGCCAGGCGGCGCGCGCCCCCTGCGAGGGGGGGCGAAAAAAAAACCCCCGGCTCGCTGACCGGGCAGCGAGACCCCGAATACTCTGACGTAGCGCGACTTGTTGAGCGGGCGGATATAAAAAGTCCGATGGATTCAAAGTATCTCAACCAGATCCTTGTTCACCCAAGAACCAGTCCTGTCCAATCGTGGACTTCGGGGGATCTCCAGTTCAAACCTCACAATCAAGTAGAGGTTAAATTTCTCCTCGAATCTTATAACAGATATTCAGAGAGAGTTACACATTCTGAGAGTAAAGATCGATTGAAACAACGTCACTCAGTTCATTTCAATGTTGGAAGCGACTTTATCTCTACGCGTCCTCTCGGAACGCATACTGTCAATGCGGCCCCCAACTGCTGCCGTGTTCAACCCAATTACGAACGTTTGCTTTACCTCAACCACACCGATCGGCGTTCAACATAAAGAAGCTAATACTTCTGAGGATGATACCTTAGAGTCACTTCTAACAGATCGGCAGAAGGGAGAGATCATCAGTTCCTGTTCCGATGCAGTCAGGAGAACGAATCAACGCTCTCTTGGCTATGAAAAGACTTCCTTGAATAAGTCTGTATGAGTTTATCAACATAAACTCGGACTGCGAACAGGAGCCATTCCCCCTGTCAACTATCGGAGTTTTATAGCCAGGGAGAACAATTTCAATGGATGATCACACTCAAGCCATTGCAGAGTACCCAGGTCATCGAAGCTCTTTTGTTGAACATGAGACGCTATCCGCTTATATGACGGGAAACCATGAAGATCTCAGCGAAGAGCTACTGGATGAGCAGGGAGGCCCATGCCTACAACATTTTCAGCAAGAGCGCCATAATGAAACTCCTGGCCCTGTTGACTCAACTCGTCGCAGACAGGCTATAATTCTCAGAAGACAGAGTTGCACACCTTAGGCCAGATCCTCCGGAGAGGAAAAACGTCTTCATCCGACCTCACACAAGTAAAGGGAATGGAAAAGTGCTTCGTTAGATGACAGGCTTCTGACACAGAAGCCCACAACCTAGAATCTTCCTCTAAAATGAAGAGAGAGACTGATGAACCGAATAGCAGATATCTCCAGATCTTCGCAAATGGAAGAATTGGAAGCGCGCTCAATGCCATGTGCCAACAAGTAATGCGAGCTCAACGAAGGAGCGGAAGTTCTGTCAGACCCTATCCTGCCGACATGGGATGCAGCCCCTTATTCCATCCAAAATTCCGATGTCCCGACGCTACACTCTTTAGACTGGCACGGTTTATCACCGAACCAACATATCTATCCATTTCAAGTTCAGACTGGATAATGTGATTATCCAACAACGCCATTAGCATCGATTATTCATTGGCCACCCAAGGGAGTTGCCTTTGACATGGTTCAGGAAAACTTTCCTGTGGGATGCATATCCAAAAAGTGCGGTCAGATCTAGAGAGACTCTTACCTGTCAAGATTCTTTGGAAGAAGGCATACTGAAAGCATCATCCATGCCATACTCTTCTCGCCAATCATAAAGCAGTAAGATCAGAGGGCAGTCGTCAGAAGCCTTCGGTCAAAAGGTTTCCCGTAACCATGTGACCTTTCGGTGTTCGTTCAGGATGACACTAGTCTACACTCATGTAGAGACTTGTCGGCCAACTTGCTAGACCAACCTCTAGCCCGAATCGGAGTTGCGAATGTCGTTCTTGGCAGACAACTAATCTTCTCAAGGCGAACAGGCTCAAAAAAGATTATTGCTCCAGGATCAAGCTGAAGAACAATAGTAGCGCCCAGGATCCACACTCGAGACAATCGGACCAAGCCCAAATTTCTCACTGAAGCAATCGGACCAAGCCCAATCTTTCTGCATGTCAAAAGAAGGAATCGATACTACGACTATTAGAGCGCCAATCATCTTTCAGATAAATAGGATGGCAAGGTCCAACAATACTATCCACGTTACATAATTACTCTTGCATAGTCAACTTACAATTAGATAGTGGCCCGATTAGGCGTATGTGCCATGTCTAACCCTTTTTCCCCTGCCGACTTTGTTCAAGACTGGGGGTTGCGTTCTATTTGTAACGTTGTCATGATTACAATAGGAACACCTCTTGTCAACCACAAAATCCATCAAAAACTATCATCGTTAACAGATTACCTCTGATAGGTGGTCTAGTCTCTTTTCCTCCAATTTCTCCTACAATCCTCTTCATAGGATGGCGCGTGTCCACCAAAACGTATCACGTTAACCGTCACCTCTAGATAGTCATTTTCTCCAATTTCCGCCACCAATCCTCTTCAAGTAGGATGGCGGGGTAGTCCACAATAACTATCCACCGTTAATAGTTCCTCTGTAGCTCAAACTCATCAGATAATGGCTAACAGGTGATGTGCCTCTATTCGACTTCTATGCCGATTAAGTGCCACACTAGGTGATTGCTGCCTTGCTTACTCTTTTTATTCCCTGCTTAAGTCTTAAATCATAGACTGGGGGTTGCGTTACTTGTGAATCCATTGTGGATAAGAGATAATAAAATCTTTCACATCGTTCAAGTTAACATTACACTTCTGACGATCATCATCCCCCACAGAGTATGCATTCACTTGCATCACTCCCTTTCTTTTTAAAAATTTTGTCACGTTAACAATAACCACCTCTGACACATCAACTTATCTAATCCTTGTCAATAGGAAAATGGATAGGTCTCGAAAAGTTGCTCAATCGCATTCCTTCCCCAGCGAGACACTTAGTCTTCAAAATCTTTGTTCAAATCACAATACCACAATCGTCACACGTCTAACACTAAACCTCTGACAACAACCCACTTATCAATCCTCGTCAATAAGGATGATAAGTCCACAAAGTTTGCTCCAATCGCAACACAATCTGATCACAGTTAACATCATACCTCCTTGGAGCAAATCCCACTTATCAATTCAACTCGTCAAGTAAGGATGATAAGTCACAATAGTTTGTCTCAATCGCAACACAATCTTCGTCACGTTCAACATCATACCTTGACAAATTCATCTTAATCAATCCTTCTAAATAGGATGATAAGTCCACAAAGTGCTCCAATCGCACACAAATCCTGTTCCCGTTAACACTATACCTATGACGAAAACCCACATTATCAATCCTCCGTCACAATAGGAATGATTAAAGTCCACAATAGTGCTCCAATACAGAACACACAATCCTGTCACGTTTAACTACATATACCTCTGACAAACAACCACTTATCAATTCCTCGATCAAAAGAGGAATGATAAGATCCACAAAGTTGACCTCCAATCTCAACACAAATCCTGTCACGTTTAAACACGATATACTACTGCAAATTACACTTATCAGATCCTCATCAATAGGATGATAAGTCCACAAAGTTGCATCAATCGCAACACAAAATCCTGTCACGTTAACACTATACCTCTGACAAAACCCATTTATCAATCCTTCAGTCTAGGTAGAATAATCGTCCACAAAGTTAGTCTAATTCGCCACACAAATCCTGTCACGTTAACACCTATACCATCTTGACAAATTCAACTTATCAATCCTCCCCATCAACTAGGATGATAAAGTCCACAAAGTTGCTCCAATCGCAACACATAATCATGTCCGTTAACACTAAACCTCTTGACAACTCAACTTATCGGACTCTCGGTCAATAGAGCGATTAGCGTCCTCAAAATTGCCGATCGCAATATTCTTTCCTGCACGTTATATCACACCTCTGACAAATTCCACTTATCGATTTTAGATGCGATAGCGTCCTTCAAAAATGCCCGATTCGCAAATATTTCTTCTTGTCACGTTAATATCACACCTCTACAAATCAACTTATCGACTCTCGTCACAGAGCGATAGTCCATCAGTTGCTCGATCGCAATCACTTTCATCTTTATCGTACTCTCGTCAATCTGCGAGCGATAGGTCATAAAATTAACTGTTAGTATAACATACACTCTATACAGTTCTAAACCCCCAATGAACTGTTAATATTTTTCAACAAGGAATGTCAAGTTTTTCCCATTATAAAATCCCAGTGGATTAAAGATTTCTGGGAAGTTATCCTAGTGATAATAAAGAAAATTTCTATTTCACTCTAAGTGAAAATTTTCATGCCATTAATACTATACTTCTGCACTTCAACTTTCTTTTCTGGTAGTTTTCAAGCACCAGGAAGCAAAGACACCAAATCCATGTCTCACACGCAATGGGGGACTGTTATCTCGATCCACTTAATTAGAGATAAGCCTAACCGGCCTAAACACGGCGTTGGTCGCGTTAGTCTTTTTTTTTTGTAACTTCCATCATCGGTGTTTGATGGGGATCAGCTATCTATTGTGATTTTTAGACAGCCTACAGTTGGCTATCCAACAAATGAGAGAATTGCTAGCTCAACGGCCTCAACCTCCTGAATCCATCCGCCACACTCAGAATATTATGAATGACTGTGATCCAGAAGTGGATGAAGTCATTATGGCTGATACACCTCCCAATAGCAATAACGATGGGGGTGGTCTAACGGATTCTCCCAATAACGAGATTAGGAGTAGTTCAATAGCACCTCTCACAGGGGGTGGTCTAACTCATTCTCCTCAACGTCCTTCGAATGAAGACATAGACGATAAAGGGAAAATGAAAGAGCTTGAAAACAAAGTCAATGCTTTGATGACGGCTCAAGAAGTTAAGAAGACGGGTATTCCATGTCCCTATCCAAGAGAATGAGATTCAATACCGTATCCGGCAAAGTTCAATCTGATTAACTTCACACCGTTTGAGGGGAAGAGTTCGCCGATTCAGCACTTGATTTATTTCAAGTCTCATTTGAGCATGATCTCTGGAAACGAGGCTTTAATGGTCCGGTCATTCATTGGCACCCTTCGCGGACCCGCCTTCGATTGGTACCGACGGCTCAAGCCAGAGAGTATCAATTGCTGGGATGACATAGAAAGTTTGTTCCTCAGCAACTTCTTCGATGATGACACCGAAGTGTCAATCAGAACCCTTTTGGATGAGAAGCAAAAAGACGGAGAGTCAGTCGACGATTTTGTCAAGCGCTTCTGTGGCAAAGCAATGAATTGCAGAGATCCTATTACAGAGGAGTTCATCCTGCAAACATGCCACAATAACCTCTCCATCGATGTCCTGGAAGCTCTGGGGGTCGTGCCATCCACAACTTGGAAGGAGTTAAAATCTCGGGGTGAACAAGCTGAACACTTTCTTAAAAGAAAGAAAGCTGAGAGAAGCCAACCGACGACATCTACAATTGCTGTGAACGCGACTCTCGATCCGAGGTTCCAAAAGGAGTATTCTTTCGAAGACGATGAAGCTCCAGCCATATTGGAATACCTCCTCGCCAATGACAAAATCGAGCTACCGCCTATTAAAGATCAGGAGGGTGCTAAGATGATTACAGATCCAAACTACTGTGCATATCACAGAAGGATTCTTCATCCCACCGAGATTTTCTTTGGACTCAAAAACAAGATCCAAGCCCTAATTGACACCGGCGTCATAACGACGAAACAAGCCGAGTAAAGACGACTCATACTCCATTGGATACACGAGTATAAACTGTTTTCCTAGACTCCGATGAGTATACGAGTATAAACTGCTTCTCTATCTCACTCCGAAAAGCATACGAGTATAAACTGCTCCTTAATACTCCAACAGGTATATGAGTCTAAACTGTTTCCTTTCCTTCACGGGAAGTTCCTGGAGAATGCCATGCATGGTACTTTTAAGGATAACCCGATCATACAGCTAAACATGATGATAAACCCAGCTTCGCAAGAAAAGCTGGGGTGGATGGTTCATGTAAACGGGAAGTTCTCGGAAGAATGCTATATATAATTTTCTTAGGGATAACCCGATCATTACAAACAAAGTGATAAACACTACATCCCCACGGTGATTTCCGAATACCCTTTTGCTGAGGTGAGATTCGATCACTTCGTTGGATCAATCTTCCCTCACAAAACTCTCTCATGGTCAAACCTTTAAACAGTTAGGACCAAAGCCAAAATCCCCTCTCGATTCCTTCCATGAACGAGAGGTCCACAAATCGAATGATCAAACCTTTAAACAGTCAGGATCGCCTCAAAACTCCCATTTGGTCAAACATTAACCAAAATCCCCTTTCGATTCATTTCATGAATGAGAGGTCCACTTTTAGTTGAATAATCAAACCTTATGACAGTCAGGATTATTCAAACCAGTCCAGATCCTTTAAGTGGAGATCCCACTTTGAGTTTCTTTTGCACCAGGAGATAGGATATAAAATTCTTCCTCTCCAATTTCGGATTTATTCCTCTCCATCATCGGGTTTATCTCTACCAACAAACAAGAGACCAGGAGATAGAATATAAAATTCTTCCTCTCCATCATCGGGTTCATCTCTACCAACAAACAAGAGACCAGGAGATAGAATATAAAATTCTTCCTCTCCATCATCGGGTTCATCTCTACCAACAAAAAAGAGACCTGACTACCTCCCAACGGGTATATGAGGTTAAACTATTTCCTGAATACTCCAATGGGTACACGAGTCTAAACTGTATTCCTACCCTCAACAGGAAGTTTCTGGAGAATATTAATCTGAATATTCTTAAGGATAACCTGACGAACTTTCGAGAGACAAACGAACATCAATCTGGAAATACCAACTTCAAATATTCTTAAGGATAACCTGACGAACTTTCGAGAGACAAACGAACATCAATCTGGAAATACCAACTTCAACTCAAGATCTCAACAACGGTCGAGCGATAAACGCAGTGCCAGAGAAGTATTAGCTATTCTACAAAGAACTGAATAGACTAATGGATGAAGAGATCAAGAGTCGAAGCCATTTTACAGATTCTTCTACATGATCTACTCAACCAAGCATTGAAGGGGTCGTAAGTAAAATCTATCTTATCCAAAGTATCCCATGCTCCTCTATAAAAGAATGAGTCTGGAATACTTTGGAGGGGGTATCTGTAGGCGTCAAAAAATGCCAATAGATATCCGAACATAGAAAAAATTACTCAAAATGACAGATATGAACTGTCTCGCCAGCGGGACAGTGTTTACTGTCTCGCAGCGAGATAGTCTTTACTGTCTCGCCAGCGAGACAAGTCTTTACTATCTCGGCACACGCGAGACAGTATTTGCTGTCTCGCAGTGAGACAGTGTTTGCTGTCTCGCTAGCGAGACAGTATTATACTGTCTCGCCAGCGAGACAGTGTTGAAATGATCAAAACCGCCTTTGTAACTGCCCTACACGTGTCCATTGACTGCCAAAGGACGTGAAAACATCGTGGCGAAAATCACGTGGATAACTGCCAAAATAACGGAGTTTGAAACGTGAGAAGACAGTTAAAACGAAAACTGCCTGACGGTTAATGGTTTCGCGCGAATATCTATGTCTGTGTGCCGAGACAGCAAACACTGTCTCGGTAGCCGAGACAGCAAATGCTGTCTCGCGAGCTTGTTTTCCGCCAACTTGTTCCTAGGGGCTATAAATACCACCCGAAGGCCATTTTTGAGGAGGCTGATCATTTTGAGCACTTCAGAGCAATCCAGAGCAGAGAGAGAGCAGAGTTCTTGAGCTTCTGGCAATTCCTTGAGATTCGAGCTTTGACTTGATCTTAAGAAGAACGACTATCTTACTTTGATAAGATATCGTTTCAAATTCTCACTTCAATAAACGAAGGAAGAATCATAAAACTCCTCACGATTCAATCAGAATCTGTGATTTGGTGGTCCACGAGTCAAAGCGCTCCCGGCACAGGCAAAGATCCCACGCAAGCAGCGATCCAAACAACGATCCTGCGTTTGTTTCTCAAGAGTTGTAATTTTTCCTTTTGTTGTGTAAAAAGAGTCTTATAAAAAGGCTATCTTTTTTTTGAATTTATTGTAATCGACCGAAGATATAATGAATTCCATGACAAAGTCAACTTTTGACGCAAACACTTAGTAGGGACGGATCTAGAAATTTTTTTGTTATGAGGGCACATAGAAAACTATACATATAAATTAATAACTTATATAATATATATTCTATCAATAAAAATAAATATCTCAATTATATAACTTTTCACTAACATTTTCATATGAATACATGATCAAAAACTATACATACAAATTAATAACTTATATAATACAAATTCTACTGATAAAAACAAATATCTCAATTATATAGCTTTTCGCTATCATTTTCATATGAATACATGATCATTTTTATTTTCATCACAAAAACTAACAAAATACTACTATGTTGCAATAATATTTTCTTTACAATTGTTCTCTATTTGGTCTCACTTTTTATAGTTTCAGGGCCACCTACTAAAATTCTATGAGGGCACCATGTAAATTTGTATATCGTTTAGTAAAAAATTAAAAATTTCATTAGGACAAGTGCCCGCATAAGTCCGCACATAACTCCGTCCTTGCACCTTAGAATCATGCAATTGCCTCCATCATATGTGCAAAACTATCATACGGACAACAACCAACACAAACACCTAAAAACATTCGTTTTGGTCTCTAGCACCACTCCAAACCCTCCCTGTTTGAAGAAAACAGCATCATAATGCATCTTCTCGAGCTCAAAAGGAGGTGAACACAATCCTCCATTGTTGGTTTTACTTGCAAAGGAGTTGTCTTTTACTTATTTTACATTCTTCTTTTTTTTCTTTTAATCAACATTGTGATGATTTTGGAATCATATATCAATTCGATTATAGAAAATACAATTTAGGAAATAGTTTAATATATGTCATTATATTTTTATTTTTTATTTTTTTTTGTATTTATCCCTGTCT
>NC_033798.1:111556090-111602968 GCF_001876935.1 Asparagus officinalis | reverse complement strand
TCCTTTACAGACAATGAGAAATTGATGGTTTTTCTAAAGTCACAAAAAACTAACATGTATCATCTAAATGCATGACACATGTCATATCTAAAAATAGTCATATGTCATTCTATACTATTAGAAAATGAAATGTAGACTCTTAATATTATCTTCACCTAATTAAGAATTCTCGTCAAATTAAAATTATCCATACTTAGAAAATTCTAATAATCAAAACTCTCGTTTATAATTCTCTTTAACTAACAATGCTTATTATCAAATTAAAATAAACATAATTTGAAAATTCCATTAATCAAATAAGTTCACTTAATATTATCTTCCCCTAATTAAGAATTCTCGTCAAATTAAAATTATCCATAATTAGAAAATTCTAATAATCAAAACACTCATTTATACTTCTCTTTAACTAAGGATGCTTATTATCAAATTAAAATAAACATAATTTGAAAATTCCATTAATCAAAGCACTTGTTCATGTAAACGAGTTTCTCAAGATTAAAACATTATCAACTACCACCTTGAAAATCCAAAAATTATAATCAACTCTCTAAAATTCAAAAAATTACTACCTAAAATAAATTTAAAATTAGAAACAACCTCTTGATAAATTTAAAAATCCAAATAAATTCACAAAAAACTTAGAAATTTGAAAAGAACCCCTTTAGATTCAAAATTTTAAACCCGCTGAAAACTTTGAAAGTAACTCCATATTGAAAATTTTAAAATATTACAAATAACTCCCTAAAATCTTTACAAATGACCTATTAAAAGCTGCAAAAACTAAAAAAAACTATGAAAATCTAAAAATTACAAATAGCCTCCTAAAAATTACAAATAATCCCTTAAGATATTACAACAAATAACCTCCTAAAAAAATTGAGAATTATAAATAGACCACAAAATCCAAAAAATTATTAACTACCCCTTTAAAATCTATAAATTACAAATAACCCTAAAAAGTCCAAAAATTAAGAATAGTTCTACAAAAAGTCCAAAAATTATAAATAAGCCCCTGAAGTTTTTGCAAACATACCCCTAAAAAATTTATAACACCCCTTTAAAATTTATAAACGGTCATTCGAAAATTTATAACTAGACTTATGCTATTTGTTTTGTAAAATTAACATATTATATTGTAAGGGGAATGCATGAGGTAGAGGTCTCTAATGATCATGAAAAGTCCTACATCCTTAATACTAGAGAGAGGATGGTGGGACTTTCCGTTTTAGGTACTAGAGGAAGTCCTAACCCCATCCGTGTGCTAATAATCTCAGGCATACCAAACATAAATGTTGATTGAAATATCGAGACATTGAAATCCCAAGCATTTTTCAGTTTTTAAAAATCATTAAAAATTTTCAGATTTGCAAAGGAGACTGATAGTTAAGTTGTCTAACTTTAAGATTAATATTGTAATTTATCTGAGAAGAATTCTAACACTCAAACTACCTACTTTAATTGATATAAATTTTTTTTATTCCCTTCTGAAAAAAGTACTTATTACCTCTTCTCTCTTAAATATGCACAGACAGTACTTGTCTAGAAGAGGACAAATTTAATCTACTCTTCTACGGAAAACCCAAGAATCATTGTTCAAACTACAGTAAAAAGCACAGTAAATTATTGTAGCATGAATAGTAAACCAATTCTCTACATTTGAATCACTGTTCATGCTACAGTAAAAACTGTATCGTAGCATAACATATTTTGCTACAGTGTTAGCATTTGGATCCTTCTTTAAATAAGATATAATTTCTAAATCAAATGTATTAAAATTTAGATCATTTTGTAAATATAAAAGAGTAAATATGAATTCTACATCAAATGTAGTAAAACTTGCATCATTCTTTAAATATAGAGGAGCAAATATAATTTCTAATTTTAATTATACAATAATCAAATCAAATGCATTAAAACTTAAAGAAAATCAAGTTTAAAATACAGTGCTTAAAAAAACATGGGCCGTGTTTTGCATGGCGCGCACACTAGTATTTGTCTAATTGATAGAAAAGTAGAGCAATAATAGTAATTTTTTGTCAATTAGTATAATCTAGGGGTGTCCAAAAAGCCCGGAGCCCGGGCCCGGCCCGGTCGTGCCCGGGCCCGGGTCGCCGTTGGCGAGCCCGGCCCCGGCCCGAAACAGTAAAATTTTTTAATTTTTTTAATTTTTTTTATTTTCTTATATATAAAATATATGTATATGTATATATATATATATATATATATATTATAATTAGAGAGAGAGCGAGAGAGAGAGAGCAGAGAGAGAGAGAAATATGAGAACCGCTTGGTACCTAAGTTGCTTAAAGAGCAACTTGGTTAAGTTGATGTGGATCTACTGCTTTAGCTCCACTTACATCACAACTCCTCGAAGATAGAGCCATACGAAACGCACCCTTCACCAAACTGCCAATAAAGAATGTAGGACAAGGATAGAGCGCACATCACATACCGAATATAATAAAGTTGTTTTGGAAGCAACTGGTATCGCTATAAAGTTATCTCAATTTTTCATATATACTTATATATAAGAAAGTTATAATAGATTAGTAATTATAATATATCACATATATTATATATATATATATATATGATACATACTCTCTCTTAGTATATAACTTATATAATACGTATAATATATCACTCTGCTTATATAAAGTATAAGTATATGTAATAAATATGTCTGTTAATATATGTAATAGTAGTATAATATAAGAGTCTAGAGTAGTAAATGAACATTGCTTAAAACTTCTCATCTATATATGTTATACAATATATTATAATATTAATAACTATAGTTATAATATACATATATATATATATATATATAGTATATATACCCCATAATATATTAGGAATGAGTAACAGAATTACTAGTCCAGCCCCAGCCAGACTATATTAATATATAGTATATACTTATATATAATTTATATATATTAGCTAATCATATTAAACTTATATCAGTACTGCTCTCCTCTTAGTATTATAAGTATATATCAGTATTCTCTTATATGATATATATCTATATATATAATAATTATATATAGTATACTTATATAGTAACAGTGTATAGCTCTCTATATACGGTATATCAAGAATAGTCAGTAATAACTCTCTCACTTATTTAATTGGTTAGTATCTCTTAATAATAAATTTTATATATACTATGATATAGTCTAATCATAATATATATACTTATATGTATATATATAATTATATTATAATAAGTATAATGTATAAGTATACTCTCTCTTATATATGTATAATATATGTATAAGTATATATAAGTATACTCTCTCTTATATATGTATAATATATGTGTGTATATATAAGTTTATATGTGTGTGTGTTTTTATGTATAATACAATTTGTTTATGTAATTACTATAAGTATTTACAATTTGTTTATGTATAATATATGTATATGTGTGTCAGTGTGTGTGTGTATATATATACATATACATATATTGAATGACATGAATACTTTGGGCTACTTAGTATATAAGTATATATAAATATAAGTATATTCTCTCTTATATATGTTTATATCTCTTATATAATTATATATATGTATAAGTATGCTCTCTCTTATATATGTGTACAGTGTATACTCTCTCTTATATATATATTTATATTCTCTCTCTCTTAGTATATAAGTATACTTATATATACACATATATAAACATAAACTTATATGTACATATATAAGTATATTTATATAATAGTATAAATACATATAAGAGTATAAATATATATTTATATATCTATACATATATATAAACATAAACTTATATGTACATATAATATAATTATATTTATATAAGAGTATAAATATATATATACTATTATATAAATATGATTTTTATGTTTTATTGTTTTTTAAAATTTTTAAAAAAATAAAAAAATAAAAAAACAAAAAAATCCGGGCCGGGCCCGGTGTCCGGCCCGGGCCCGGGCCCGGGCCCGGGTCCGGGCTTGGGTTTTGCCCGGCCCGGGCCCGGTTTTCCGGGCCGGGCCGGCCCGGATGGACAGCCCTAGTATAATCCATACTATCTCTTCTCAGTAAGACTATTATTTTTTTTATTTTAAATAATTGTTTTTATCATTAAGTAAAAACTTTCTAGACATCGTTAAGTGGGAATATATATTATGTTAGTGGGCTTAAATACCCATCTGGATGATGGATTTGACCCGATTAACCCGATCTCATCCCAAGCATAACACCCAATTTAGTTTCGCAGCAAAAGGCAAGACCATAAATTGATATCTCAGATTGAGGGACGAGTGCACCAGCCGGGAATCACTGTTCTACCACTAGACCACTGGTGCTGGGTTAATAGCATACCTAACAAAATATTATAATTTAAACCTATCTAATGGAAAAGGTCTCAAAAACCAAATAATTAACAAAATAGTTCATCAAATATTGGGGTAACTATTTAGTTATATTTGATTCGATGGTTTATTTAAATTCATTAATAAATTGAATTTAACCAAACATATATATATATTTAATTCACTTGCTTATCAAATATTCATTTAAAAAAAATTCACTTGCTTATCAAATATTCATTTAAAAAATTAATGCAAGACCGTATATTGAAATCTCATATTGAGGGACGAGTGCACCCAGCCGAGAATCGAAACTGAGCCTTTACAGTGGCAGGATACAATTCTACTACTAGACCACTGGTGCTTAGTTAATAGCATACCTAAAAAAATTTATAATCTAAATCCATCTAATGGAAAAAGTCTCAAACACCAAATAATTAACAAAATAGTTCATTAAGTATTCGGGTAACTATTTGGTTATATTTGATTCGATGGTTTATTTAAATTCATTAATGAATTGAATTTAACCATATATATATATATATATATATATATATATAGGGAGAGGTTCTAATAAAAACCTCATTAGCTTAAAAACTAAAAACCAATATCATTCAATGGCTAGAATTCAGTCAAACAGTCAACAGACACATGCATTAATTACCTCATTAAACACATGCATTAATTACCTCAACGCAGTGAATCCAGATTCACTATAGTGATTCAAGATTCATTACCTCAACGAACACGTCCTTCACTGCAGTGAATCTGGATTCACTGTAGTGAATCCAGATAACGAACACGTTTTTCACTGCAGTGAATCCAGATTCGCTGCAGTGAATCCAGATTCGCTGCAGTGAATCCATATTCACTGCAGTGAATCTAGATTCATTACCTCAACGAACACGTTTTTCACTGCAGTGAATCCAGATTTGTGTTCGTTGAGGTAATTAATGTATGTGTCTGTTGACTGTTTGACTGACTCCCAGTCATTGGATTCATCTAGATCCAATGGATGATATTGGTTTTTAGTTTTTAGGCTAAGGAGGTTTTTATTAGAACCTCTCCCTATATATATATATATATATATATATATATATATATATATATATATATATATATATCATGAGTTAATGAGTATCCTTGCTCATAGGAGGGGAATTTCTCCTTGTTCGCCTCTAAAATCACATATTGAGCGACAATCTATGGATGATCCGCTCCGTTTTGAACTTTGATCTATCATATTCTAAAACGCGCCAACACACTAAGTTTGCGGGTGAATCCATGCGTCGTTTCGAACGCGCACCATCGATCCATGTGAAAAGCTTCTATTCATTCAAAACCGTTAAAATTGATACGCAGTGGGCATTTAATGGTCAGAAACGACGAACGGCCGTTTCACCCCAAACAGTGTGTGTTGGGTTTAGAATATGTAGATCAAGTTCAACGGAGGGCGGATCATCCACAATGATCGCTCAATCATGTGATTTTAGAGGCCGCGTCAAGGAGGAAATACCCTCCTATGACAATGATACCCATTAATGCTAATATATATATATATATATATCTTAATATATATATATATATATATATATATATATATATATATATATTTAATTCACTTGCTTATCAAATATTCATTTATTTCTGATCGCTTATAATTTGTATTGTTGATGTCTTGTATCAAACGGTCAAATGAAAGGATTTATTAAGTTAACGAAGGTCCTTTAACTCCTCAAATATATGGTCTGGAGGAAGCTGTCCTTCCCTGTACAAGTAGCAAATCGTAAGAGGGCGGGGTTAGATTCCCCGGTGATTCCTTCGACGATCAAGTTAGTGATTTGCTTGAGTGGAGAAGTAAAAATGAACTACAATAGTTCTTAAGCACAGTGAGTAGTAGTGAAGAACTTACCATGTTATTGAAAATAGTATCTCTATTTTATAGTAGTGGTAAATGGTAGAATAGTAACTTCGGCCTAGTACGAGATGATAACCACGTCAGCCTCTGCTTTACATGTGTCAGCCGACGAGTGGAGGAGAGGTCACTTCGGTATTTATTACGAAGTGATTGGGGGTGTGCGGTGCCTATGTGATCCAATGTGTCATAAAGACTTTTGGGTGCAGAGGAATGATTGTGCCCATAATGCATCTAATGATATTTATTGCTAGGTGATTGGTTGCCAATGCATGGAAAGGAGCTCGAGGCTCGAGGCATTTCGTCGACTTTCTACTCGTCCAATGGTCGAGAAGTACCGCCTATTGAGTCGCCCTCGCAGGGTGTCGGCCGATTAGTCGGCCAAGTGGAGTGATTAAGCAGTCGACTTAACCAGGGAACAACACATAACGCCTTTAGGATCGTCAACGTACACATGACCCCTTTTGAGTCGTCCTTACAAGATGTTAGCGTATCAAGTCGACCGAATTGGGCCTCTGATTATCTTAAAATGCTGACTTGATTAGGCATAATGTGGGACACTTGTCTGCCATCGATTAGATATTATTTTTCATTACTAAAACAGCTATAACATGTATTATTATGCACATGATGTTATATTTTTAATCCACTTATTATTTTTACATTAGTTCTGTGTACTAATTTTGAGAGACTAAAATAATCTTTAATCAATTTTCTAATGAAGTAATCAAATTAAATATATATACATCATAATTGTAAATGAATAATTACCATCAATAAATTTAAATACTACTTGAAAATCAAATTCTTTAGCAGAATGAATATACATTGATATTAATTTAATAAATATTCATGAACACTTATCGAATACAGAACATTTGAGTTCAATTTTGAAAAAACTCCAAACGTGAATACTCGAAATCAGGTTCGAATTTGATAGTTTTCAACAAATATAAATACGAATACCTTAGTATTGTATTCCATTCGATCGTTTACCGCCCTTAGCGGCAGGTTAATATTCTCCCAGTAGACCATTGGCGCCTATGAATCAACATATAATAAACTTACATAAATATCTAACTACATTTGGCCGTTTCAGTGTCTTCTGGATTTGCCAAAGAATTTTTCAGTCAGTACCAACCGAAGCTCATGGCTACAGCTAATTCTCAGATTCAATTAAATGATCTGGTACATTTTCACCTCAATACTCTTCTTTAAACATGCCTTGCGTTTCTTAAACGCACTGTGAACTGTCGTCCAAGTTTCTCTTTACCAGCTTGCAGCCTTGTTATCTCACAAGCGCTCACAAAGTCACACCCACCATCACCAACATCAACAACTCTTCATGCAACAATCATTTTCAAAGTGATTTCACAATAAGAATAGAAGGTGCACTGAATCATAATATTCAAGTTGATAAAAAGTGCACACTTTGCCCAGAGCTAAGCTCGAAAGACAAAGTTGGCCCCAATATTTTCGGGAAGAATGGTAAACTGAAATTATTATTGAATCTAGGTACCGTTGTGGTATAAGGATAAGGCTTCTTTGACGTTGAATGATATTTGGAACACAAGTACACATGATATATATTTTTTTTCAAAAAAAAATGCACCAAAGTTTACAGGCACGTACGCACGTCAGCACAGAGAAATAGGAAGTGGACGTGTGGGCACCGGGCATCATAGAAATGTGTGTATATGTTCTATTTGGTTGAGTGGTTTTATAAAAAACTTTATAGAAAATGGCTGACAGCTAGCAGTAGTTTTGTAAATAAATTTTTTCTAGAGATTTCTATAAACTGTGTTTAGTTCAAAAAAATTTACAGAAAATTTTTCTATAAAGTACAAAAAGTACTCAATTTTATAGAAATCAATTCTCGCTCAAAATAGACGGAAATCACCCAAAAATCTGACGCATATATTAAGAAAATAATTAAGTACATCAGTACACTTCCCATGTGATTTCCCATGGGCATTGTTAATAAGCTATTTTCTATAAAGTGACATATATCCAAAAAAACAACAACATATTTTCTATAAAGTTAGAAACTTTTTCATACTTTGAACTAAACAAAAAAATAGCAAAAAATAAGAAATATGACACTCTTTTGAGTTCTATATAATTTTTTCTTATAAATTTTATAGAAATACAAGGAAATTAAATTTTGAGTATTTTTCTTTTTCCTCTTTTTTATAGAAATCGAACCAAACAGCGCCTTAATTGAATTGAGTGATCGCTACCATTCATAAATAGGATAGAGAGTAAGTTTGGTATCTATCACTGGGCTAGAAATGGTATAAGCCACTGGATAAGACTAGAAATAAACTTATTATTATCCGTAGTGCACCATTAATCCGATATACCGAACAACCGAAACCAGTGGATACTTTTTTTCCTTGACATTTTCTCCAACTCTTGAGGTTGGCTTAATTACCACTTTGGGCAAGTAACGATCATGGGATACACAGTCACCGAGAAAATTAAGTGATCAAAAGCTGTGGAATGACAAACGACTAACCAGCAGCATGAACTACTGCAACGTGGTGCACCCAGCCATGACTTTTGCCTACTTACGTATCTGACTCGACCGCTCAAGGACCGGGGGCCTTTATTTCAACTCTCCAATTGCCCCCGGTCAATTCACAGTTTACAATAAGAAACTATTGAACCAAGGAAAATGTTAGTTGTACTACTAAAGTTGTACTATTCTTATATTACTAGCCTACTAGGTACAAAGAAATGAAGTCTATCGAAACTTATATATAATTTCACTTGACAATTTATACTTTTTGGGCGTCATACTACAACCGTTTTGTTTGGGAGTTCACTAAGGAAAGAGATGGAAAGTTAAATAATGGAAAGTAAAGGTGGGGAATGGAAGTGAACAAATAAAATACTGTTTGGGAGTTTAGTAAAGGGAATGGAAGTAAATTTGTTTTACGTACATTGTTTGAGAGTTCTAATAAAGAGGAGGGAATTGAAGTGAATATGTATAAAGTTACATAAATACCTTTACACATTGAATGAGAGTATATCTTAGCCATTGATTTTAATGTCATAAGGGTAAAACTGTCTCGTCACATTGTAAAATTTTACATCGGTTTTCATTCCATCCTCTACCCCCAAATTGGAGGGGAGGAAAATGGAAGGAAATTTAACATTCCATTCCATCCTCTAACCTCTCCAAAAAAAAAAAAACTCCCAAACAAGATGAAATTGAAATTTCACTTTAACTTCCATCCATTAACCACCATCCAAACAAGAGGTGCAAGAGTACGTGTAGGCCTGTCCATCCGGGCCGGCCCGGCCCGGAAATCCGGGCCCGGGCCGGGCAAAACCGGAGCCCGGGGGCCCGACCGGGCCGGGTTCCGGGCCGGCCCGGGTTTTTTCTTTTTTTTTTAAATTTTTTTTCAAATTTTTAAATTTTATTTAAGTTTTAAATTATAAAAAAGACAAAATAATAATAGTAAAATAATAATTTTATTAATCACTTAAAATAACATAAATTATAAATAAAAAATTATAAAAATAAATTCTTTATTAATAACTAATAAATCACTTACAAATTACAAGTATAAATTTATTTTGGAATTCATCGCATCACAATAGATAAGTACATCCCACCTAGGTTTTTTTAAATTTCTTTTCTTTTTTTTTGATAAAAAATGCTAAAAATTAGTTTAATATTATTATATTTTATATAATTATGTATTAGTATATACTTCTAAATTATTATGTAACTATATATTATATATACATATATTATATGTAAATATATAGTATATGTTTATAAGTTATAACTTGAGAGAGAGAATCGCATAAGTAGCCGTTGCCCGTTGGGCCAATGGGGAAGAAGTAGCCGTTGTAATATACTATACTTATATATACTTATATACTAAGAGAGAGAGAGAGAGAGTGTTATACTTATATACTACATATATACTAAGTAGACGGAGAGTATATTAGTATAATATATATATATATATATATATATATATATATATATATATAATATATATAATATATATATATTACATATATATATATATATACACACACACACACACATATTATACATATATAAGAGGTGTATACTAATATATACTTATATAAGAGAGAGTATACATATATAAGAGAGAGTATACTTATATATACATATATACTAAGAGAGAGAGTAATATATATACATACATACATTATACATTATATAAAAGAGAGTATTCTTAATATATATATATATATATAATATATATATTATATTATAATATATATATTATATATACTTATATAGAGAAAGTATACTTATATATACTTATACATATAATACTTATATACTAAGAGAGAGTATATATATACATACACATATGACATATTATACAATATAGAAATATATTTATATAAAGAGAGAGTATACATATATAAGAGAGAGTATACTTATATATACATATATACTAAGAGAGAGTATATATATACATACATGCATACATTTATACATTATAAAGAGAGATATTCTCTATATATACTTATATAGAGAAAGTATACTTATATATACTTTATACATATATATACTTACATAAGAGAGTATACTTATATATACTTATACACTAAGAGAGAGTATATATATACACACATATCACATATTATACATATATAGAAATATGTTATTATACTACATAATAAAATATATTATATATACATATATTATACATATTATAATATTTTATATATACATATATAATATAATACATAAAAATAAAAAATAAAAAATAAAAAATAAAAAATAAAAAAAACTACTATTCCGCGGCCGGCCGGGCCCGGGGCGGCACAAAAAGCCGGCCCGGCCCGGCCCGGAGCGCCGGACTTGGCCCGGGTTTCCGGGCCGGGCCGGGCCACGGCCCGGCCGGGCACGGCCCGGCCGCGGGCCCGGGCCGGGTCCGTGGCCGGGCCCGGGCGCCGGGCTTGTTTTGGACAGCCCTGATAGTATAACTCGTGTACAATTATCACCATTCTTAAACCAAACATATTGTGTATTAAAAAAAACCCTCCTCACTTGCATGCTTCGTGACACGATAGCTGCTGACTACAATTGCTGCACATGATCGTGTTGCTCGATAATTCTTCGTAGTTATTGAGCTCCTAGCCTCTTTGGAAATTGGATCCCATTAAATTGCAAGATGATGCCAATGAGCGCCAAATGTAACGAGAGAGTTCACTGTTCACCGCTTGCCAGTAGGCCAGGCTAAAGTAGCTGCCATTAATTACGCAACATGAGTACACACGTTGGGCTCACAACACAAGCATGCAAGGATTAAAGTGGCTTGTTTTGTAACAAATACGGAGTTGAAATTGGGTTTAGGGGAGATGATATTGTTGGGTGACCATTAATGCGACCCAAACTCACCAACTTTATACTGTAGCCGGTCAATGTTTGTTGCTCACCTGACTAAGGCCGGCTTCGTATTTAGAGCGCTCTGCCGCATTCATTCGGGTGTGATTGCTATTGAAATTTCAAAGGAAGCTCTTAGAAGCAATTAGGTTGCTTGTTTGGAGGGATTAAATCGCAAATAAATTTACTAATACAATCCGAAGTCAAAAGAAGAGAGGCATGATCGAGTTCTCATATTTAGGAATCGCTTCAATCGAACTCATTTTCTATCGTCTCAAATACACCACCTCCGCTAAAAGAAAGCAAACATTAATCATTTAACCAGGCCATTTCTCGTTTGATTGCGCAGCGAGTCGTCGTTATAGCTGAAATTGTCATTTATACATTCGTAAGTTTTGCTGTAACTTAGCAAGAAACATACAAGCGGAATTGAGCAACGAACAAGAAATATACCAAGGAAAACTTTTAAATTTAGTCCATTGTTATTTATAGGCAACATACATCCTTCTCGCCACCGATAATTTCTTCTCCCAAATAAATTTTAGTTATTAGTCAAATACAAGTAAGCCTAGTAAGGGGGCTGACGCGAGAAGTTTTTAAGTTCATGGAGGTTTTGTGAGACGTCCCAATATTGAGGGGTTTATGTGAGATAAAAAATTTCAAGAGGGTTAGTGCAAAATCACGGAGAGTTTTCATATCAATCGGTAGTGGAACCCGTATTTTTTTTCTCTGTGGGGGTTCGTGTGAGTCAAAAAATTAAGGGCCTTACTTGATCCAAATTGGATCTGGATTCAGATCCTCTATGTGATGTAGGACGCTTAACGGATAATTTTATGGAGGATTCGGAGAATCACGAGCTACACGTATTATTGACTTCTGTAAAGAAATAATCATATTTTTTAATCCGAAAGACGAATTCTGACATATTATATATGTAAATCGCCTATCTCGACGAGACGGAGCCAACCAGATTATCAGATTTTTAAAATCTCATCAGTAATACCCAGTTTTGGTTAAAATCCGAAAATAATCAGCTTCTAGTTTATTTTTAGTAATAAAATTGAAGTCTATTTAGATTAGGAAATAAATTTAATATTAGAGTCCAATTAGATTAGGAAACAAATTCAATTTTGATTCATGATTTGTTTCCTCTATTATATGGAGCTTTTTTAGGATAGAATTTGATACTTTCTATTTCTTTGTAATTCTAGTCTTACTAGGAGTCTTATTTGTTTTTCTATTTAAGAAGAGTCATGTAACCCCAAAGGAAAAAAAAAAACTTGTTTTATCAATAAAATTTCTTTTTCAATATTTTCATCGTGGATTCAGATATTGTTCTTTGTGGATTCAGAGAACGCCCCCTTGGTGGATTCTGAGGTTTTACTTCTGCGCTGCGTCAATTAGATACCAATTGACGCAGCGCGGAAGTGATAACTTCGGAATCCACCAAGGGATGTTCTCTGAATCCACAAAAAGCGATCTTCGAATCCACGAAAAAAATATTAAAAGAGAAATTTTATTGATAAAAAGTTATTATTCTCCTTTGTGGTTACATGACTCTTCTTAAATAGAAAAACAAATAAAACTCCTAGTAAGACTAGCATTACAAAAAAATAAAAAGTATCAAATTATATCCTAAAAAAACTTCATATAATAAAGGAAACAAATCATGAATCAAAATTGAATTTGTTTCCTAATTTAATTGGACTCTAATATTAAATTTATTTTCTAATCTGAATAGACTCCAATTTTATTACTAAAAATAAACTAGAAGCTGATTATTTTCGGATTTCAACCAAAACTGGGTATTACTGACGAGATTTTAAAAATCTGACAATCCGGTTGGCTCCGTCTGAAGGAAATTGTGCTATGTACAAAAAATACTAAGCATATAGAGAGCATGAAATATGCATATGGATCGTCTAATTAAATCTAACATGATCCTTATTATTAAGTGAGCATACAAGGTTTGAAAGTCATACTTTTGTAGCGTGATTCGATAGTGAATCGAACAACCTTTAGCTTGCTCTCTTTGATTCAGAAAGCTCCTCATAGTGGATCTCCAACTTTTCAAGTAAACCCGAAAGCTATTGGATGCTGCTTAAGACGCGAGACAAGATATTCACCCTGGGATTCTTAAAATCCTACTACTTCCTCTTACTCAAAGAGTGCTAAAGTTTAGTAAGAGGTATAGCTCTCTTTCTTTCTCTTATGGAAATTTAATTTTCATTAGCCTTTCATGAAGAGAGAGAGCTCATATTTATAGAGTGAAATGTGTTCATGACATGAATGACTCATTCTATGAGTCATGTAATGAATCATCAAATATCAATGATTAATCTAGTGAGTCATGCAATGAATCATCTTATGAATCATTACATTTCAAAACCATGTGCTAATAAACCATGTGCTCAAACCATACCACTAAGTGACTCATCTCATGACTCATTATACATGGTATGTGTATTTCATAAATGAGAATACCAAATTATTATCACTAATACAGTATTTCATAAATACGGTATATAGTATTATTCCAATCTTTAACTAATTAGTCACTATATGACCAAATAAATCAAGAGTTGACCAAAAGTCAACTGTTGACCAAAAAGTCAACTAGTTGACTAAAAGTTAACGTTATGGGAAAAATACTAGAATTCATTTCCTAAGCACATAGCATTCCGATTTTACCGATATACATAACCGTTTATGTGTATCCAGAAAAAATCATATATACGTATCAATCATACGCATCACTCCATAAATTGTGTTTCATAGGATTCAAGTACGCGCTTGGTGTGACTCTAGGGCCCAACTTAAAAAACTCGGTAGTGGATTATATCCATAAGTACAACAGATGTGCTAGCTACACATGAAGACCACCCAGGTATAAGTTGTGATAAAGGTCTGCAAGATGCTTATCCAATTTTATCAGGAGCACTCAATGATAATACCGTATAGTCCGGTCTCTTCGTCAAACCATGTCAAACTATTGAGCCTAGGGTATGGCAAACTGTCAAACCCTAATAGCTTGATTAGTGTTTATTGATATTAAACTCATAACCTATAAGATCAAAATGACACTCAGTTTATCTTATTCACCTTGGCCAAGGATTTCCATGCTATAGTTATATCAAACAATCTTATGACATCAACCCCTATACTGGGAGAGACGAATCCCTTCTTGGCATCTCAATATCTACTTATGTCTCGGGATGTACCCAACAAGAACCGTTATGCATAAATCAATAAGAACTGTGGTTAGGTAAAAGTCTAAATACATCTTTACTGACATATAAGATATTGCACTCATGCCTCAGGTCAAGAGACTACTATGTACTATATCACTTGAGAACTTCTATTTGACAGTTAAGTATATTACCAACTAGATGTTCTCAGCGAGTCGTTCAGTCAACTCATTCACTAATGAGTCACATGTATACTGTATCTTGATGTCTCACATCAATGATCTAAGAGATTTATCATCTCATTCAAAAGGAGAAATAAAGCATACACTAGTCTAAACCAAAGTGATGATGTCCTATCTCAACACTTCATCAACTAGGAACATTTTAGAATATACGTTACCGACTAATCAGATCTCTTCATTACGATCACTATCCGAAATGTCTGATAATCTAGTATTTATTCTAAGGACATTATCTGTATTTTTAGAATATCAGACAAATCTGACTAAAATAGCATATTATTATTTTGAACAAGGATGTTATATACATATAGGTCCTGTTACAATATACAATAATTGCATGTAGGGCACCTATATCTAACAAACTCCAACTTGCACTAAGAACAATTATTATAGTATCTAATACCCAATAGCTCAACAAGTTTCTCAAATTGTGAACGAGCAATTGTCTTTGTGAATGGATCTGCTATATTATCTTTTGTGTCTACTCTTTCAATCTTGATCTCCCGGCGATCAACTATCTCCCTGATCAAGTGATACTTCCTCAGAATGTGTCTGGACTTATGATGAGATCAAGGTTTCTTTGTCAGAGCTATTGCAGTATTATTATCACAGTATAAAGGTAATGGATCTTTAATGGTGGGAACAACTTCCAGCTCTAAAAGGAACTTCCTCATCCATACAGCTTCTTTAGCTGCATCATTGGCTGCAATGTATTCAGCTTCCATAGTCGAGTCTGCTACTGGATCATGCTTGGAACTTTTCCAGCTGACAACCCCTCTATTGAGGGTGAAAACATATCCTGATACAGACTTACTATCATCGATATCGCTCTGAAAGCTTGAGTTGGAAAAAGCCTCCATTCGGAGGTCACTTTTACCGCATATAAAAAAAAAACTCCTTAGTCCTTTTAAGGTACTTAAGTATATTCTTGACCGCTTTCCAGTGCTCTTCTTCATGATTAGATTGGTATCTACTTACCAAACTGAGTGAATAAGCGATATCTGGTCTAGTACATAACATGGCATACATGATTGATCCTACTGCCGAGGCATAAGGAATTAGACTCATGCGTTTCCTCTCTTCATCAGTCTGGGGAGACATCTTTTTAGAGAGGGAGATTCTAGGAGATGCAGGTACAAAACCTTTCTTGGAATTTTCCATGCTAAATTGTTTTAGCACTTTGCCAATGTATCTAGATTGCGATAATCCTAACATCCTTTTAGATCTATCTCTATAGATCTGAATACCCAGTACACAGGATGCTTCACCTAAATCTTCATAGAGAATCTTTTTGATAGCCAAATTTTAACCGCTTGTAATGACGGTATGTCATTACCGATTAAGAGTATATCGTCTATATATAAAATAAGAAACGATATAATACTCCTAATTATCCTTTTATACACACATGGTTCATCTGGATTTTTGATGAAACCAAAATCTTTGATAGCATCATCAAAATAGATGTTCCATCTCCGCGATGCTTGTTTCAGTCCATAAATGGATTTAAGCAATCTACATACTTTTTCACTGCTCTCACTAACTACAAAACCCTCTGGTTGCGTCATATATATGCACTCTTCTAAATCACCATTTAGAAATACAGTTTTGACATCCATTTACCAGATCTCATAGTCATAGTGAGCAGCTATAGCAAGTAGGATCCGAATAGACTTGAGCATAGCCACTAGAGAAAAAGTTTCATCGTAGTCCAAACTAGGTCTTTGACGAAAACCTTTAGCTACCAGTCTAGCTTTAAAAGTCTCTACTTTTCCATCTACACCCAACTTTTTCTTAAACAATCATTTGTAACCTATGGGTATCACCCCTTTGGGAGCATTGTCTAATATCCATACTTTGTTGGTGTACATAGAGTCTATTTTAGATTTTATTGCATCAAGTCAAGCAACAGAGTCCCTACTCTGAGAGGCTTGATGATAACTTAAAGGTTCGTCATCATCTATGACGTGATCTAACATGTCACATTCAACTGAAAAATTATATTGTGTCTTAGGTGCATGAGATCGCCTTGGATATCTGTGGAGTGGTTGAGGTTCTTCTGGTATAACTGAATTTGCTGGTTCAACTAATTTATCAGTAATATTTTGTATCTTTGAAATTTCTTCCAGTTCTACCATGCTCCCACTAATTTCTTTTTCAAGAAATTCCTTCTCTAAGAAGGTGGCATGCCGAGAAATAATTATCTTTTGTTCATCGATATGGTAGAATTGATATCCAATGGAATTTCTTGGATATCCTACAAATTTTCATAATACTGAGCGTGCCTCTAATTTTTTAGGATCTTGCTTCTTTACATAAGCATGACATCCCCAAATCTTAATATAATTAAGATGTGGTTTCTTCTCACTCCATATCTCATATGGAGGTTTAGGCACTGTTTTAGTTGAAACCCTATTCAGTAAGTGTGTTGCTGTTTCTAATGCATACCCCTAGAATAAAAAAGGTAACTCAGTGTTACTCATCATGGAACGTATCATATCTAATAAGGTACAATTCCTTCTTTCTGCCACGCCGTTAAGTTGTGGTGTAAAGGGTGGAGTAACCTAAGAGAGAATCATATTCTCTTTTAAAATACCTAAGAATTCCGAGCTCAAGTATTCACCTCATCGATCCGATTGAAGAATTTTAACTTTCTTGCCCGTTTGGTTCTCTACTTCATTTTTGTACTCGATAAATTTCTCAAGTGCTTCAGATTTGTGTTTCATCAAAAACACATGTCCAAACCTTGAAAAATCATCAGTAAAAGTAATAAAGTAGGAGTAGCCACCTCTGGCCATTATAGACATAGGACCACATACATCACTATGTATCAGTCCTAAGAGTTCTGTAACTCTTACTCCAGTTCCTGTAAATGGAGTCTTGGTCATTTTACCTTTAAGACAAGACTTGCAAGTCTCATAAGACTCAAAGTCAAATGGATCTAAATATCCATGCTTATGAAGCTCGCCAAGTCTTTCTTTATTAATGTGACCAAGTCTGCAATACCATAAGAAAGCGTCATTCATAGCTGAGTGCTTTCTTTTATTAGTGTGATGAGTGTTCAGAATTGTGTTTTGATTAAGAATATAGATGCCATCGCACAATGTTCCATAAGCAATTAACTTTTGATTAAATATGATATTCATAACATTGTTCTCCAACTTAAATACATATCCATGTGTATCTAATAAAGATATGGATATTATATTACACATCATAGTTAGTACAAAATAGCAGCTATTTAAAATTAAAACGTTTCTATTTGGTAAAACTAGATGAAAATCCTCTACTGCAAGTACTGTAACTATTGCACCATTACCAACTTGCATGGTCATCTCTCCAGCTCTAAGTTTTTTATAACTTTTAAGTCCCTATAACAAATTACAGATGTGAGATCATGGTCATCTCTCCAGCTCTAAGTTTTTTATAACTTTTAAGTCCCTATAACAAATTACAGATGTGAGATCCTGATCCGGTATCTAATACCCAGGATGTAAGTCCCTATAACAAATTACAGATGTGAGATCCTGATCCGGTATCTAATACCCAGGATGTATGATTTATTAAAAACAATTCTGAGTAACAAACACACTGTAGATGAAACAACAACTTGCTTATTCTTGGTGAGTGAGGCTAGGTATTATGGGCAGTTCCTTTTTTAATGTCCTGACTTATGACAATGAAAGCATTCTGCTATCATCATTTTTGCCTTTCCTTTATTCTTCTTGACAGCCTTCTTAACACCTTTCCTTGGTTTAGTAGTTTTCTTCATTCCTTTTTTCTTAGCAACCAATTTGCCAGAAGAGGAAGAAGATTGCCCTATAGCCAAGACTGGTGTTTGTCCCTTTTTCAAAGAACTTTCTTCATGTCTTAACAAATTAAGCAAGGCAGGAAGAGTGGGCTCCAGATCCATCATCAAAAACTGTGATATGAATTGGGAGTATGCTGGTGTCAAGGACTGCAGAATGATATTTGTATATCTATCTGCATCTAGGCCTACGTTCAAAAGTTCAAGCTCATTGACATAGGTGATCATTTTAAGGACATGATCCCCAACAGAAGATCCCACAGTCATTTTTGTCTGGAACAGATTCCTAGACGCCGCGTACTTCATTTGTCGCGGTTGCTCGCCATACAGTTCTTCTGTATTACGAAATATGGATCTGATATCCATATTCTCATGTTGCCTCTGATGGACCAAATCCATTGAGGCAATGGTGAGGCATTGAGCAAGTGAACAATCTTTATCCCATGTATTGCGGATTTCAGTTTTCGCTATAGTGGGTGCTAGGCCTAGAACAGGTTCGGGCGCAGTGAGGACATATGCTACTTTATCATAAGTTAGGACAATTTTAACATTTCTTAACCAGTCTTTGTAATTAGGACCGGTTAACTTCTTCTGTTCCAATATGAGTTTTAAACCAGACATAATGGCCTGAAAGAGAGAGAAAATGTATTTTAGCAGATGTTCAATACATAAAATAGATTTGGTTTATTTTTATCTAAGTTATCCCTCCCACTATTTTTCGAGTCCCTCAAAACCTTATAAGAGGTGATCGGAAAACAACTCATTGTTTTCAAGTGGGATCAATATCCAATTATCATTGAATGCATTAACCTTGGCGTATGTCAACAAATTGACACATTCAATAATTGGTAGACAACTTTTGTCTTTTATACTATTGTAATTCTTGATATGATTTTACCCCTAGTCTTTTATGACCTTGACGTATGCCAACAAATCATAAAATGCTAGTCAAGTTTGTACCCATCATTTCTTGACCGGCTTAAATTTAACTTATGCAAACTCTTGACATATGCCAACAAAGTTGCATAACCAACTTAAGCTATCCTTATATCTTATATACAGATGAATATTATTTAGCCATAGAATAATTATGCCTTAACGTATGCCAACAAACATAGTATTTATAAGCTTAATAGTATTTAACTAAAATGATGGAGGGCTACGGACGATTTCTCAAATCTTTTACTGTAATCGAACTTGATATAGTTTAAAAATGTTCTATATTTATACTTGCAACAATTAAACTAACCAGGAAAGCACAAAATTGGTGGGAGGGTTCCGAGCTATTCACCGGGAATATTTATCGGACCTTAATTAAGTAACCACTTCTCTTTAAGACTATAGCGTAAAAGATTGGGCATCACCCCTAATCTTAAGTTGGGTATCACCCCATTAGCTATATTTTATAATCACTTTCCTTAGACACTAGCTAAAAGTTGGTTCTAAATACATCTCTTTTAAATTTTTGAGATTTATTTATTTTTCACACTAACACGATGTTAATGTCGATCTCACCACTCTATGGTCAATAAACTCTTATTTTCATGTCTCACAAAGTTTAAAAAACAAGTTTTTATAATAAAAACTATTCTCTAGTGAGATAGAGATATAAACTTTGCAAAAAAATATTTCCCAAATATTACCCAATTGTATTGACATCTATAATTTTGGGCACAACCAACATATCAACATATGTAATGTAAAACTTATATAGAATGGTAGTGAACAACTAAAGAAAATAAAATGTAACTACACTAATTACCAAAGTGGTCTGTTTTTATCAGTGATCTTTGTTTTTTAAATAAATAGAAAATAAAGATCACTGATAAAAATAGTTAATCTCGAAGAAATTAAAACTGCATATTTCAAAGGACAAATAATCCAAACTTGTAAATAATTCCTGCAATTACTTTAAAGCAAAATTGCATAATTTGGGGTGGGGGTGTTGGCGCTGTGGGCCTGTGGCCAACTGTGGTCTCTTTGGGTCCGCTATTGATATCAATTACTAAGTTTGAACAATTTAACGTTAATCTTTTATGCATAAGTCATCCATATCGATGTATAAATTAATTATTTTGCAAAAATATTCCCTGATGCGTTTCCAGAAGAAAATCGATTATCTTGCTTGGAGAAACCTTAAGGTGGAGTTGCTGATGAAATTTACATTAAAAATACCGCACTCTGAAATTGATTATTTGATAACCGATTTAAAAAAGTCCGCATTTATCTAGTTTGTAAGTTGGTAAATTTCTTTTGCTGGTTATTTTGAAGCAAAGATGATTTGCTTTTAACTCTTCTATTACGTAAGAATAGACACATGCATGCACCTACAAGTTGGATAGCCCCTAATCGATGTTACAATAGAAGTATGAATTGTTTGCTTAATTAGGATCAAGTTGTAGCGTATGTTTAATCTCAATTAACGTATGTCATGATGTACTAGTGGATGATCCGCTCCGTTGAACTTGATCTACATATTCTAAAACCCCAACACACCAAGTTTGGGGTAAACTCATCATCGTTTGACCCTCCGTGGAGCCATGTGAAAAGTTCTATTCATTCGAAATCGTTAAAATTGATACGAGTGGATGAAGGGTCAAACGACGACGGGTTCACCCCAAACTTGATGTGTTAGAGTTTTAAAATATGTAGATCAAGTTCAACGGAGTGGATCATCCATAATGTAGCTCAATCATGTGATTTTAGGCCACGTCCTTAGATGATTATCTAAGGCGTCACCTTAGGAACACTATATATATAATACAAATTATCGTTGGATAAAATAGTAAAATAGAAAATATGGGGGTTAAGAAATTAATATAGAGAAATTTTACAAAATAGACCGTTTTTATAAAATATATAGCGAAATAGACAACTTTGGTAAATAATTAGCAAATAGACATCTTTTTGGCCAATAGGCCAAAAAGATGTCGATTTTGAAAAAGTGGGTTCAGAAAACATACGGGACTAGTAGTCTCGTACTAGTCCCGTATGTTTAAAGCTAACTAATCTAACGGTTAGCGAACTCAAAAAATATACGGGACTAGTAGTCCCGTATATTTTCTATTCACTAGCAAAACGTACGGGACTAGTAGTCCCGTATGTTTTGCAGAGCCACTTAACCTCTGCCCAGCAAATCCACGGGACTAGTAGTCCCGTGGATTTGTCGTGAATGAAATGGGCTCTGCAATTTCTACGGGACTACTAGTCCCGTAGAATTGCAGACTATATATATACCTCAAATTAGGACACATTTTCCACATTCGCTTCTTTTTCTCGACATCTCCCTCTCTCTCTCCCGAGCACCAACTCTCGATCCCCCCTCTCTCTCTCTCTCTCTCCTGAGTTCCAACTCTAGATCTCCCCCTCTCTCTTTCCCGAGCTCTCATTCTCTCCCAAGCCGATCAAAGCTCTCATTCTCTCCCAAACCCGATCTCCATCTATCCCAAAACCCAACAATCCCTATCTCTCTCCCCCAAACCCAACTCACCTCTTCCTCCCTCAAATCTGACGCCGACGCCGTCGATTCTCTGCGAGGCCGAGGAGATCTGAAATTTAATCAAGGTACAAATTTTAATTTTTCCATAAATTTATATGTATTATTTAGTTAATGTTGTATATCTAGAAGAAATATATAATTATGGTCTAGGAAAATGTTTGGAAAAAAAATATAATTTTTATATGATGAATTTTAATGCTTCAGTTAAAATGGCGAATGAAGTACCGATTATTTGCTTATTCAATGGAAAACTGAGCGTTGGAATGAATAATATGCCTATATACGATGGAGGCTCTAGGAAAATGTTCATGTTGTCCAGAAATTATAACTTTGATAGATTGATGGCGCAAATATACAGAGTTACTAAAATTAATCACATCAAAAATTCCATTAAGGTCTTCTGTAATTGTCCAATAAATGATCAAAGAACAATTGCTGTAGAGATCACCAAAAAATTCCATTAAGGTCTTCTGTAATTGTCCAATAAATGATCAAAGAACAATTGCTGTAGAGATCACCAATGATGAAGAATTGAATAACATGATACAACTTGCGGAAAAACAAATATCAATCGAGTTGTTTATTAAAAATATTTCAATGTCTGTGGTTGCTGAAGTTTCATATGCTCGTGGAGAGTTCTCCCACATGCTTGATAATCAAATCTCGTTATCTCAAAGTGCCATGCGCTTAAAAAATGAGTCGGGTGCAATGTCAAATGACGTGTTCCACAACTCGCCGGGTCATGTTTCAGTTGATTTACCAGGGGGTTCTACAATAGTAGAGGATAATGATGAGGATGTAGATGCCGATGATGATACTGAAGATGCTGAAGAGGATGAACGTCTTCATAGTATGCAGTATGCAATTGGAGAGACCAATGATGACGTAAGTTGGATGGATGAATATTGCGTAAATAACGACTATGTAGAGTCTGAAGAGCCGTTGCCAGAAGAGTTTCAAAATGATGACTGGATAAATGCCTCACAAGCTGAGTTCGTCGATCCTGGCCCTAATTTCGATCGACCCGAGGACTTTACTTTCAAGAAAGGAGATCTTTTCGAGAACAAGGAAACATTAATTTTTGCTATACGTGAATGGACAATCAAAAACCGGGTCAAATTCAAGACGGTAAAAAGCAACACAACTAGCTATCATGTAAAGTGTTACTTTAATGAGAAAGGTCAAGGAGAGAATACAAGTGCTGCAGATGATAGAAATTCAAAGTGTCCATGGAAGCTTAATGCAACTATTAGGAAAAAATCACTTGGCCAATTTATGATCTTTAGTTATTGCGGACTCCATACATGTTCTAATTCGACTGCAACTTATGATCATAAGACTTTGACTTCCTCTTATATCACAAAGCTAATTATGCCCGAAGTTAGACGGGAACTTGATCTTACTCCAGGACAGATAATTACAAGGGTATATGATATGAAAAGAATAACAATATCCAAGTTTAAAGCATATGATGCATGGAGGAAGGCGTTGACTAAAATCTTTGGAGATTGGGAGGAATCTTACCAATTACTTCTGCATTACCTTTCAGCAATTATGAGGAAAAATCCGGGTACCGGATATGACATAGTGTCTAAGGAGGTCGCGCCAGAAATGGAGAGGTTCATACGTGTTTTTTGGGCATTTGGGCCCGCTATCAGAGGGTTCTCTTTTTGTCGTCCGCTCTTAAGTATCGATGGAACACATTTATATGGCAAGTACAAAGGAGTGCTCTTGGTTGCGACCGATGTAGATGCAAACGGTGAGCTATTTCCTATAGCTTTTGCAGTTGTGGAGGTGGAGGATACATCGAGTTGGAAGTGGTTTTTTCAATGTATTTACAAATATATTCTGACTGTTCAAAGTCCATGAGTTATTACCTTTATTTCTGACCGGATGCATCACGAAAATTTTGGTTGTAATCGATAAATAAGGTCCATGCATGTTTGGTGCATGTTGCCCCTCTGCCCAGCAAATCCACGGGACTAGTAGTCCCGTGGATTTGCTGGGCAGAGGTTAAGTGGTTCTGCAAAACGTACGGGACTATTAGTCCCGTATGTTTTGTTAGTGAGTAGAAAATATACGAGACTAGTAGTCCCGTATATTTTCTAAGTTCGCTAATCGTTAGATTAGTTAGCTTTAAACATACGGGACTACTAGTCCCGTATGTTTTCTGAACTCACTTTTTCAAAATTGACCTATTTTTGGCCTATTAGCCAAAAAGATGTCTATTTTGCTAATTATTTACCAAAGTGGTCTATTTTGCTATATATTTCATAAAAACGGTCTATTTTGCAAAATTTCCCATTAATATACTGTTCTTTCCCTTTGCGTTTGGTAAGGGCATGTTTGTTTTGCCCAAAAACCAGTGAAAACAAAGAAATGAAATCTGACATGGGTGTCAGGTCAGATTTTGGTTTCCATCAATTTCAATTTCTTATGTTTGGTTCACCAACCAATTTTGAGAAATGAGGTTGTGAATTGGGGTCCACGTCAGCTTTTTCGGAATTGTGTTTTCAGCTCGTTTTGGGCTAAAAACGCAAGGAAATGTCCCTTCACCGAATATTTAATCAATGAGCACGAGAAACGAAGCGGCAGAGTTATTGAAGAGGGTTTCCTCCTTTTCCCTCTTTCGTCGTTAGCCTCACCGCCATTGATGACTGCTCTTCTTCTTCCTCTCTATTTCGCCATTTCTCAGTTCTTTTTTTGTCGCAATTTAATTTCTAAAAAAACGTCGGCTCTGAAGATGGCCTGCGCTTAGAACTACTGAATGTAGTTTCGGTGTTATTTGTTGGGTTGCTGCTCTAGATCTAGCAGAAGGGGAAGGTACCGCTTGTCCTTGTTCTGTGTAGGGTGATCTTGCAGAAGGTGAAGGTTCCTCTTGAGCTGAACCCTGATTATTGCCTGTTATTGGGGTGTCGCTCACTACAAACCTGTCGAGTTCGATCTCTTTTTCTCAGGTTGTTTTCCTTTGTAGCAAAAGCAATAGGAGAAATATTTGGTGCATGCATGTGATTTCTGATATTTACTTTGGCTGTGAAGATGAAAGTTTGTTTTTGAAGCTGATAGTTGGTTTTTATTAGTAGATCTTAACAACTGAGGTCCGAAAGCATGCTATTTATCGTTTTGATGGTGCCACGAATTTTTTGGTTAAATCATATTAAATCTGTAATGTAGGCGTTAGTTTCTACGAGAGTAGATCCGCATTTTCTGTAATTTGGAGGTTTAATTTTGTAGTAGATCTTGTTATTGCATCATATTTAATCATATTTAATTTGTAATTTAGCCATATTTAATCATATTTAATCTGTAATTTAGCCATATTTAATCATGTTGTTGCATTTTCGTAAAATGTGGGCTTCATAATGCAGGGCTAATTCTTGTTTGTTTCTGTTCTTATCCCCTAGTAACTAACATGCACGCATAGATTAGGTTTATTAAGCGAGCTAATATTAAAGCAGGGCTAGAATGGGTATTATGAAGTTAATAGTACTACTAGAAGCATATCTTGTAGCTGTTTATTTAGTATCTTTTTGGGTTTTTATGTATAATTCTAATTTCTAAGCAATACTGTATAGATGGATGGTGATTATGTTGATGAAGAGAGCGTTATAAGAATGTGTGCTGGGGCTGCATTTTCTGTCATGGTTCTAGTAGTTACATTTTTGAGGAGAATGAGGTCTCGCCGCAGAACGCTACGATCTGGACGGAGTGCAGAAAGACTAAGGCATGAAAAAACTAGGGCAGAGTTGATGAGTCGTATCTATCACGGTTATAGTGATAGTTGTCAAAACTTTGTTAGAATGCGGTCGGGTGCTTTTCTTAAACTAGCAAAGACTACGAGGACAAATCATCTCCTAAAGGACTCAAGATTTATAACTGTAGAGGAGCAGCTTGCTATAACGTTAAACACTTTGGGTCATAAATCAAAAAATCGTATGATGAGAATGCAATTTATATGATCAGGGGAGACAGTTAGTAGATACTTCAACAGAGTATTGCAAGCAATTTCGTGCATACAAGGCCGATATATGAAACAAGCACCAAATGAGGTGCCTCAGGAGATCCAAAACAACCCATCTTTCTATCCTTTTTTCAAGGTATAACAACCACTCTACCTACTAGCGCAAATGAATCTCTTAACTACTCAATCATTACATTAACATAGCAACTTGAATTCTATAGGATTGCATAGGTATAATAGATGGGACACATGTGGATGCTATGCTACCTGCCTCACTTGTTGCGCGTTTCAGAGGGCGCAAATGTGTCACACAAAATATTCTTGCGGCTTGCACACCAAACAAAATGTTTACCTACATTCTAGCTGGGTGGGAGGGATCGGCTAACGATTATAGAATCCTTCAAGATGCTTTATCTAGACCACAACCTTATGGCTTACGGGTGTACACTGGTAACAATCTCAAAAACTCAAAAAGTAAATGCTCATTAGACTAGTAGTCCTCACTAATACTTACTAAGTCATATCTCATTAAAATACTTTGCATTATGTAGGTAAATACTGTTTGCGGTGAAAATTGATTGTTTCATTGCGGGATTCATTACAAACTTCAGATGTTTACAACGAATACAAAAATTAGTCTTTTTATAAGACTTTTACACAATGAAAACAAAAAAATTACAATTCTCTTCAAACAAACGCAACGAGTGTTTATCGCCCGCTGCTTGCGTGGGATCTTGGCCTGTGACGGGAACGCGTTAGTCCGTGGACCACCGAACGATCAATATTTGGGCAGAGTTTCGTCTATCCGTGAAGGGATCGAGAAACTGTAGCTCTTATCTCGGCGAAGCGAGATAATCACTCTTCTCAAGATTACCGCAACGGGATAATCCTAAGGAACAAACCGGGCTATAGATCTAACTCCTCCTCTCTGAAATCTGTGCACTTTAAGTCTTTAGTTCAGCAGGGCTTCGCCGAAACGCACGAGAATTCTGAGATGCTCTTCAAAAAATGAGGCTCCAGGGAGCTGTATTATACTTTCGAGCGAGATCCGGAGCAACGGCCAGCGGTTAAAACCAAACATCACAGAAAAATAGAAAAAATCTGCACTTTTTTAGGGCTGGAGACCACCCTTAGGGTGGTCTCACTTGGGCCGCGAAGTATGCCTCGGTGTCCTCAAAGCTTGCAGGCTCGCAGACGTTCCGGATTTGGGCATATTGCGTCCAGTATCCACCAAAAGTAACTTCTTCATCACCCGAACTACAAGATTGAGCGATTCAATAGTGCGTTGGAAAGCCAAAGGAGGAAGCTTCTATAAGAGTCCAATAATCTAGATCATCTAGGAATAAAAAGAACACGAAGGGTATTTCGCCTTTCGTTTGTAAGCGCACGAGCGCGGGGCTCCCAGATCAAATGTCGTAAATCCTCCTTATTACTGAACTAAGCGTTGCTCTATCACGTAGGTCAATGACGATCCCACTGTTCAATGCGTTCATCGACGTTATCGAGGAATGTGATCGACTGTGGACTTTTATAGGACCGTTCCTCATCTCCTCTTAGCATTGAGCTACTCACGGAGACCTATAGGCAATTTTCGATGCCTATAGATACCCCCTCCAAAGCGTTCCAGACTCGTTTCTTTTATAGAAGAGGCTGAAATACTTTGGATGTGATTGGTCCAGCCTTCGATCGGTGTAAAGGACCTGTAGTTAGCTTCGACTCTTGGCTCCTTCGATTTTCAGTCTATTCGATGCTTTGACGAATAGCTGAAGTCCTTCCGACGCTGCGTTTATCGTCTGGCCGTCGTCGGAGTTTCGAGTCTAAAACTGATGAGTTGAGTTTGGCTCTACTCCCATAACATCTAAGATGTTAATGGATAAGTTGTTATGACAAGTCTGCAAGACGAATTCCTCCGTGACGGGATCCTTGCAGTTCATTGCCTGATTGCGGAAGCGTTTGATGAAGGTATCCACCGACTCTCCGTCTTTTTGTTTCTCATCGAAGAGTGTCCTGATCGACACTTCGGCGTCATCATCAAAGAAATGAGTGAGGAACATGCTCTTCAGGTCCTCCCAGCTATTGATGCTTCCGGGCTTGAGAAGGCGGTACCAATCGAAAGCAGGCCCGCGAAGGGTGCCCACGAATGACCGAACCATCAATGCTTCATTGCCGGAGATCATACCCAAATGGGACTTGAAGTAGATCAGGTGCTGAGAGGGCGGGCCCTTCCCATCGAACAGCGTGAAGTTGACTAAGTTGAACTTCGCCGAATATGAGATCGATTCCCATTTTCTTGGGTAAGGACACGGAATCCCGGTCTTCTTCACCTCTCGAGCAGACATTAGAGCGTTAATTTTGCTCTCGAGGTCCTTTATTTTATCGTCCTCGTCTGTATCAGATCTTGGACGATTCCTGAGAAGAATAACGGGGCCACCCCCAGCCTTGGCCGAGATACCTTGGGGTGTCTCGTTTGTGCCGAGACACCTCGGGGTGTCTCAACTCAGGCTGAGACGTTTCGTTTTGTATATTCGTCCGTTTCCATCGTAACTTCTTCATCCGAACTCAGATTTGAGCAATTCAAAGTGCGTTGGAAAGCCGACGAGGAGTTCTATAAGCTCAAATAATTAGATCATCTATGGAATAAATGAGACACGAAGGGTATTTCGCCTTTTGTAAGCGACGCAGGGCTCCCGATCAATTCGTATCCTTGTTATTCTGAAACTCCGTTGCTTCACGTAGTTCGTCGATTCACTTCAAGCGTTCATCGATGTTAATCGAGCTTCGGTGACTTGGATAGTGACGTTCCTCACCTCCTCTTAGCATTGAGCTACTCACGGACACCTATAGGCAATTTTCGATGCCTACAGATACCCCCTCCAAAGCGTTCCAGACTCATTTCTTTTATAGAAGAGGCTAGAATACTTTGGATGTGATTGGTCCAGCCTTCAATCAGTGTAAAGGACCTGTAGTTAGCTTCGACTCTTGGCTCCATCGATTTTTAGTCTATTCGATGCTTTGACGAATAGCTGAAGTCCTTCCGGCGCTGCGTTTATCGTCTGGCCGTCGTCGGAGTTTCGAGTCTAAAACTGATGAGTTGAGTTTGGATCTACTCCTATAACATCTAAGATGTTAATGGACAAGTTGTTATGACAAGTCTGCAAGACGAATTCCTCCGTGACGGGATCCTTGCAGTTCATTGCCTGATTGCGGAAGCGTTTGATGAAGGTATCCACCGACTCTCCGTCTTTTTGTTTCTCATCGAAGAGTGTCCTGATCGACACTTCGGCGTCATCATCGAAGAAATGAGCGAGGAACATGCTTTCCAGGTCCTCCCAGCTGTTGATGCTTCTGGGCTTGAGACGGCGGTACCAATCGAAAGCAGGCCCGCGAAGGGTGCCCACGAATGACCGAACCATCAAGGCTTCATTGCCGGAGATCATACCCAAATGGGACTTGAAGTAGATCAGGTGCTGAGAGGGCGGGCCCTTCCCGTCGAACGGCGTGAACTAGGTTGAACTTCGCTGGATACGGGAGCGATTCCCATTCTCTTGGGTAAGGACACGGAATCCCGGTCTTCTTCACCTCTCGAGCAGACATTAGAGCGTTAATTTTGCTCTCGAGGTCCTTTATTTTATCGTCCTCGTTTGTACCAGATCTTGGACGATTCCTAAGAGGAATAACGGGGCCACCCCCAGTCTTGGCCGAGACACCTTGGGGTGTCTCGTTTGTGCCGAGACACCTCGGGGTGTCTCAACTCAGGCTGAGACGTTCCGTTTTGCATATTCGTCCGTTTTCGCCGTAACTTCTTCATCCGAACTCAGATTTGAGCGATTCAAAGTACGTTGGAAAGTTGACGAGGAGTTCTATAAGCTCCAATGATTAGATCATCTGTGGAATAAATGAGACACGAAGGGTATTTCGCCTTTTGTAAGCGATGCGGGGCTCCCGATCAATTCGTATCCTCGTTATTCTGAAACTCCGTTGCTTCACGTAGTTCGTCGATTCACTTCAAGCATTCATCGACATTAATTGAGCTTATGTGACTTGGATAGTGACGTTCCTCACCTCCTCTTAGAATTGAGCTGCTCACGGAGACCTATAGGCAATTTTCGATGCCTACAAATACTACCTTTGTGATGCGGGGTACACAACCCAGCCAGGATTTATATCCCCATATCGTAGCGTCCGTTATCATCTAAAGGAATTTTTGGGGAGAACACCTCAAAATAGGAGGGAGTTATTCAATCTTAGACATTCCTCTTTGAGGTCAAGGATTGAAGCTACATTTGGTATATTGAAGAATCGTTTCAAGATTCTCACAGCAAAACCCCACTACCCCTTTAAGACCCAAGTCGACATTGTCTTGGCATGCACGGTTCTCCATAACTACATTGCAACAGTGGACCCAGACGATGACTTGTTGAATGAGAATATCGACATTTATGAGGATGATACTGAATTGGATATTAATGAAGATAACATTGTTATTGATTTCTTGCAGTCCCAAACTGTTAGAGAACAAGGAGCCTCAAAGGATGAGTGGAGATCTCGCAGAGATCAAATCGCTTTGGACATGTGGATTGACTATTGTTGTAAATACCGACATGGTGACACAACTGAGTCCGCGGTGTGATTTTATATGATTCCTGTAGTTGTTCTTAGTTTATTATGGTTGTGGTTATTGTAACTTATTTCGCACTCTGTGTTTGTTGCTACATTAACATGTGTTGGTTATATCCAATTGTGCGACTTCTTTATTGGTTAGGGCATCAATCTACACCTTGTTATTATGCAGGATATCATGTATTCCTCTTTTATGTCATGTACTTTAATACTATTTTAGTTATCTTTTGTATTATGCTTTCATGTGTCTCACAACATTTGTTGCTCTATTCCAAAGCAGTCAATTTAAAATACCATCTTCTTAATATTTTTTTGGACTAACATATGAATTATTGGACTATAGGATATGGTTGATAATGCAAACAATGCTGTGCATGATTTGGCCAACGTGAGGACCACCACTCACTCCCCAACGGCTAGGAGCCAACCACCCTCTCCCGTGCTTCCATCAAGTAGTGGGTTCAATCACCCATTCAACCTAATATTCTAGCCATCCTCCCCCTACGTGCAATCACCCTCTGGTTTTACCAATGTTCTGCATACCGATGGTAACTTTTCCCTATGTCTCACCCCATTTCATCTTATATGCACATTCTCAGTAACGCCCCATCTTTGCCACAACCATTTCAAGGCTCCAATTCCTCCGGTTACTTTCATTCTCCAACTAGTGTTATAGGGACTACTTCTGATTCAGGTAGTAAAAAACGATTGGAAAGGGATGAAGTAGTAGCCACTTCAGCTAGTTCACCCAAAAAATTCAAGGTTGTGGCCCACAGGAAAAGACAAATACCACGTGGTGAAGCAGCTTCATCTGGGTCCCCAACCAGATGGTGGACCCCTGCTCACGATGACGTGCTCATACCTTTTTTGGTCAATTTGGCAAGGTCTGGCCTTAAACCAGACAAAAACTTTAAGCAACATGTCTTTGCAATGGTGGCCGCTGAAGTAAATAAGCAATTTGGTACATCATTTGCTACCAAGAGTGTTGTTAACCATATGAAAACAATTTGTTCTTGGTTTCAAGACATGCAGGCTGCGCGTAATATCAGTGGCGCAGGTTGGGATAAGGCAACACAAACAATCATGCTGGATCCCGAGAGCTTTGATACATGGAATGAGGTAAATGAAGCGTGCATATCTTCAAAATGTTGATTCATTTGACCAAACAAATAAATACGCTTCCTTATATTGAATTGGATATTGATGACATGCAGGATAAAAATAAGAGTAGGCTTAAAGATTACATAAATAAGCCGCTGAAGCATTATGAGAACCTAGCTGTCATCTGTGGGATGATCAAGCAAGAGGTAACTTTTCCAAGGCCTCGATGGAGAAATTTGGGGGCCACGATGCAATCAACCTTGGAGATGATGACGAAGATCAAAATGTTAGCATGTCTGTGCCTCAGAAGTCCCTTCCCACAATTAACTTTTTAGATGAAGATAATCAATCTCAAACCAACAATGATAACGCCTCCAGAAAGGACTACCATAAAAAAATACCATCGGTGAAAGGTCGCATGAGAAAGACAGATGTTGGTTGTGACATCATGCAACATATGGTGGATGAAGTTAAACTCTTTTCATCATCTCTCAATCTTGTTAATCAGCACTGGACTGAGAAATTGTCTACAGCCATCTTTAGGCACAAAGAAACTTACCCTATAGAAGTCCTGGAGCTATTTTATGATACCACATTTGAAAATAAAACCAAAGCGAGGCATTTTATAGGTAAGAGTGACTTTGGCCAAAGGGCTTTGTTGGACAATTTCATGCAGATGCAAGGAGGGGGAAGTAAATGAGTGTGGGTGAAGGTAGGATTTTACACTACACTTGTGCTTTTATACGTGTGCTGAACTTTTGATTCATCCTTGCTAATTGGTTATATATTTTGCAGGACCGGTGGGGAGCTAGCAATTACCATATAGATTTTGCGCGAGCAAAAAACATGAGGCTATTTTTTTGTTAAACTCCTAGATCTGGTATGTTTGTAATATATTTGAGAGCACGTGACTCATCCTCTACAGAGACCTTCAGTCAGCTCTTGAGCTGATTTGATACACTGCCACACTTTATGCTTTCCCCACGCCTATTGAAGCTGATTATTTCTGCACATATAGCTTCACCCATTGTGACTCATGGCTGGTTTTGGGTTTTGGGTTTTGGGAAACATCAAGCAACCACATTTGTGCAATGATGAGTGGGGCTGGTTTTTTATATTCTTACCCAGCATTTATTGCAAACAATCATTTGGCAAGGCAGCCCTATCCACACTTTATGATATTCTTATTCAGCTATGAAAACACTAGTATTATCGGGCATGCAGCCAACATTATCATACAATTATTTGCTGATGATGGATATGTGATGAAGTAGGTTCCTATTTGAGCACAAAACCTGATTCAATCTTTTGGCCTCACTGTTGTTTATTTGTGATGTTTTGACACCCCTTATCAGCTCACAATTTGTTGTGCAATATTAATGTTGTGCATGCCTTATTATATATGATATCTTTCTCACTTGTTTTGACTCTTGCATGATCTAAACACTTGTTCATACCTCTATTATTGTTTGGTTACACATCACTTTCATAAAGCAGCTTTCAGAACTCTATTATTGTTTGGTTACACATCACTTTCATAAAGCAGCTTTCAGAACCCATCTCAACTCACTCTGTTAAAATTGTTGTGCATGCTAGACTACATGTGTTGTTGCCTTGTACTGTTTTGACTATTTTTTTTATAAACCACTTATAAACTACTTGGTCTTTGTTGCCTTGTGTTGTTTTGACTGCTACATATGCTACTGTCTTGTGCTGTTTTGACACTTTCGTTTATCTAAGCACTTGTTCATACCTCTTGGTCTTATTTTTTGTTACACTCTACACTTAGGGACTACTTCCTCTTTTCTATGTACAAATTCAACAATCAAATTATGCATGCTGTTTTAACATGGTGTAGAATACGTTGTTGAAAATGCTGTGCTTGCTTATCCTAGCATGTGCTGATTCTCTCTGCTGTTTTTGATGGTTTTGGCATTATTCACTACGCAGTTGCCTCTCTGCTGGAAACCTTTTGTTTATTAGCTGAATTTTTGTGGTTTTGGCATTATTCACTACGCAGTTGCCTCTCTGCTGGAAACCTTTTGTTTATTAGCTGAATTTTTGTTATCTTTCAGTTGGTTAAACAATGAAGCTTTGTTGTGTTCTGGTTTTTCTGTTTTGCTCAGTTTTTTGTTATCTTTCAGTTGGTTAAACAATGAAGCTTTGTTGTGTTCTGGTTTTTCTGTTTTGCTCAGTTCCTATTTGTGCAGTGATGAATGTCATGTTTTTTGATATTCTAAACCAGTAAAAATTACATGCAATGATATGGCGAGGCAGTCCAAATTGTGGAATGCAGCCAACATTGTCTTGCAAACTTGGTGATGAATATGTGATGAAGTTGACGTAGACCTGAGCACAATTGCTTAACAAACCTGGTGATTCTTCTCTGATGATATATATATGCAGAAGTTGACATTTACATGCCTGTTAAGTATTGGAATAGCCTTGTTCTACAAAGAGAACAGAAAAGTTGAATTGCATTATAACTTATAACCAAAATGTTTACACAAAATATTTTTATTATATTTTCAAGATGCAGATTACAATGTTTACAAGAACAAGGAAAATATTGAATAGCCCCAAAACTATAATACATTTTTTCAAATATTCAACTTGTTCAATTGCATGCTTCAATTCTCTTCGCAAATGCTTTGTTTCCAGCTCTTTTAATTCCGACACTGATTGAAGAGAAGGTTCTTCTTTTCTGGTTTCGTTATTTTTTATTTCTTTCTCATCTTCGACCCACCTAAAGAATTGGCATGATCTATTTGGGTATTTGGCACAACCCCAAAAAAATTTGCCCTTGTTCGAACCTACTTTGCACAGCTTCAATGGTGTTGGTATATTGCATAAACATTTTATCTCAGGAGATTTGTGCATACCTCTTTGGGCAGCAGCCATGGCTAAGCACTGTCAAAGAAGAAGGCCCTTGGGTAATTTAATTTTGAAGAAGGCACCAAAATGAAAAGGCTCTATGAATTGTTGGAGCTTTCTAGCTTTGCTGCAACTGTAAATTACTCACCCAAGTGGACACAATATATAGATGGTTTTTACTTGACCGTTGTCAGCTCTTTACTTTTGTGCGGTTTTTAAAAAATGACCGTTAGGCTTTGTTCCGTTGGGATTATTGCTGTGAACTACTTTGGGAGCGTTAAGCTCACCATGGTTTTGGCATTCAACTCTTCTTTTGTTGGGGTATTTGTGCATACCAAACATTAGAAATGGAAATGTAAATAGGGATGTAATTTCTTGTTTCTAAAGTAATGAAACAAACATGTGGAAACAAAGAAATACATTTTAAGGGGTTGATTTCACTGTGAAACAAACAAAATAAATAAAAACTGGAAAGCACACTGGAAATGTCTTGAAATCATTTCATTTCTTTATTTCTGTTTTCCCATTTTTTTTAGAAATGTACCAAACATGCCCTAAAAAGAAAGGGGATTGTTACGTATCTTTAGAGGTTCCATATGATCCAGATAATGGAACCTGACATGAATTGAGCTCATGAATAAATTGAGAGTGGTGACTATTTGGTAAAAATCTATTAGTTATAATACAGTTAGCAAGAGAACTTCTCGCATCGAAATTAAGATCGAATCCAACTATCAAACTTTGGAATCGGGTAAATAAATCACAAACCATCACGTATTAACTTATACGTACGTACACCAACCACACCCACACATATACACCTCAAAACTTCCTATACAAAAGCCTCACACCTAAGCCACCAAGATTCCAGCACACAACCATATTATACTTAAAATTGATTCTTGCATGAAGAAGGAAAAATAACGCATAATATCAAGAGGGTGGGCACTCTCAAGTTTTAAGTTTGGTAACGTTAGCTCATCTCCTCTTCTACTCTCCATTTTTCTCAACTCCCTTACTTTAATCCCATTCACTCCTCAATCTCTCCCTCTTCATTCATTAACGGCCATGTCGATTCCGGTGACCCGAAAACCTCGGTACCGCCTCGACGCCATCTCCCTCTCCCTCTCCATCCCCTCACGCGCCATCCTCTCCGACGTCACGTGCTCCGCCCTCCCCTCTGAGCTCCTCGCCATCGTAGGCCCCAGCGGCGCCGGAAAGACCTCCCTCCTCTCCATCCTCGCCGGAGCTCTCCCCTCAGGCGAAATCTCCGGTCATATCCTCCTCAACGCCGCCCCTCTATCCTCCTCCTCCTCCTCCACCAAGCTCCGCCGTCTCTCTGCCTACGTCACCCAAGATGACACCCTCTTCCCCTTACTGACGGTTCGCGAGTCGCTTTTGTTTTCAGCCCGACTCCGCTGTGCCCGGACGGAGCCCGAAACCCGAGTTCAGGACATCCTCAACGAGCTCTCGCTTGCGCACGTGGCGAATTCGAGAATCGGGTCGTTATCTGGTGGAGAACGGCGTCGGGTCTCGATTGGATCCGAACTCGTTCACGACCCACAAATTCTCCTCCTCGACGAGCCCACCTCAGGCCTCGACTCCGCCTGCGCCCTCCACGTCATCACTATTCTCAAATCGATGGCTGTTCTCCAGGGCAAAACCGTGATCCTCACCATCCACCAGCCCGGGTTTCGGATCTTGGACCTCTTTGATAGGATCCTGCTAATTTCCAACGGGTCCGTTAAGCACCACGGCTCTCTTCCGTCTCTCGAAGCGAAACTAATCGAATCGGGTCACTCGATCCCGCCCCACGTTAACGTGCTCGAGTTCGCCATGGATGCAGTTGAAACGCTACCAAGTCAGGTCATGGCCCCGTCACCTTCTATGTCCCAGCGAGAGTTTTGCGATCTAGTCCCTAAAGAAGCTCGAATTTATTACGCAAACTCTCGCTTCAACGAGGTTAGAATCCTCACAGCCAGATTCTTCAAGAACGTCCTCAGAACAAGGCAGCTATCGTCGGCAAGAATGCTTCAGTGCGTTTTAGCGGGATTTGCGCTAGGAACGATCTTCATGAACGTAGACAACATTTCGTCTCGAGTCGGATTTTTCGCGTTTACATTAACGTTCCTCCTATCCTCAACACGGGTTTCTCTATTTTTGGCTGGTGGTCTGGTTGGTCATGGCGATGGCGAACTCTTTCGTATCGTGCTTCAGCGCGATGGTTCCTAATTTCATTTTGGGCAACTCGTTGATCGCAGGCTTGATGGGTTCGTTTTTCCTATTTTCCGGGTATTTTATCGCGAAGAGGAACATACCGAAGTACTGGATTTTTATGCATTATTTGAGTTTGTTTAAGTATCCGTTTGAAGGGTTTATGGTGAACGAGTACGGAGGGGAGAGGGGGAGGAGGCAGTGCGTGACCAGAGACGGGGAAGGAATCTGTGTCGTTGATGGGGAGATGTTTTTGAGGCAGCAAGGGTTGGTTGGGGAGCAAAAATGGAGGAGCTTGATTGTGATGCTGGGGTTTATTGTTGGGTATAGGGTTATTTGCTTTGTGGTTCTTTGGGTGAGGTGTTGTAGGTTGAAGAGATTAAATTGAGAAGCGTTAATGGTAATTAATTTCCCCCCCAACTTTTTTATGAGTTTTTTGTTGTGTGTTATTTTATGTAATTGATTGATAACTCGAGATTCAATTCTTTAGGAGCTTTAATTTTACGTGTAGATAAGATATGTGTACGTGTGCGGTTCTGTAGTTATTTATGTTCATTATGTATCAGCCGCAATCTTCTCGCCCACGACGTCGATAAACAGTCTCACCAAGTTCCCTGCGCCCGTATATTTATACAAGATAAACGAGACATAATTTTGCGTACGGTAACATTTTTTATATTTATATTCTTCTTCTTCTCCTTCTTTACTAAAACTACTACTGAAGACTTTGCAACAACTACGCCAGCTCTCCAGCTAATTTTGAGGATACAAATCCCCTCATTTTTTTCACTGAAAGTTAGACATTAATCTCCCATATCATAATAGTTCATATTTTTTAAATAATTATGATTTCTCCTCGATATGAAATAAAAATGGATATTATATACAGTGATATAGTCTTTTTACCATTGTAAGAAAAACTGACTTAGATCAGTTTGACAACTCTCTTTTTTAATTGACAAACTGTTTAAAACTAGACTAAATTTGAACATGGATCGGTTTAAGATACTCCTTTGATTTGCAAAAACTGATCGAGTCATTTGTAGCCCAATTTATTTCAGTTCCAATCCGAGACTCTAAACTGGTCCAATTGTGAACCAGAGAGCTAGTACACTAATAAATTGATTGTAGCCATTGCCAACTTAAGGACCAAAGCTGTCCCAATTTAATTGAATTAATTACCAAACAGATCTTTAGGACTTAGAAATATAACCATCATTTTTATTTTATTGTTTTTTTTGGGGTGGCCGGGGTTGCGGTGTTGGCTTCTTTCTTTCTTTTTTTCTTTTCCCGACTTCAGAGGATCCTAATCCGCATAATAAGCCGCACCTTTTTCTTCTTTTTTCCCCGTTCACCGAACATGGTTTCGATATAGAAATTGGATACACAAAATTACCTCTAACCATCTTTACAGAGCATGGTAATGACATGCAGACTAGTGCTTTTATTTGATAGTCACAGAACGGCCCATAAATGAAGCCCAAATAAACCTGTGGATGAAATTAAGAATTACTTTCCAAAAGCCCAGCAAATCTTACACATCCTCGCCCTAGTTATTTTACATTTGTGTCCTAAGAGATTTTGTAAGAATAGCTGTACAAGCCGATGTTCTGAAGGGCGCCTATGTGAATGGAAGGCTTGTTGTCTCCATATAAGTTCATTGGACATCTAGGAGGAAAACCAATTTATATCAATATATCTCTAACTCAGATAAGCTCATAGGTTAGATTCTCCATGGCTCGATACTCGGACTCAATTGTAGATCTAGAAACTGCACTTTGCTTTTTTGCTCTTCCATGAAACTCGATTTACTTCAAGAAATACACAATATCTTGTAATTGATCTTCTCTCAGCCAGAGATCCTGTCCAATCTGCATCCGACAAACCTGCAACTCTTTAATGTTTACTATCTGAATAGAGAAGTCTCTTGTCTGGAATTTTCTTAAGATATCTAAGAATCCTCTTTCACAGCCTCCATGTAGGGTATCCTGAATGCTGATAGAAATTGACCAACTATATTAACAGAAAATATAATATCTGGCCTAGTAACTGTCAAATAGTTTAGCTTCCTAACTAATCTCCTATATTTCTCAAGATCCCTAATCTAGTAGAAGTTCTTGTCATCCATAGGTGAGTCAATACCCTTGAATTCTGATATTCTGGCATTTGTCAACATGTCGAGCATATTTTTTCTCTGAGATAAAATGATTCCCTTCCTTAATCTAGCTATCTTAATGCCTAGAAAATACTTTCGGGGCCCAAGAGACCTGGTCTGAAATTGTTATTGTAGGTATTCCTTTATAAGTCTCTAATACCATGTACATCATCTCTAATGATCACAATATCATCAATATATATAATCAGAAGGATCCGATTCTCACCAAGAAATCTCCAGAAAATAGAATGGTTTTTCTAAGTTCGATGAAGACCAAATTGTTAAACTGCTATTGTAAAACGTCCAAACCATGCTCTCAAATATCGTTTCAAGCCACAGAGAGCTTTTTTTAATCTGCAAACCTTCCCATACTCCCCCTGAGCAACAAACTCTGGTGGTTGCTCCACAAAAACTTCCTCATCCGGAATGCCATTTAGAAAAATATTCTTAATATCCAGCTAATGGATTGGTTAGTGATAGTGAGCGGCAAGTGAAAAGAATATGGATGGACGTCATTTTTGCTAGAGGAGAGAAGGTGTTAATGTACCATATAACCGTTTGTAACTAGTCAAGCTTTAAGGCAAGCTAGAGATCCATCTGGATTTACTTTGACTGTGTAAGCCCACTTGCATTCAACAGCTTTCTTTCTCAAGTCTCATTCTGTCATCTCTTCTTGCATTGCTGCTATCCAACATGGGATAAATAGTGCTTCCGACACGTTCTTGGGAACTGAGTGAGAGTCTAGAGAAGACATAAAATAATGAAATGATGATAATAATAAATAGTAAGAGACATAGTGTACAAGAGGATAGTATACCTCGGTTCTTAGTCATGTGGTCAGACACCCCTGAATCTACAACCCAAGTATTGAACGATGATGATGTAAGACACGCAATATGATTACCTAATTGGATAAGTGTAGCTATAGCGGGAGAGGATAACATCTTTCTTAATTGTTGGAATAGCTCTAACTGCTCAAGCTCATGACGAGTCCGATCATTTAAAAGACTCTCCTGAGCAGCTACATGTGAATTTCGAGGTTGTTTGTCCTACAACCGAGGAACCGAGGACAATTAAACTTCATAGGACCTAGTTTCTTTTAATAATGACAGTAAACAGAAGAATAATCTTTTATGACTCCTCATGAACTATCCTCTCATCCTCCATGTCATCCAAAGCATCCCCCACACCCGCGCTCAACACCACTACCACCATGGCCTAAGAAACTACCACCGCGGCCTCTTGTCTATCTTCCTTGGGATACTAAGGTAGATCGATCTGATGAGATGACTGGAAATATAGATGAGATTGTAGGAGTCACCCATTTCAGGAAGTGATAAGTCTCTACAAGTGAGGAGACTATTGTACAACCTAATACATGTGATCATGCAGAATGATAAATAGGGTGTGGAGTCATTAAGAAGATTAAGGCCATCAACTGATCCTACTAATCCTACATCTGATTACATCTGACGTAATGAGAAAAATCTATCGGAACTTCTCAGCTAGTTGATTAAACTCTGCATAATGCACATCCAATGTCAGTTCCACTTGTTTCATGCAAAGGATCTTCTGAATGTCATAAGATCTATTCACATATCTAGCTCCTGAGTATAATCGACCTAAGTATGCCCAAAGCTCCTTCACAATCTGACAATGAAGCATCAGATCCTGAATCCGTGACTTCACTATGTTGATGATCTGTCCAAGCAGTAGCACATTATTAGCTATCCACTCCTTAGTCATTGAATCAGGAGGACCTTCTGTCAAGTGTCGCGTCTTTTGATTGCTAGCAACATAAATTTTAATTATCTGTTTCCAATATTGGCAATTATCATCATCCAACTTATTGTCGATAATTTTGGTATATATCACCTCTGAAGTGGTTTTCACCTCTATTTTCGCTTCACATTTCAAATAAAAAGTCATCAAACAAAAGAATATCCTCCAAACAACTATAACGACTAGTAGTCAACTAGCGCAACAAACCAAGCTCTAACAAGTTCTGACAAATACTAACCAAATCAATCAGCAACAAAAATTAGCACATCCAACGAACAATCCACCCACCCAATCTTAAGCATATCAGGTAGAATACCATGGGTAAACATGTAAATGAGTTCCTTCCAATTTTTCTTTCTTTCTTTTTTTTCTTGGTTCTAGAGTTTCTGCAGCCTAGGAGTAGGGTCTGGTCTGGTTTGGTTTCGGGTTAGAGGTTTCAGGTCAAGTCTGGTTTGGTTAGGGTTAGGGCTTTAGGTGATTTAGGTTTAGGTTATGGTCTTTGTTAGGGTTAGGGTCAGGTTTGGTCTGATGGAAGCGGATCTGGGAGAGCAGCACTGGTAGATTTTGACTGGAGGGCGATGGCGGTAGTGACAGAGGATGAGGAGGAGGAGTTGATGGTGACCACTCGACGTTGACGGTGATGCAAGAAGGGATGCTGACCTCAAAGATAGAGAAGAGAAAGGAGGTGAAACTGTGGGGCCACCGGAGAGGTTGATGGACAGGGCGGTCGACAGCGGTGGTGTGGTTTTTGACGGCTAGGGTTTTTGTCTTGAGAACAGAGAGGCTAGGATTTAAATTAAGGGATGAGATTTATGGATGGGAGTTGGTTTTGATGGAGGGCTAAGATGCGACTTTGATACCATGTAGAAAGAGTAATTAGAGAGGATTGATTTGTCCCTCTCCTCTCTAGTCTTATTAATAGTATTATGATTACAAAATAATTTGACTCTAATGAATGTGGGACTAAATTAAATTTAGGGAACTGGCAAAAATACAGGAAAGACTTTCAACACAATGCATCATATTGATTATTTTTTAGTAGACAACGCATAATATTGATTCTTTTAGGATTGCTATTCTTAGCAAATTGGATACTAAAGACAGACTTTTTTTTGAAAGGAATCTATACTAATCCTCTTTGTGTACCGTGTGGGAAAGAAAATGAAACTCATGAACATTTTTTTTTATCAAGTGTGAGTTTGTTAAATCTATGTGTGGTTCTTTAAATTTTAGATTTCAAGTTACTGAAGCTCTCAGGATTCTCTATGATATTTATGGGTGGAATGGAAATATGATACTTTCAAAGAGGATCAAAGAAAAAAGTGGAGCTCTTTTTTCTTTGCTTTAATCTAGATTGTGTGGGGAGATAGAAAGGAACACGAGAATTTTCACTACAAACACTCACATTCACTAGAAATTTGGAGGAAGATCGTCTACTATGCTAACTTCTGAATTTGATAACTACGATAGAAGGCTTCTTGGAGGGGGAGGAAAACAGTCTATTGCACCTGTTAATGTAGCTGATGGAGCTCATGGTCATGGAGAGGAGTTGCAAAGACTACAAAGGATATTGCAAAGCTGTACTCCTAGTTGTGTACTTACTTTTCGTTGTAGACTTATAACCAATTCACTTTTAGGTAGGCCTGTTCAAAAAGCCCGCCGGTCCGAGTCCAAACCGGCCCGAGCCTTCGCCCGGACAATCCCCGGAACCTGGCCGGTTTCCGGCCCCGGGTCTGGGCTGCCTCAGCGGCGCCCAGCCAGGCGCAGGACCCGACCCGGAACAAGGCGCGCCGGGCAAAAATCCGGCAGCCGGGCAGCCCGGGCACCCGGAGACCCGCCCGGTGGCAACGGTCAACCACTAGTGACCGTTGGTCGAAAAAAAGCCGAGGCGGGCCGGGCTGCCCGGCCCCGACCCGACCGACAACGGTCACGACAAGTGACATCTGTGGCCAAAACGGTCGTGTCGGGCTGCCGCATCCGGCCCGACCCGACCACAACGATCACGAGAGGACCAGTTGTGGCAAACGGTCCGGGTCGGGCCGGGCCCAGCCCGGCCCGGCCATAATCGGTCTTTTGACCGTTTTGTCCCAAAAAACGGTCAAAAAACGGCTATTTTGTGAGGTTATTTTGATCATTTGCTTAGGGGGCTGGTTCTATAAATAGAGGGGGGTTTTTATTTGTTTTCTTCACACCAAAACTCATCTACTTCTCTCTTATACTCTTATACTCTCTTATACTTTCTAATCCTTTCATCAAATGGCTTCTGGATCTGATTATAAAGAGCAAAACCTATCTCACGATCTTGAAATGAGTCCTACTGGGTCTACTCCTACCGAATTTAATCCTGAATCCGGTGGCGACGAATCTGCACCAAGAGCTCCTAAAAGGCCAAGATCCGATGTGTGGAATTTTTACGAGAAAATCGACATCACCAAGGATGAACATGGTGGGATCCTCACCCAGAAGGCTAAGTGTGCGTTGTGCGGCAAGATTTTTCAAGCTCATCATAAGAGCGGCACCAACCACCTCAAACGCCATTTAGATAAACACAACAAAGGCCAGACTCCTCAATGTGATATCCGACAATCCATGATTTCTCAATCCTCCTCTTCTGGTAGTCTCGGTAGTTGGAACTATGACGCTGCCAGAGCCAGGAAATGCGTAATCAGGTTTATCATTCTTAAAAACCTTCCTTTTAAATTAGTAGAAGATGATGAATTTGAAGATATGTTTAGAGATGGTTTTTATCCTGCATTTAAAAAATTTTCTCGTCAAACCTGTCAATGTGATATTTTAAAATATTATCAGGAGGAACAAGGAAAAATAATTTCTTATTTTAAAATTTTAAACTGTAAATTTTCTTTAACTTCTGATATTTGGACATCTAGAGCACAAACTGGATATTTATGTATCACAGTACAATGGATTGATGAAAATTGGCAAATGTTTAAAAGAGTTGTTTCTTTTATTGCAATAGAAGAGTCACATACTGGTATTAATGTTACAAATTTAATAATTGAAGAACTTATGAAATTAGAAATTTCAGAAAGAATATTTTCTCTTTCACTAGATAATGCAAGTAATAACAATGTAGTTGTTGATTTTATCAGATCAATTATTGCCATGTCATGGTGATCTTTTTCATATTAGGTGTATCTGTCATATTTTAAATTTAATTATTCAAAGTACATTTACTGAAATTAAACCCATGATAGAAAAGGTTAGAACAGTTGCTTATATGCATAATGCTTCTGAACAAAGACTTAAAAGATGGAAACAATTTTGTAAAAGAAAAAATATAAAGCACAGACTAATTCCAAAAAATATTGACCATAGGTGGAATTCTACCTATGCAATGTTAAGTGTAGCAATAGAATATAAAGACATTATAACTGATTTTATAAACTATTATGCTTCTAGTTCTAGTTCTGGTAGCACTTATGAAATAACTGAAGATGAATGAACAATTATATGTAATTTAAATAAAATGTTATAAGTTTTTTATGATGCTACAATGTTATTATCTGGCTGTTATTATCCAACCATTACTTTAGCTGCTTTACAAATTTTAAATATTCAAAAAAAATTTGGGAAATATCGTATGGATGATACTTTGGACCTATGATTTTTCAAATGGAGAGCAAATTTAATAAGTATTTTAGGCCTATTCATCATATTTTTGGTTTGGGGGTTCTTATTGATCCATGCTTGAAGGATATTGGCCTTCGAAGTTTGTTACAATCCTTGTATGGTAATCAGATTATAGACTTAGATGATGGAACCACCCTTACTGCTACTACTCATCATTTAGCTATTAGAAATTATTTTCAAACCTTATATGATGAGTATGCAGCTAGATATGGTGTAGCTACACAACAGTCTTCAGCTTCGGCACCTTCAGCTTCGACTTCGAGCACAGGTCGAGGTAAAAGTGTAAGTTTTGATAGGTATGCAATGGTAGCTGAGCTAACTGGTGGATCTGGACTTGGATCGTCATCATTGGAGGTTTTTGAAATAGATGAATATTTATCTGCTTCTTTAGTTAAATGTCAAGGAAATGCTTTAGATATTTTGCAATGGTGGAAAGTATATGGATCAGTTTCATATCCTATACTTTTCACCATGGTTCGTAACTTACTAACAGTGCAGGTTTCGATGGTAGCTTCGGAATCCGCGTTCAGCATAGCAGGACGTTTGATCGACGACCACAAGACATGCTTAGATCCGTATACTGTACAAGCGGTGATGTGCTTACAGGATTGGTGGAGATACGAGAAGCGAACACAAGGCATCGAACGGATTGCTATGATTGAAGATAAATTTGAAGAGTTGGGACTAGCAGATAGATATAATGATTAGATAATATTCATAAAATTGTAATTTTTATTTCTTAGCTTTAAATTTGAATTAAATTATTTCGAAAAAAGTTGTATCTATTGTGATGCGATGAATTCCAAAATAAATTTGTACTTATAATTTATAAATAATTTATTAATTATTAATAAAGAATTTGTTTTTATTATTTTTTATTTGTAATTTATGTCATTTTAAGTGATTAATAAAATTATTGTTTTTTATTAATTTTTCTTATCTTTTTTTATAATTTAAAATTTAAATAAAATTTAAAAATTTTGATAAAAAATTGGAAAAAATCCGGCCAGCTAGGAACCCGGCCCAGTCGGGCCCGGGCCCGGGGTACCCAGGTCTGGGTCCGGTTTTGCCTGGCCCGGGCCCGGATTTTCGGGCCGGGCCGGCCCGGCCCGGATGGACATGCTTACTTTTAGGGTAATGAAAGTCGGCTAGGATCCCTTTTAGTTGGGGTTCTTTATCTGGAAAAAGAAAAAAAAGAAAGAAAAGAAAAAGGAAAAAAAGTTGAACTTTTATAAATATAATTATTTTGGCAAGCATGCACTTATGTTTGGTACGTTGTAATTACAAGAAATTAACCTTAAGTACGTTGTTTGAATGTCTATATCATTATTATGGTAAATGTATTTTAATGTACTTTGAGTCTCAGATTCAATGTTTGGTTGATTGCAAAAACCGTTCAATTTGCATTTTTGTTATAGGAAGTACATTTTCATTGCAATCAAAGTGTTAGTTTCTCTACGAATTTAAAACAATCTAAATATTTTAGTTAGAACCAACTAATTTAGTTACATGGTGTAGTTTCTTTTTTGTTATTAATACAGAACTTGCTACATTTTTTGCGACCAAATTAGTTGTTTTCGTACAAAACATGAGTCCAATTACTATCTATAACAATCTTGTTGGTAACCAAGCACTGAAAATGTAAATCTTATTGCAATATTTAAGCCATAAGATCCATTTCGTTTCAGCTAAACACCTACTGGCTTCAATTCCAATTTCCATTTTTGCTGAGAAATACGCATCTGACCATTCACACTCTTATAGATAAGGCTAAATAGCACCTATATACCATATGTTTTCACCAAGTTTTCACTTATGTACCTCCAGCTTGTATTTGGTAGGAAAAAAACTACCCTAAAGTCTTTTAGACTTGCACTTATGTACCCTTACTTTTTTTTGGAGGCACTTAAATACACTAAAATTAAAACTTGTACGTAAAAAACCTTAGTTATGCAAACTTGGGGGCATTTAATAGCAAGTTTTAAAAACTTTAGGGTTTTATGTGCCAGATAAAACTTTAGGGTATTTAATTGCAAGTTTTAATAACTTTAGGATATATAAGTGCTTAAAAAATAAGAGAGGGTATATAAGTGTAATTTAAAAAAAAACTTTAGGGTATTTTCTTGCTACCAAATATAAGCAAGGGTATAT
>NC_033798.1:111545577-111556065 GCF_001876935.1 Asparagus officinalis | reverse complement strand
CAAGTTAGCTTTTAAATTTTATTTTTAAAAACTAGCACACCTCGGCTTTTGAAAAACTGGCTCCGTTTGGATATCATGGTGTTTTACTTGTTTCCATTGTGTTTTTGCAAAAAATAAAACATCATGTGTTTGGAAACCATGATGTTTTTTGAGCTAAATCATCTTCAAACTAAAAACACAACACTTATTTCAAAACATCTAAAAGATGTTTTAAGTTTGGTGTTTTGGTTTTGAGTTTGAGAATGTGTTAGTATAATATCTAACATAATATATTAAATATAATTAATATAGAGTTATTATCAACATGCTTATTATGCTATACTATACTATACTATATTATAGTTAATCTAATATATTAGTAATATTTATTAAATAATATAAAAATATAATAAATAAAATATCTTATATAATAATATAATATTAATTACTAGTATTTAATATGTTAACAATGTATTATATAATAATAAATAATAATGAAATATAAATAAACTAATAAGAAATAATAAAAAAGTTATTGATAATAAATAATAACATAATAATATACTATACAATAGTATGATCGCTATAATATTATTAATTTTTTTAATAAATAAGCTATAATAAATTAATAATTATAAAATATTATATAATAGTAACATATTTAAAAAAATATATTATTAAATTACTATTAATAAACTCTAACATATTAAAGACCATAATATATTACATAAAATTAAAATATTTATAATATATTAATTTATTAATAACATCCTAGTAATAACATAATGTTAACATTATTAATAATATTTTATTATATGAATAATAGTATAATATAATATTATAATATTATATTAATAATAAAATAATAATATTATAAAAAATTTAATATAATATATAACAATAACAAATTGATATGCCAAATAATTACATATATAATTATTTGAATATAATATGTAATAATTATAATATAATATAACTCATTAAGTACAATATAATATTGCAATACATTATACAATTTTATATTGTATTATATTTAATACCTCTAATACTATAATAATATAAACTAAATATTATAATATTTTATTTACAATACATTTTATTATAATTAATATATAATATATTAATAATATGTTTAATATTAGGGGTTTTTGCTTTTAGACCCATTTGTTTACTCCCATTTATCTTTAAACCCAAGCACTATTATTTGTACCTTTAAGTCCAATTCACCTTTTGTATTTATCTTTAAACCCAATCTTCAAAATACTATATTTTCACCACTTGTTTTTATATTTTGGAGATTGGGTTTAAAGATAAATACAAAAGGTGAATTGGGCTTAAAGATAGAAATAACAGTACTTTGGTTTAAAGATAAATGGGAGTAAACAAATGGGTCTAAAAGCAAAAACCCCTTAATATTAATGTTGTAATGAGTCAAACTAATGTTGACCAAAAATACTTAACATGTTGTTTTGAAAACGTTTTAAGGGAAAAGCACAACACCATAGTGTTTTTCTTACAAAAACACAACAAAGAAAACACCATAGTACCCAAACGAAGCCTAAGTTTACCTTAACAAGTTAGGTAAATTGGACGTGACGAAACAAATTACTAGTCTATCCAAACAACTTTCCATCAAAAGCTAACGTAACCAAACAAATGCTTTGTTTAAACGATTCTTCTACTCTATTTCTCTCACCCTCTAATGGTTGCCCACGGATATCCGTGAGAAAACCCTTCCAACAGCCACCATTATCTTCGCAAAGGATTAGTAGTTTAATGGGCGATTTTCGGAAGCTAGACGCATCAGTGGGCTATTTTTGGAATTTAGACTCAACTCTTGCGCTCCGCCAAGAGCCAAAACAACAACAAACCCCTTATTTTTTTCGTCACCTCTGGCCCCAGAAAGAAGCAGCCAAAACAAAAAACAAAATAAATAAAGATGCTAAGTCCCTTAAATCTTTAATAATTTCATATTTATCCCTCATGTTAATAATTATTTATTAGTCCCTCAAATTCTAATGATGTTAACAACATAGTCCGTCAATGACCAAAATACTCTTAGGTTATGATTTCTATCTTAAAATCAATATTGCTCTAAAAAAAGATTATTTACACTTTGGTGCTATGAAGTTTATGTCTTTTAACTTTAATACTCTAAAAGTTCTTGAGATACATTAATGCTTACACCTTTTTAGCTTTGATATCGTAGAAACTTGCTTCTGATAACTTTGTTGCGACAATATTTATATCTTTTAACTATGATTTTCCAAGCTTTTATTTTCGACCCTTTGATACCCCTAACTTTAGGGTATCAAAGTTAAAAAAATGTGTAAGCTTTAAGACATTAAAGTTAAAATTATGAAAACATTGGGACATGAAAGTTAAACAAGTGTAAACTTTTAGAAGCCAAAGCTTCAAATTTTTTTAAGGATATCAAAGTAAAAAAAGTATAAACTTTAGAATATTAAAGCAGATTTTTTTTATGGTATCAAAATTTATAAATGTGTAAATTTTAGAGTGTCAAATTACAAATAACCCTTTTAAAACAATTAGTTGACGGTACTTTGGTCAGTGAGGGACCAAACTGCGATAACCTGGGATTTTAGGCACTCACGGCAACTTCATACATGTGAGGGAGTAATATGAAATAATCGAAGAGGTAAGGTACTAATACTAAATAACCTCAAATAAAAAAGATACTACCAAGTATTTGTGCCGCGTGTTCCCGGCCTCTCTCATTTATGTCCACGCCCAAACCCACACCTACTCACTGACACGTGGGCCCACCATGTAAAAGTCACCTACATCATCCTACGAACTTTCCGCAAAAAAAAAAAAATCAGCAAAATCTGTCCCATAATAAGATTCACTATCAGCACCATCCCCATCTTCTCCTCTCTCCCTCTCGGACCCAAAACCCTGAGCCCTCACTCAACTCCCCTAGGGTTCGGGTTCGGATCCGGATCCAAAACCCTGACTGGCCTCCTCCCTCAAATCCGCTCCAATGGCGGCAGCGGCGCTGTTGGAGCTCGGATGGTGTCTTCTGTGCCTTCGATTGGAAAACCTTTTCCTACTCTGGACTTTGAGACCTCTGTTTTCAAGAAGGAGAAGGTCACTCTCGCTGGCCACGATGAGGTGTCTTGCTTTTCTATGATATTTTGTTTAGATTTTATTTTGTTTGCTGTTTATTGATGATTTTTGGAATATTTCGATTGGTAGTATATTGTGAGAGGAGGGAGGGATTTGTTCCATTTGTTGCCGGATGCGTTCGAGGGGATCAAGCAGATTGGGGTAATTGGGTGGGGATCACAGGTGAGAAATAAACTCCTCCTTTTGTCAATTTGCGTATTTTTTTCAGCTGAAAGTTTGGTTTTCGTAAACTTTGCGAAAAGAAGTAATCTTTTTTTCACGAGAAAGAAATGCGTTAACTTTCTAGAGTTGTCGTATAATGGAGAATGGCCACTAGTAGATAAATGCACATATGTGCCTGTGAGCTTATTGTTGTAGAGTGTAGTATGTTGGTGACCTGTTTTGTTTGGTATATTTATCTACAGGTTGCTTCTATTGCGTGCTTGTGAAGAATCAAGGGTTAAAAGTGGGGAAAATTCATTCCTATTTATAGCTATTTTTATGATGGTGTTGGATAATTAATGCGATTTTTTTAAAAGCACTGAGAGATTCTGTGTCCAGTATGTTCTTTCTTTTTTTTTCCAGGTTATATTGGAATATGATACTTAAATATCTCAGGAAATAAAAATCACGTGAATTTGAATGTGGATGAGCCCTTTGGACAACAACTTGCATTCGTAAATCTCAATCGTCTAGGTTATTGAAGCAAAGCTCTTTCAAGTATTTCATATGTATAAACCTACAACCTTTTTTCATGATAGACTAATACTTGAATATAGACTCACAAGTATATTTGTCAAGTTTGATCTCTTAATTAATATACTCCTGTGGAGAGTGAAGTTGGCTTTTATGAACAACATAATGTCATATAGGCTTTCCTGATATAGCAGTTTATATCATTGTTCATCTGAGACTCAGTTATATTATAATTTGAGGTTGATGTTAAAAGTTGGTATCATCTGGCATTCCACCTCACATGGAAAAAATTCCTACTTCTTTCTTTTTTGGGGTACAAACTTTCTTATCTGGTCTCTGGGAGCCCTTATATTTATGTTTGACATCTGGATATTTGTTTGATCTCTGTTTTAACTATGCAGGGTCCAGCTCAAGCACAAAATCTAAGGGATTCACTTGCAGAGGCTAAGTCAGACATTGTGGTCAAGGTCATCCCGGTTTTCTATTGGATCAGCTTTATTTTGTTTCCTGTAAATTAGAATTTAACCTTGAACACGTAATAGAGTTATCTCCTACTGGGTCAAGGCTACCATATTCCTTATTGAATCAGCTTATTTTTGTTTTCTGCAATTTAGCATTGAATATATAATAACCTTCTCTCCTACTGTTTATTGGCTATTCTTCCTTTGAATATATAATAATAAACTTCTCTCCTTCTGCAAAATTGAGTGAAGTTTGAGAAAAACTCTGCCTCTTCTTTCTTTCCTCAAGCTTCAAGCTTATATGGAACTAGCTTTCCTAGGTGTCATTAGACCTTTTGGCCATAAATGGGCCTATCAGCTCCATATTTCTGTTTTCTCTTCTGTTTTGTCATAACATTTTCTTACATGTTCTTTGCAGATTGGACTGAGGAAGGGTTCTCGTTCTTTTGACGAAGCACGTGCTGCTGGGTTTACTGAGGAGAGTGGAACCCTAGGCGATATCTGGGAAACTGTCTCGGGCAGTGATCTTGTGTTGCTACTGATTTCAGACGCTGCACAGGTCAGTTGATACTGAGTATCCAATTATGGGCATTTTGAAGTCCATCCATACTTCTGCACCACTAATTCTACATCGTTTTTTCTCTTGTTTCTTCTCTGTAACTTTGTTAATATGTACTTGGTCGCATGAGTTTAATTTTCTCTAGAGCAACCTCTTCCTTTCAATTTTATGTTGCATACTCCTGGATGGTAATACATTGGGTGGCCAATTTACTGCTTATTGCTTAATGTTTTTTGTATGGTGAGTGGCCACTGAGTTTATAAATTTTCTCTTTCATATGCTAGATCTTCAGTTCTTTAGTGTATTTCTGATATCTAAATTTTTCTAAGTTTATTCTATAGGGATAATAATTTTGGATGATTATTCTATATATTTTTCACTGAAATTTGTTCGTAGTCTGGAATTTTGGTGGATTTGCACGTCTTATACGAAGATTGTTGAAAGTGAAAACATCAAGCACTTTATTTTGTCTAAAGAGGGGAAGCTTACTTTTCCTGCAGTTAGAACTTACAATAAATAGGGTGTAAATGGGTCCATAGTCCTTTTAAAATGGATGTTGATGTTGATCTCCCTCCTTCCTCTGTCCTCTTGCGCTGTTTTCTTTGAACTCTGAATTACTTCAGTTCATGGAAACAGTTTTTGGGGTGGATATCAATTTCTTTGAAGTGTCATTTCTAAAATTGGTTCTACAAGTCAAGTGGATGGTTACCTGAGCGAAATTCACACAAGTAGGTGTACCCTTAGCTAAACTTCTATGTTTAGTTCCATATAGGATCACATATTCTTCCAGCACATTGTCTCTTCAAAAAATTTGTGGTTCCTTACAGTACACCCTCTTTTTAACGGAGGGATCAAGTCAATATAAACTCTTTTCTGGTTAATAATGCAGGCAGACAATTATGAGAAAGTGTTCTCTCACATGAAGCCAAACAGTATCCTGGGGCTTTCACATGGTTTCCTTCTGGGTCACTTGCAGTCGATTGGTCTTGATTTCCCCAAGAACATCAGTGTGATTGCTGTATGCCCAAAGGGAATGGGCCCATCAGTAAGGAGGCTCTATGTTCAGGGAAAGGAGATCAATGGTGCTGGCATCAACTCTAGTTTTGCAGTTCACCGGGTATGCTAATATCATATCTATTATAGTTAATGGATAATTAATGAGTTTTTGGTTGATTTTGTTTGTTTATACAATAAGTATGCATGGGTCATACTTTGAACAGACTTGTGAATGCTGTGTTGGCCACTTCTTACCATTTTTGTTGTTGTTGTAAATAGGATGTTGATGGCAGGGCTACAAATGTTGCTCTAGGGTGGTCAGTTGCTTTAGGGTCTCCCTTTACATTCGCCACTACATTAGAGCAGGAGTACAAGAGCGACATCTTTGGCGAGCGTGGTTAGTGAAATGACTTGCCGATGTATCTTTCCTTCCGCGGTGCAAGTTCGCTAACTGTTTTACTTTTAGGTATTCTGCTCGGCGCTGTTCATGGAATTGTAGAGGCTTTGTTCCAAAGGTACACAGATAATGGAATGAATGAGGAGTTGGCTTACAAAAACACTGTTGAGTGCATTACAGGAATCGTATCTAGAACCATTTCAACAAAGGTAAATAACCAAGTCCTGGTTACACTTTATCACATGAGATGATAGGACGCAATGACGAGACCTATTTATTTCAGGGCATGCTCTCCGTGTACAATTCATTGTCTGAGGAGGGGAAGAAAGAGTTTAATGCTGCATATAGCGCCTCATACTATCCTTGCATGGATATATTGTATGAATGCTATGAGGATGTTGCCTCTGGGAGTGAGATTCGGAGTGTTGTATTGGCTGGGCGACGATTCCAAGTAAGCTCCTAAATTTGATTTGTAATTATATCTACAATTAATTTTGGTCATGATTTGTCCAAAAGCAATGAGTTTTTGGCTAAATGGTTACTTTTGTATGACAGGAAAAACAGGGGCTTCCGGCTTTCCCAATGGGCAAAATTGATCAGACACGCATGTGGAAAGTTGGTGAGCGAGTTCGCTCTGTGCGGCCTGAAGGTGACTTGGGCCCTTTGCATCCCTTCACTGCTGGGGTTTTTGTAGCTCTGATGATGGCTCAGGTACTTCTTTCATCGTTTGAAGTTGTTGTTTGCATAGAAGAACATAAGAGAACTGGGAAGGGGGGAAATTAAGATTCTTTTGCCTTCACATGGGGAAGTTCTATTTGTCCAGCTTAAGGCTCAGCTCAAGCTATTCATTTTCCTCTGCTCATTATCCTGGGGACTAAACACGCATGTGTTTAGTCCATCTTCATGTTAAATAATGTAATTGGAAATTAATGCAGATTGAAATTCTAAGAAAGAAGGGCCACTCTTACTCAGAAATCATCAATGAGAGTGTGATCGAGGCTGTGGACTCCCTTAACCCATTCATGCATGCTCGCGGGGTTTCATTCATGGTGGACAATTGCTCTACAACTGCTCGACTGGGATCTAGGAAGTGGGCCCCACGATTCGACTATGTCCTAATGCAACAAGCCTTCGTAGCTGTTGACAACACCACACCCATCAACCAAGACCTAATCAGCAACTTCTTGTCTGATCCAATTCATGACGCCATTGAAGTTTGTGCACAGTTGAGGCCGACTGTGGATATCTCGGTTCCAGCAGATGCTGATTTTGTGCGCCCGGAGCTGCGACAGGCTAGAAATTGAGTTGAAGGTATGTGATGTTTTGGGAGAGGGTAATTGTAAGACTTAAGCTCAGAATTAGTATTCGGTTATGTACCAGAATATTGTTGAGTCTGTATGAGGTTGTGAGCTATGAACTACTTTCCGAATTTTATTTGTTATGTTATTGGTTCGCGGTATGGATCATCAGCTCAGTAGCTGTGTGAAAATTTTGAGTTCTTCAGTATTATGAGGCTTGAGATGGTTCTAGAGCTGCACGCATGAGTTCGTCTTGCTCTGCACCGAATAGTTTCTGACTAGAATTTTGGGCATACGGTGATGTGAAGAACTCAACTAGAGAAAAACCTTACTTCTTGTGAGAGGAGAGTCTGCTGTTTGTTTCCATGAAGTGCACATCGAATTCCTATTTTGGAGTGTCATAAATTAGAAAACAGTCTTTCTGACTATAAAACAAAGAAGTGGACTATAATGATGTTTAACCCATGGATGATCCGCTCCGTTGAACTTGATCTACATATTCTAAAACCCCAACACACCAAGTTTGGGGTGAACCCGTCGTCGTTTGACCCTTCATCCCCTCGTATCAATTTTAACGGTTTTGAATGAATAGAACTTTTCACATGGCTCGATGGAGGGTCAAACGATGACGAATTCACCCCAAACTTGGTGTGTTGGGGTTTTAGAATATGTAGATCAAGTTCAACGGAGCGGATCATCCACAATGTCGCTCAATCATGTGATTTTAGAGACGTCAAGGAGGAAATCCCCTCCTATGACAAGGATACCCATTAATCTGAGAGAGAGAGAGAGAGATTTAAAACAGACGAACAAAAAAGCAAATTCTATTTCGTGCTGACCAAATTAGGCACAACCGCACAGTCCAACTATCCTAATCAACGTGGAGATGGTCCAGACCCACAATTCCATTCTATTCATATGGTTTTCCTTGGAATGTAATCTCCTATAAGTGAGAGATAAAACAAGAAAGAAAGAAAAGATGATAACAAAAAAACATCGATTTTTTACTTGATTTGGCAATTGACTACATCTCACAGCCATGCATTGACTTTTTTCCCTTTTGATGAAGCTACAGCTACAAGAGAGAACGCACACAATTCATTAGGCACCACAACTCTATCAGAATGGTCTCCTACTCGAAATCAACAATTTTGCATTCAATTTATAATTACATCATCATTAATCTAGATAATTAAATAATTAAAATGGTGCAATAGGTTCTAAGACTGAGAGTGGTTTTAGAATAAAAATTTGATTAGGAAAATTTTTTAAAGAATTAAAACTTTTAACATATAATTCCAAAAAGAATCTAGTTTATTCTTTGGTAAAAGTTCTGTGGAGGTATCTGATGTATCAGTCAAATATCGCCTAGGTCCTTAATGTTTCAAAGTCTTTAGTGGTTGTCCTTAACATTACATACATCACCATTCTAAGTCCTTTTTACAAACTTTCACTAAATATTGCTGAAGTAGCATGACGTAGCTCTGCCAACTCACTATCCAGGCAGCAAAAAGAAAATAACTGATAATTCATGTTTTTCCTACTACAACTCTATCACATCAATAAAAAATTAGTGAAATTAGAAGTTTATCCCACCACGTCATTGACATATCAGCAAGATTCAAAGATAGTTTGTAAAAAGAACCTATACTGATGATGAAGGTAACGTTAAGGCAATTTAAGGTTAAAAGGAGCAGGATGTCTGAAGGCGCAAGTTAGCGGGCGATCTACTCTCCTCTATCCTACGCCCCTGCTTAGTTTTTAATGGCGAAGAAGAAGAATAGAAGTGGAAGAAAGATACTCACTATTGCTCTGCGATCTAAAAGCTCTTGTTCGCAAGCTCTCGAGGATCAATTTGATACTAATCTTGTGGAAGATGATGATGAACTCAGCGAAGATGTAATGGGCTCGACAGGTCCAAAAGGAGAGAGGATGAAGAAATCAATGGAGGAAATCCTAAGATCTACAGATTTCTTGACTGGAAGGAATTCAAGCTCAATATCTCAGAAATGGAGTCGGCAGCTCATCTAGGGCCTCCTGGGCTGATGAGGTCGAATTGGTGGTGATTCCCCCTGTTTCTTCTTTTTCCCAAGCTTTAAAATCTAAATCCACAATATATATATATATATATAGTAAAACTCTTGTCAACTTAAGTGGATTGAGTGCTCCGTCCACCAAGCTTTTTAACCGTTAGATCGTGAATCTTGATTAAAATAAAGATACTCATTTATTACAAATGTATTCTTAGAATTAATAAAAAAGGAAAATATATATATATATATATATATAGTAAAACTCTTGTCAACTTAAGTGGATTGAGTGCTCCGTCCACCAAGCTTTTTAACCGTTAGATCGTGAATCTTGATTAAAATAAAGATACTCATTTATTACAAATGTATTCTTAGAATTAATAAAAAAGGAAACCCAAAGTTACTTAATATGGACAAAAAAATAATAAGATACCCTCTTCCCGTCATTGCTTCCCATCCTCTTCCCGCCATTGCTTCCCGTCATTTCTTACCTCCACCTACATCCTGAACTCGGTTACAGGTAAAAAAAATGTATAATCACACCAAAGAAAAAGATACACAAATACAAAACATCATGAATTAATTGCCAGCTAGATTAGAACTGATGCACATGTCGTGATAGTCGTTGAGAGCTTCGAAGGGCTGGGCTCGCGACAGAGGGAACAAGAGATGCACATGGCAATGAGAAGAGGACCGACTGCACGGAGTTGAGTGTGATCTCGGTTTGAAGCATGAAGTTAGGCATGACCTCGGATTGAAGTGCATGGCAGTGAATCAAATTCAAACAATTACAATCATTGAATTTTTTTTCCTTCTTCCCGTTGCCCTAAGAAAAAGAAAGCTGAAACTTTTTCTTATTTATGTGTTATTGTAGATAAGGTTGATATGAACAAGAATTAAGTCGAATTGAGGCGCTCGCCATGGTGAAGCCAGAACGTGAATT
>NC_033798.1:111490577-111543077 GCF_001876935.1 Asparagus officinalis | reverse complement strand
ATAATTATTATTATTATTATTAAAAAAACTGTATAATATCAGTTACCTTAGTTTTGGTTGAGGTCCCAAATAATGTTAGTCATTTTCAAATGCATTCACTAGAACTGATAAAGAAACAGCTAGGTTGGTATAGTTCATATTGAAGAGTCGGCTGTGTCATCATCATATGCAAAAGCCTGCTTATTGATTAGAAAAATGTAAATCTGACATACGAATCTGAGGTGAACGAGATAAATAGCTCCTACTCAAGTTAAGTTTTTGGCCCTTTTTTCTTCTCCTTTTCTTGATGTAGAAAACAGGTCATAGTGGAGATCATGTTCTTGACATGGTGGCATAAGCATTGTTTTAAATATCCCTAATATAGCCAGTATATAGACCGATTTATCCCTTTATAATGCTTTCTGCAAAACAAAATGATATGGTGTCAATGTCCTTTACCGCTTTTTGGTAGTGTTTGGACGATATATCTCCGACATTGCCGATTTGCCAACGTAAGTTGGATGATATGTCCTTTTATATGGCTTGTCAGAAAACAATATATTTCTACAAAATTTATCTAAAGTTTTTAGCAAAAAATTGAGCATATGAAGCTTTTTAGCAAATTCTAGTACGCTCTTTCTTATAGCCCTTTTATATGGCTTGTCATAAAACAATATAGTTCTTGTCCATCTTTTTTATTTTATCATTAGATTTTTTATTAATATATTTTATTTTATTATTGTTTATTATTTATAAAACATAATTGTATTTAAAATATCACTATTATATTATATTAATTATAATATAGTATTATTAATTAATAGTACTAAACATAGTATTGATATATTAAGAGGCTATAATATATTATATTACAATGTAAGATATTAATAATATAATATAATTTAACATATTATATTATATAACACATAATATATATTATATATTATATTAACACTCTTTAAACTCAAAACACCTTTTTGTTGTTTTGAAATAAGTGTGAACTTTTTGGTTTTGGATGTTGTGGCCTAACAAAAACACCATGGAAGCACCTGAAACACCATGATGTCCAAAAGCTCCCTTGGATTGCATTAAGTATGTTTAGATTACATTGTAGGACATTATATTATATACAAGGTTTTAAATGTCGGTTATCGGGGATTTATCGGACGGTCAAAATTCTTATCGCATAGCGGAAATCGGGGATATATCAGGGATAAATAGTATTTATCGGAGTAATATACTAGCAAATAATAAACAAACATAAGCTTGAAAAATAATATAATGTTAGTCAAAATGGAATAATAAACTAGCAAATAATACGATAACATCAAGAATGAAGAACCATCTACGCATCTACATAATTATTGTTTAATCATGAGATTCATAAACTAACTTACTAAGTTGATATTTAGTAGTTATGAGCCATTATCAATATCCATAAACAAACATAAGCTAATCACCAATCAACCAAGTTCCAAAAGCAACAAATAGTTCATAATTTGTAAACATTCAAAGAGCAAATCCAAAAGAAAGTAAAAGCTCCCAAATCCTACTTATCGGCCGATAAAACCGATATTTAGAGCCTACTTATCGGCTGATAAGTACATTTATCGTCGATAACTCGCGATAAACCTCAAAAAACGATAACCAAATAAAAATCCTACTTATCCTAGCGGAAAGCTCCCAAATCCGATAACTCGGCGATAATATCGGATTATCGGCCGATATTTAAAACCATGATTATATATGCACATCATCTGATATGACACTTCGATATTTTCTGAAAATCCCCAATATTTCCTCGATATCTACAATCCAATATGAATTTTGGTTGTTGATATTTCCCTGATATTAGATATTTAAAACCTTGGGCATAAGTGCTTGGTTGCTGTCTCTTGTGTTCTCACTGAGAATTTTTTTAGTTAAACACTTCCAGAAGATCTTTGCTGTGTATAAACTTTTCATGCTTTTGGTATTAGTTGTGCACTCACTGCAATCTTGTAACAGTAAGTTCATGCTCTGTACTGTTGAAGGTCTTCACACCTACATGAACACAATCATACACACATTACTTTTTGTATGTCTGTGATTTCCTGATGATAACGTATCACGCTTTTCTCATTACTTTACTTGGTGATGTCATTTTTGTTATACTTTGCAGGAAATGGGGTTGTTGGAAGTTAAACATGGGCTTCTTCAGATCTGCAGAAACTTTAGACTTTCTTCATAACAATGCATGTCTCATACTCATTCATTGAGCTATAGCTCCTGAAGTTATATTTTTTTATCCAATAAACATGCTTCGCCAGTTTTACATGGGTTCCTTGACTATGTTGAGTACTTGTTCCTATAGCCTGGTGACAGTACACACATTTTGTCCTTTTCCTCTTCTTAATTCTGTTTGACAAGTTTTGTTGTTTTTACATGGTTGTTTGAGGGCTAGTTCACTGTTCTACATTGAAGTTCGTCATTCTTAAAATCTTTGAGATGCAAGTTTTTAACAGAATATGCACATTCTCATGTAGTCATATTCAATTATCAAGTCAGCATAATATATTAATGGTTAAGAGGATTCCATGGATCATCAATTTGAATTATCAATATAAATAACTGTAACATAAAGTGGTGGAGCAACTATCCCGAGTTATAATGTTATTGGAGCATGAATCGTTTACGAGCTTAACCCAAATGCTTCCTGTAGTGGCCTTGGCCTTGGATCTGTCAGTTAATTTAGATGCTATACATTTTGCCTAGGTTTTGATTGAGCCTTAGGTCAGATCTAGATTAGGTACCTTCAGGGTTTGTGCCAAGGTAAACTACAAGCTTACTTTTATTCTTTTCTTTTAGATTTTTGAAGATTATATCTGAGTTTTTTTTTTTTTTTTTGGCAATTGCACTATCGACCAACCCATTTATGTTTTCTGATCTTGAAAGCAGTCTGAAGTAGGATATTTCATCTTTGACCTATTAATTGTGTACCCCTTATAATGTTAGGCAGTATTTAGGACTTCTACTGGAGCTTGGAAGCTAGGCGGTTTCGGATTTGCTACCTCTGTTGACCAGGTATCAACTGGTTCAACTTCCATGCAACCATTTAATTATCCAGTAAGTATTTTCATGTCTCACTTATTATTTCTTGTGCTCTATAATTTTGCTTCAAAATTGCACAACTAGACATGTTGGAAAAGTCCTGACGTGATAGAAGTAAACTCACACTCTTGGTAATGCTGAGGACTTGAACACCTAACTGTTGGCGGCAAAAAAGAGAAGGAAAAAAGAAGATAAAAAAAATCAAATGGTTAATGATTACTTTGTATCTTTCCAGGAGTATGATGTTGAGGATGCTATTTTACCCCTTCAGCCATCACTAAATTACACTGCACCTGAACTGGTACGAAATAAAGAACTCGCTGCTGGATGTTCTTCTGACATATTTAGTTTTGGTTGTTTCACGTACTATCTAATCACTCGCAAGCCCCTTCTGGATTGTCATAACAATGTAAAGATGGTAAGTTTCAATTCTTTATACTATCTGAATAGTACTATACTTTGTACGGAGATGATAGCCTGTGATATTATTGTTCATACATACATGATCTCTATAATTTGCTCTGATTCATATGTTTCATCTTTAAAGGCTTTTACCTATACATAAGCATCTGATTGCAGGCAGAACTTGCGTGTAATGTTTTCTTTGTCATGGAATCTGTGGATAGTTGCTTCGGGAAATACATTCACTATAGTGTGCTTTTTTTCAATGTTAATAACCTGTAACTTTCATATTTAATAGGTACGTTTTTGTAATGGATGGATTACTTAGTTATCAATGAGGTAATGCAAAATCTTTGCTGATGTATCAGTGACTTAATGCATAATCTTTGCTGATGCAGCTTACTTTCTTGCATTTGCATTTAGTGTTTGTTTTATAACTATTAATTATAAATATAAATATAAGTTGCATATTTGACCTCACATGTAGTTGGTGCCTTGGTGGATTATGGTATTTGTTCTTTTGTTGTGACGGATGTTTACATAGTGCTGAGTGACCTCTCATTTCATTTTGTTCTTTTTGCTACTGCAGTATATGAATAGATTGACATACTTGTCTAGTGAGGCTTTCTCTATGATTCCTTCAGAGTTGGTTGGAGATTTGCAAAGAATGTCATCCCTGGATGAGGCTTCTAGACCAAGTGCTTTGGATATCACAGGTGCATGACATGAGAGTCAGCAACTCTTAGAAGTTTTATTTTGATCATATATCTATTATGAAACCTTGGTGGCTTACTGATTAGCTCCTGGTTTTTTTGATTAAGTGACGTTGCTGACCGTGTAATATTCTAAAGAAGTGACATATAAGGGTATATATGTTGGCTTTCTGTTCAGCAGATACAGCATCGCTTTTTCAGTGTCACATACAGGTTTATATGTTGGTTGATATGTTGCATGGGTACGAGTACAGGTACTGGACACGACATGGCAGATTCGTAAAAGGTAGGGTACGGGGACATGGGTATATATATATTTGTATGCACATATACATTTATATATTGGAATTAATAATTTACATTCTATCAAATTGTTTTCATTCACATGTTATGAGAACTAAAATCCCTATAACTTCTCTATAACATTTTTATGTTTCTTTTATTATATGGATTGTAAACCGGGAAAGCGGTAGTTTTTGAACTAGACATCCAAACGACCCTCTAAAATCGTAGTTCGGAACCTAACCTATGTCCAACGAGTTTCAAGAAGTGGATGTGAAGGGTAGGATATATGTCCAAAAAATGTATGACAAGTGTTTAAAATTGAAACGTGTATTGTATAATTGAGTAGATGCCCAAATAAATGTATGCATATATGCAAGGAGTGTCCAAGGAGTTTGGGTACCTTGTCGGGTACGGGTACGACAATCAGATAGAAGTACCTAGGTAACATAACTTGGTTGGTTTCTGTCCACCAATTATAACATCACAATTTCGGTGTCAAATACTGGTCGATGTTTTGGTTGGTCTTGTCGAGCAGATAAAGCATCACGGCTACATGTGTTTAAACTTTTCATCAGTTTCATGTAATAGTATTTTTATTTTTATTTTTTTATGTTCCCAATGCTCTACGTTTTAATCACAGTCATTCTTATTAGTCTCATGAGCTAACCAACTCTTTAACTTATGATAGGGACTTGTAACCTTTAAATGTTTATTGTAGTGTTCTGATCACATTCCCACTTTTCTTTTTTTTCTAGGCTAGTAATCAGGACCTTATTTCACAAGTCCCGCCATTGCCTGTTCAAGCTTATGATGATATTGATGCTCGTATGCAAGATGAGGTTTCTCAAAGAACCGTCACCCTTGCAAGACAACTTGACATGCAGGTGATTCATATGGTCTCTTGCCTCGTGTTCACAGCTTAGCTCTTAGGACAACTGTTGCTGCAGTACGTGTGCTTTATTTATTATGGTTAGCAAAATATTTATCTTTTGAAGCATACATATATTTCTTGTCATTGACATTCCTACTGTTTATGTTTCTGTTTAACTAAGAAAAATAAGATTATACTGTTACCTGCTTGCTCCCTTCTAACCTCCCTTCTCATCTCCATCTGTTGTAATTAAAATGTACAAAGAGTTGTGTTTTTATACTCAATATTTTGCAGACTTCAACCAGGTGCAAGTGAATGCTCTCTGCTGCTTAGCTGATTTGGTTCCATCACTCGACAAACATGCTATATTGGACATCTTGCAAACATTGCAGCGTCATACTGCTGTCGACCGCTCTGCACCTGCTCTTATGTGCCAGTGCCCCCTGGGAGTTTCAAATTCAATTTTTAAACAGGTTTTCTTTTCTTCCCTTTCTTATATGTTTGAGGTTCAATGTTATTGATTTCTTTCTCTGATTCACCTTAAAGATTTTTTACCCCTTATGCTTACATTAGTTCATATGGATTTTCATATTTGTTGTTAGTCATTTATAGTCAATAACAGCTCACTTTTGGTTACAGTTCTTCAGTGTGGCATATAATTTGCTGCAGAGCAAGTCCTTCCCCTCCTTTGCCCTCTGCTTACTGCACAGCAACTAACCATTCAGCAATTCTCAAAGTAAATGCTTTTTGTGAGGGACATGTTGAGGTATTTTATGTTTTAACACAATCTTTGCTTTCATGTGTCCGAGTTTAAAAGGTTATCTGAGCTTTGTGCTTATTTCTTCTTGCAGAAAGATTGAAGATAGAAGGAGGCTTGACCGTTTCTGATGCCAGTCCTCCTATAGTTAAGAGTCTTGACTTCAATGTGTAATGGGCTTTAATCTGAACCAAATCAGAAGGCAACCATACCTGTTTCTTCATCAAAGAACAGCACAACATGGGATGAAGATTGGGGTTCTCAATAACCGAAGTGACAACTACCCCATCTGTTCCTTTGGAACCCAATCCACAACCCATTCGACCAATGCCAATTTCACAGCCTTCTACAGTTACTGCTTCATCAACAGTTAGCCACCAACCTTCATCATTTACACCAGTCAACGTTGAGTGGCCGCCTCCAATTTCTTCCACTACTTTCCTCCCACTTGAATACTAATGAGAAAGAGACGCAGAATTCTGGGGGCCTTTCTGAAGGTAGTTTTGACGATTTAGATCCTTTTGCTAATTGGCCTCCAAAACCTTGTATTTCAGCCAGCAGCACGCATGGCTTAGGCTTTGTAAGCAACAATGATCCAAATGTAACTATCAAATTCATACGAAGGTAGCTCAGTTTCTGGTACCAACAAAGCAACTGGTGCTAATTTAAGACATTCATCAAGTGGTGCAAATTCAAACTCATTAATGAGCATGGGGTACACAAATACAGACAACAGTGCTAAAAGAGCTGGTGATCTTGGATCTATATTTTCCTCGACAAATAATGGACATCCTCCAGCTAACCGCACCGCCTCCAACAACTGCCATCGGTAGAGGCAAGGCTAGTACTGAAAAAGAAAGGGGTAGAAACCAAGCATTTCTATTTCATAGTGTTATTCATTGGGACAATGGAACAAGGGTAATACCTTTTTGTGATATTGGTTTTTTGGAACACTAGTGAGACAATTACACCACTTAGGATAAAATTACTCTATTCATATACAAAAAATTTGTCCCAATAGTAAAAAATTACCCCATCCTTCATATTGGAACAATGTTGTTCCATTTTGAAGGCAATTAGGATAATTTTAAAATATTTTTGTATTACTTAACTAATACATGCAATTATATTATAAACATATGACATGATATATAAAATATAACATATATTAATGTTTTAATGACATAATCTAATAACATATATTAATAATATTATATAATAGTAATTATAGTATAATGTATTTATTATAATATTGTAATAACATATATTAATAATATTATATAATAACCTATATTAATATTTTAATATCATATATATAATATTTTAATAACATATATTAATAATATTATGTAATATATTATTATATAATATTAATTAGTAATTATAGTATAACGTATTTATTATAATATTATATAATATTTTAGTAATATATATTAATATTTTAATAACAATATTTAATAACATATATTAATAATATCATATAATAACATATATTAATATTTTAATAACATATATTAATAGTATTATGTAATATATTATTATATAATATTAATTAGTAATTATAGTATAACTTATTTATTATAATATTATATAATATTTTAATAATATATATTATTATATAACTAATTTATAAAATATTATTATATATATGACATACTATTGTAATATAATATAATAATTACTAATATTAATAAAATATTATGATATAATATAATATAATACTATAGTTTGAAATAATATAATATATTAACTATAACATGATACCTTTTAATATATATTATTGTAATTATCAATAATTAACAATTACTATTATATTGAGTATGCTACATTATATTAATATTCGATATAATATATGAATAATATATATAATATAATACTTTAATAATATATATATTTAATTTAATATACTTATAATATTGTATCATAGGATATAATGTACTTTATAAAATATTATAATATTTTACTTTATTCAATGTAAATTTTTTTAAAATTTTTATTAAAATTAAAATATAATATATATATATATTATATCGAATATTATAATAATGTAGCCATACTAATATAATAGTAATTAGTAATTATTGTATAACAATTTTTGTATAAATAAAATAATGTATTATATTAAATATTATATTATTAAAATATTATATTATATTAATTATTATATATAGTATAGCATGCTAATATAATATAATATAATATAATATAATAATTAATAATAGTAATTTGTAAATATAGTATAATATATTATATTTTAATATAAACTAAAATAATATTTATATTATAATAATATACTAAATAATATACTAAACCAATTGGATAAGTTAATTTAGAAGTAATTAATAGATAAAATTATATTTTAATAAGGTGCCACATCATCAATTATCTCACATGAATTGTCAAATAATAGATAAAATTATATTTTAATAAGGTGCCACATCATCAATTATCTCACATGAATTGTCAAATCAAATGTTTAAATTATCTCATTATCCCACTTTACCCCACTCAAAATATCCTAAAATGATAAAATTGTTCCATTGGAATAATTTTTTCACTTAGCCCCAATTTGTCCCAACCAAAATACCCCCCTAAGGAAATTTTTAGATGGAAGACCATCATGTAACATGTCCTTGGCTGAGGATCATGGAGATTGTTGATTTTTCCTTCACAGCACGCTCCATGATCATATTGCTGTGAAGTCCATGTACAAGCTACTCTGCCAAGAGTGCTCATGGCGAAAATGTGTGCATCTTCTTTTACATTTTGGGCCTAGCATCTTGCTGGGCTCATTGGAGGCGAAAAGGAAATTTAGTAATGTAGATTGGTCTTCTAGTGTATAGTACCTAGGCTGGGCATTTCTCTACACAAATGGAAGTTACAGGGTTACATATAGGTGCGCCAGAAAAAAAAAAAAAAAATAATATATATATATATATATATATATATAGAGAGAGAGAGAGAGAATAATGGAGGTGAGCTGGCAGCTCAATTTTCCCGTGAGCCTGCAAGTGTATGACATGTGAGCCGCCCCTTATAGTATCACATCCGGTGCTGCGGCTCACATGTATACACTTGCAGCTCACGGGGAGAGGTGAGCTGCCAGCTCACCTCCATTATTCTCATCGAGAATAATGGAGCGTGAGCTGGCAGCTCAATTTTTCCCCGTGAGCTGCAAGTGTATGACATGTGAGCCCCCTACTAATCACATCGGGTGTGGGGGCTCACATGTCATACACTTGCAGCTCACGGGATGGATAATATATACTATATATATATATATATATATATATATATATATATATAGAGAGAGAGAGAGAGAGAGAGAGAGAGAGAGTTTAAATGTAAGTTCTTTAAGATACATAAACAAAACAGACTATTTTTTGTAATAGATCTATTAAATCGGTCAGGATGAAATTAATGAATTTGATTTTCCGTCAAGTTCTAATGTAAAGTACATTTGGTGATTCTCAAACTTATATTTCTGATTTTTGCTGCAGGGTCTTAAAAATGATGATCTATATAGTCTGCCTCTATGAAGAAATATTTGAATGAACTAAGAGGATGCTGCCAACATGCTTTAGGCAGATTAATTTGAGTTTATGGATTTAGAAGGCTAAAACTGTGTCACATTGTCGCCATTGCTTTGCTAATAAGATTTGATGACATCCTTGTCCTATATATTTTCCACTTGACGCTATTGTAGTTTTGCTAGGAGATTCTCTATAGTTTGGGGTCCAGGCCATGACTTTGCTGATAAGATTGATGACACAATTATAGTTTCTCTATAGTTGCGTATTTCTCTAACTGTGGGGCATAGTAAGTGGGTTTTTTTTGGGTTGAAAAATTACTTACAGTTTATTTGGTCAATAAATTGTTTTCATGAAAATGGACCATTTCTATAGTTACAACAAATAGGGACAATATTCACGCCAAAAAAAAAACAAGTAGGGATAATATCTCCGTTGCTTGCGACATAGTTTTTTCAACAGACACGTATGACTGTTATAATGCTCTTGAAATCATGTACACACCTCTAGTAAGTTTCAGGCTTCTAGGTTGATGAATTTATCTGCTAACTAGAAGAAGAAGACCTTTGCTTAGTGGAATCATTGAATTTTGAAATGAACAGGGGAACCAAGCAACACGAAGCATTTATCAGAGATCCTGTTCCTTCGCAGCAACTACCCTGAAACCGTGTGACCTTAGTTGGACTGCAAAAGACCTGCAGAGTCTAACTCACAGAAGTTAATGGAGAAGAGCTCCATTCGTTTTCAGAGTGAGGAGAGAACAGCGATGCACATGATCAGGCCCCTGTACTTCAAATGATAATGAGAAGGACTGAGAGTGGATGGAAACCACGACTCCTCCGCGCACAACTGTACCAATGGTGACTGACCGAAAAGCGAAAGCCAGCCAACTTAACTATCTTTTTCTTTCTCCACTATGAAAAGAAAAACAAAATCAGAAGAAGAGAAAATATGAAAGGGTTCCTTTTTTGCTTCTTTATACAAGAAAAAAAAGGAGATAGTTGCAATCTACATTATTCTCTGTGAAAATGAGAGGTCATCAATCATCATGTTCTAGTGACCGTTATATTTCATCTGACTTGCAGATAACTATGTAGTTTTTTTTTTTGCCTCTCCTTTTCTTTCTGGTCGGAAAACCCCACCAGCATGTGAGGCGCGTGCTCGGTCAGCCAATTTCATGTGCCCCCAGGGCAGCCCACATGTCCTATCGAAATACTAAAAACCTTAAAAGCAATTTGCCGATTTTGATTATGTCACTCTGATTCAAGCAAAGCTCATCTTAGCCAGCGACAAACATATGTATCGGTATTTTGATAATGTTTTATTGCGGTAATCTAGGGGATTCCCTGAGATGACGGGGGACATTCTGAGTTAGAGTGGGCCGCTGGCGACAAGCTGTCGCCAGCCCATCGATCTCCCCTATATACCCCTCCCCTTTGGCCCTAGGGTTTGGGTCAGCTGAAGCTTCCCCCCTCTTTTCTGATCTCTCTCTCTGGCGGCGGCTCATTAACGCAGCAGCGTTTCAATTTTTCGGCCCCCCCTTTTTGAAATCGCAGCAGCGATTTTATCTCCAGCTCTCAACTGTTTGAGGGGAGATTAAGAAAAGATTTAAGAAGAGAGAGAGAGAGAATTAAAAGGGGTTTTATATTGTGGGGTACTTATTTATTCTCAAGTGAGAATTGAAAGGGTTCATACCCTTTAATTATTAACACTGTAGCTACAGTGTTCATTTGAGAGATCTCATTTTTGATTTGCTCTTAAATTGTAATTTCTTGTTTGATTAATAAGAAATTTACTGTGTGGCTCCCGAGGACGTAGGCAGTTGCCGAACCTCGTTAAAACTTGATGTACTTTTTCTATTCTGTGTTTCTGTTGCATTAGGGGTTTCAGCGTTAGATTCCCAAAAACTGGTATCTGAGCGTGAAACGATCTAGAGGAAGTCAGATTCAAGTGGGAGATATGGCCGCAGATGAGGAAAAAATGAGACTTGAGAAATTTGATGGAACAGATTTCGGATTCTGGAAAATGCAGATAGAGGATTATCTGTATCAGAAAAATCTGTATCAACCTCTCTCGGGGAAGAAGCCGGAGGGTATGAAGGAAGAAGATTGGAATCTTCTGGACAGAAAAGCCCTCGGGGTTATTCGTTTGACGTTAACCCGCAATGTTGCTTTTAACATTGCAAAGGAGAAGACCACGGCAGATATGCGACGGTTATTCAATCTGAAAATGGCGGAAGGCGCGTCAGTAGCACAACACCTCAATGAACTTAATACGGTTACAACCCAATTGAGTTCAGTTGAGATTGAGTTTGATGAGAAAGTTCGGGCGTTGATACTTTTGTCTTCCCTACCAGAGAGTTGGAACTCTACAGTCACGGCAGTGAGTAGCTCGTCGGGAAAGAAAAAGTTGAAGTTCGACGACGTTCGTGATTTGGTTCTCAGTGAGGAGATCCGACGAAGAGAGACGGGTGAAGCTACAACCTCTTCAGTATTGCATACAGAGTCAAGAGGTAGAAATTCAACTAGAGGAAACAGACGAGGAAAATCAAACTTCAGAGGTAGATCAAAGGACAGGAGGTCCAAGTCAAGGAATCCAAGCAACAGCTCGAAGGCTATCGAGTGTTGGAATTATGGAAAGACCGGGCATTACAAGAATCAGTGCAAGAGTGCACAGAAGGAGAAGGAGGCGAAGGCAGAGGTGAATGTCACCTCCACTTCAGGAGGAGACGACGCATTGATATGCTCTTTGGAGAGCAAGGAGGAATCTTGGGTGTTAGATTCAGGAGCGTCGTTCCATGCTACCTCTCAGAAAGAATTCTTCGAGAAGTATACCCCCGGAAATCTTGGATACGTATATCTTGGTGATGATCAACCATGTGCTATTGTGGGCAAAGGCGTGGTGAAAATTAAGTTGAACGGGTCAGTATGGGAGCTGAAGGATGTCAGGCATATTCCCGACCTGAGAAAGAATTTAATATCCGTAGGCCAGTTGGCTGGCGAAGGATATACCACGACCTTCCATGGAGATGATTGGAAGATCTCAAAGGGCGCAATGACGATTGCCCGAGGCAGGAAGACTGGTACCCTATATATGACAGCAGGTGCACGTTGTTTGATCTCAGTTGCAGCAGGCAATGAAACTTCAAAGCTGTGGCACCAGAGACTCGGTCATATGAGTGAGAAGGGGATGAAAATCATGCACACAAAGGAAAAACTCCCAGGACTACAGTCAGTGGAGATGGATATGTGTGAAGAATGCATACTCGGAAAGCAGAAGAGAGTCAGCTTTCAGACGAGTGGCAGAACCCCTAAGAAAGAGAAGCTAAAGCTCGTTCACTCAGATGTGTGGGGACCAACAACCACCGTTTCCATTGGTGGAAAACACTACTTCGTGACTTTTATCGATGATCACTCTCGGAAGTGTGGGTCTACTTTCTGAAGTATAAGTCAGAAGTATTTGAAGCTTTCAGGAGATGGAAAGCTATGGTCGAGAATGAGACCGGTCTGAGAATAAAGAAGCTCAGGACCGACAATGGTGGTGAATATGAAGACACCGGATTCAAGAAGTTCTGCTATGAGCACGGGATCAGAATGGAGAGAACCGTGCCCGGCACGCCTTAGCAAAATGGTGTAGCTGAGCGGATGAACCGAACGTTGACAGAGAGAGCCAGAAGCATTCGAGTACAATCAGGCCTACCGAAGCAGTTCTGGGCAGAAGCGGTCAACACAGCAGCTTACTTGATCAACCGAGGTCCATCGGTTCCATTGGAGCACAGAATACCAGAGGAGATATGGTGCGGAAAGGAGGTAAAACTCTCACATCTTAAAGTTTTCGGTTGTGTAGCTTACGTGCATATTAGTGATCAAGGCAGGAATAAGCTTGATCCCAAATCAAATAAATGCACTTTCATTGGCTATGGCGAAGATGAATTCGGCTACCGTATTTGGGACAACGAAAACAAGAAGGTGATCAGGAGTAGAGATGTGATATTCAACGAGAAGATGATGTACAAGGACATGCACAAGACTGACGACTCAGAGAGCGAGTCCACATTTATAGATGTAGATGATGTCCCGAGTAACCTCTCGGAAGAACCCAATACAGAGGGTCCTCAGCAAGAAGAGCCTGTTGGACAAGATGGTGCGCAGGAGCCTGACGCACCAGCTCTGATATTAAGAAGATCTTCTCGTCCTCCTGTACCCAACATGAGGTACATGAACTATCTGTTGTTGACAAATGGTGGGGAGCCTGAAAGCTTTGATGAAGCTTGTCAGTGTGGAGATGCGAGCAAGTGGAAGCTTGCCATGAAAGATGAGATGAAGTCCCTCATCTCAAACCAGACGTGGGAACTAGCTGAGTTACCCACGGGTAAGAAGGCACTCCACAACAAATGGGTGTACCAGGTGAAAGAGGAGCAGGATGGTTCCAGAAGATATAAAGCCCGACTAGTTATCAAAGGTTTCCAGCAGAAGGAAGGAGTTGACTACACCGATATTTTCGCTCCCGTGGTGAAGCTAAATACTATCAGGACCGTGATGAGTATTGTAGCAATTGAAGATCTTCATCTCGAGCAGTTAGACGTGAAGACGACGTTTCTTCACGAAGATCTAGAAGAGGAGATATACATGCACCAACCAGAAGGTTTCTCAGAAGAAAAGAAGAAGAACCTGGTGTGCAGACTCAAGAAGAGCTTGTATGGCCTGAAACAAGCCCCAAGACAGTGGTACAAGAAGTTTGACAGTTTCATGCACAAGGAAGGTTTCCAGAAGTGTAACGCCGACCACTGTTGCTACTTCAAAAGATATCAGTCTAGTTATATCATCCTACTGCTGTATGTTGATGATATGTTGGTTGCAGGAGCAGATATGAAAGATATCAAGAGTTTGAAGCAGCAGCTGTCAAAGGAGTTTGACATGAAGGACTTGGGTCCAGCGAAGAAGATCCTTGGAATGCAAATCACGAGAGATAAGAAGAGAGGTCTCTTGCAGTTATCTCAGACGGAGTACATCAACCGTGTTTTGCAGAGATTCAACATGGGCGACGCCAAGCCTGTGAGCACACCATTGGCCAGCCATTTTCGTCTGTCAAAGGATCAGTCTCCTCAATCAGAAGAAGAGAAAGAGAGTATGGCTCAGGTTCCTTACGCCTTAGCTATCGGAAGCTTGATGTACGCAATGGTCTGTACGCGACCAGATATTGTCCATGCAGTGGGAGTGGTCAGCCGGTTTATGTCGAATCCAGGAAAAGCTCATTGGGAAGCGGTCAAGTGGATTCTGAGATATCTACGAGGCACCACACAGAAGTGTTTGCACTTTGGTAAGGGAGAGGTAGAAGTGCAAGGGTACGCAGATGCAGACTTCAGCGGCGAAGTTGATCACCGAAGAAGCACCACCGGCTATGTATTCACCGTCGGAACTACAGCTGTTAGTTGGATGTCACAGGTACAGAAGATCGTTACCCTATCCACTACAGAAGCTGAGTATGTTGCAGTGACTGAAGCCAGTAAAGAGATGATATGGCTTCAGGGCTTATTGACAGAGCTGGGATTCAAACAGGAGAAGAATGTTTTGCACAGTGATAGCCAGAGTGCGATACACTTGGCGAAGAATTCAGCATTTCATTCTAGAACGAAGCATATTGCGCTTCGGTACCACTTCATCAGATCCCTGTTGGAAGATGACGTGTTGAAACTGGAAAAGATTCCAGGAAGTAAGAATCCGGCAGACATGTTAACCAAGACGGTGACCGTTCAGAAACTGGAGTTGTGCGCGACTTCAGTTGGCTTTCATGCATAAGATGATGAGGGCGGAGCCACACAGGAGAGGAGCTTGATGAGATAGCCTGTTAACGTCGGTTTGTTCTCCAAGTGGGAGATTGTTAGTTTTGGGGGTGGATACCAACCTTCGACGGCGGAGGAGCTCCGACGAGCTCCAGGATGACGCAGGCGAGCTTCGGTAGTCGCAGGCGAGCTCGAGCCCCGCGTGCGAGCGCCTCCCCCGAGCTCTGCGTTCGAACCCTTTAGCTCTGCGTTCGAACCCCTTTCGACCTCGGCGTTTTTTTTCGACTTTGACGTTTTCTTTCGACCTCGGCGTTTGCCCCGACATTGGCGTCCAAGTGGGCCGCTGGCGACAAGCTGTCGCCAGCCCATCGATCTCCCCTATAAAACCCCCCCCTGAAGCTTCCCCCCTCTTTTCCGATCTCTCTCTCTGGCGGCGGCTCATTAACGCAGCAGCGTTTCAATTTTTCGGCCCCCTCTTTTTGAAATCGTAGCAGCGATTTTATCTCCAGCTCTCAACTGTTTGAGGGGAGATTAAGAAAAGATTTAAGAAGAGAGAGAGAGAGAGAGAATTAAAAAGGGTTTTATATTGTGGGGTACTTATTTATTCTCAAGTGAGAATTGAAAGGGTTCATACCCTTTAATTATTAACACTGTAGCTATAGTGTTCATTTGAGAGATCTCATTTTTGATCTGCTCTTAAATTGTAATTTCTTGTTTGATTAATAAGAAATTTACTGTGTGGCTCCCGAGGACTTGCTCTTAAATTGTAATTTCTTGTTTGATTAATAAGAAATTTACTGTGTGGCTCCCGAGGACGTAGGCAGTTGCCTGATTAATAAGAAATTTACTGTGTGGCTCCCGAGGACGTAGGCAGTTGCCGAACCTCGTTAAAACTTGGTATACTTTTTCTATTCTGCGTTTCTGTTGCATTAGGGGTTTCTGCGTTAGATTCCCAACACAAGTGTTGGGCTTGGGCCCCATCCACATGGTTATGGGCTTCTTGGAGAAAGGGGTGGATTTTTAGTGTGATGGTTTCTGGCCCTGTTTGGGTCCGGTCCATTGCTTTTGCCATCTCTCTTCAGTTCTAACAATCAAATCATTAATGAATTTGCATATGTAAAAATGGTCCATCCAGATAAAAGAGAACCCTTATATATCATTACATTTACCTTTAAAATTCTCATATTTTGCATCTACGTGTAAAAATGGTCCATCCAGAGAAAAGTGAACCCTTATCTATCATTACATTTATATTTTAAAATACTCATATTTTGCATCGAGCCCGGAATTTATCTCTCAAACACCACATATACTTTGGATGTAGTCCACGTGATAATTTCTCATGCATTCTTCTCTTTTATCTCCTAAGGGAGAAAATTATTCTCTTTTAACTAATGTTAGTGAAATATGATTCTTATTTAGTTTCCATCACTGAAACATATAAATGTTGGATAGCAGGTTCCTAATTTGTTTTGGTAACAGGTTATTGGGATTCCTAATCTGTTTTGATAACATGATTCCAAATCTGTTTTGGTAACATGTTATTAGGATTCCTAATCTGTTTTGTTTTTTATTTTAGAATTCCTAGTATGTTTATGATTTTAGATTTCTATATATATGGAACAATTGAAAGAGAGAATTGAGAAGAAAATTAGGGATATTTGGAGCACAGAAAAGAGCTATTTTTTGAGCTATTGATTAGGGTTTTGTTAGGAGAGAATTAGAGATTTTTTGGTGAGATTAATTGGTGAGTGTGAGTGATTTATAATCTCAGTTTGTACTCTTCTTCTCTATTAGTGAAAAACTCTATCCCCTTCTTTCTCCGTGGACGTAGGCAACTTGCCGAACCACGTTAAAATTGGTTGTTTGTGTTTGTGGCATTGATTTGGTTCGTTTGGTCTTCTCTCGACGTTCGTTTGATTTGACTTCTCGTAACACGTTGGTTTGGTTGTTTGGCTTCCGCAACGCTCAACAAGTGGTATCAGAGCTCGGGCTATGTTTGGGCTATTTGGAGGAGTATGTCGTTTTGGAGGCTCGCCTAGGGCTTTATTTGGTGATAAAAGTGAGAATTTTTTGGTAAAGACTCTAACTTTTTCAGTTTTGGATCTATTCTTCATTTGTTCCGTATTTGTTTTTGGTGCTTTGGGAAAGATGGTCGGGGAAGAAGGAGTTGTCGAGGATACTTCCGGCGTGAAGACCGTTTAAAGTTTGAATATCCACTCTATGAAGATAGATGTGGAGAAGTTTAATGGTACAAACAATTTTAGTCTTTAGAGATGTGAAGTCTTGGATGTACTCAATGCACAAAATTTAGAAGATACTTTGAAGTTGGACAGGAAACCGAACGACATTGAGGAGAAGGTTTGGAAAAAAGATGAATAAAATGGCGTATGATGTGACTAGATATTGTTTGACTCAAGATTTAAAATATGATATGATCAATGAGACTTCGGCTAAGAAGATTTGGGAGATCCTAGAGGGCAAGTATTTAACCAAGTGTGTAGAGAACCGATTGCATTTGAAGAGGAGACTTTATAGCTTCCAATTGAAGAAGGGGACCTTCACTGGTGATCACATGAACCACTACACGAAGCTTCTTATGGATTTGACAAATGTAAATATGATGATTGAAGATGAGGACAAGGCGTCGTTGTTGTTGAGTTCCTTGCCTGACGAGGAATATGAGACCTTCATTCTTACTCTTATTAATGAGAAGATATCTCTTTCTTATAGTGAGGTCACCGCTACACTTGTGAATTATCAGCTTTGAAAGAAGCATAAGGATACTTCAGTTGAGCCTGTAGCGGGGGGTCGTAAGAACAAAGAGTCCAAACTGTGGTAGGAGGTTGCAGTCTAGAGGGGCACACCTTAGAGTTCGTAGGAATCAGTGTGCCTTTTGTAAAGAGGATGGACATTGAAAAACCGAATGCCCAAAGTTAATTGATCGAGCCAGGAAGAATAAGGAGAAAGCTATTCAAGCTTCAGAGGTGAATGTTGTCAGGGCTAGTGATAATAATTCAGATTCAGATTCTTTGGGCCACTCGTTATCTGTATTACCATCAGTTTGTGTTGACGACTCTACAGAGTGGATGTTGGATTCAGGTGCTTCTTATTGTATTTACCCTAGGTGGGATTGGTTCTCTAGCTTCCAGGAGTTGGAAAGAGGGGTGGTTTTGTGCTCATGAGTAATGATCATAAATATTCTATTGGTGGTATCAATATCATTTGGATTAGGATGAGTGACGAAGTAATTCGGGAGTTGATTGGAGTGATGTTCGTTCGTCAGTTGAAGAAGAACACTATTTTATCTGGAGTTTTGGAGGCAACAAGCTATAGGGTGACCTTGGTCGCTTCATGTTTGAAGATCACATTGGGGTCCATGATTGTGATGAAGGGCGTCAGGAGGAATAATTTGTATTATTTGATTGAGAGCACAGTGTTTGATAGAGAGCTGACGACTTCTTTGGATTTGGTTAGACTGTGGTATTTGTTGAGGCTGAGTTATTTGATTGGTTTTGCCGTGCATTATTTGTTGAGGAGTGCTTTGACCTGCAGATTAAAGTTCTTTGAGCACATTGGTATGAGCAAGAAGACCGAGGTGAAGTTTGGCACTTCTATCCATCGATCGAGGAGTCTTTTAAGTGGTGTTCAGTCAAGCATTTGGGGGCCTTCCAAGGAGGTATCATTGGGAGGTAATCATTATTTGGTTTTCGTACTTGGGGATTGTTCTAGGCATTGATGGGTTGTAACCAGGTCCCGTTGGTATGAAATCCTAGAAGTCAACAACAATTAGAAGAAGTGTATTAGCAGAAAGGTAACCCATCGTTCTAGCTTTGGTAGGGGTTCTTTCTTGTATCTGTCCCGAGCTCATGGCAGTTTGTCTCATTGATGTGGAGACATTGGGGCAACAAGATGAGATGATAGTTTTGATGGATCGTTCCTTACTAGAGGGGGATCGGCGTTGGTTGTCGAGCATTGGTTTTGGTTTTGGATCTTCAACATATTTGGGTCATCTTGGTCATAGGTTGCCGACTGCTGCGTGTGGAGATTTTAAATCTGGTGGAGCTGCTTCAGATTTTGGGTTACGTCGGATATTTGGTTGCCTAGTATTTGGTCACACCGAGGATGTAAAATTTGATCTGATTGCACGTTTGGGATTCACAGGTTCGTTTGATTATCAGTTAAGAGCTTCTGATTTTTTTCTGAGCAGACATATCACATTTGACTCTCGGCAGGTGGAGAGTGTTGATCAGATCATTAGGATATCACAGCGGGTGGAGGGTGATGCTACTTCATATTAGATGGAGATTACACCACATACTCCAGATCATACTACATCGTTTGAGATTCTAGCTGAGGTGACACAATTTGAAGATCATTTGGATTTGGATGCAGATGATGAGTTGGTTTTGGATTCGAGTACAGCTGGTGGAGATGTTTTGGATACAGCCATTGGTTCACCTCAGGTGGAGGTGTTTGATTTGTTTTAGTTTGGGGCCATTGGGAGCGCTATCAGTTGCAGATCCGTTGGTGATATTGATAAAGATTTGTAACCTTTTCTATTTGAGAGGGCCTTTTGAGGCCGTTTGAGTGAACTACGTGGATGCTTGATTCCTTGGGAAAGAGGATACGTAGGCAATCATTTATGATGCAGCCGGTTTGATGAGTTGATACCGATATTTGGAGTTTGTTCGCATTCTCGTTTAGGTTCTCGACTTGTTATGGATTGAGTCCGTTGTCGTGGATTTATTCCACTTCGTACTGAACGCAACAAGTGAGACGTTTGGTTGGTATTGGTGTCGGCTCAGTTTTAGGAAAACTTCGCCGAAGTGGTGAATTGTTCGATAGCAGGTTCCTAATATTTTTTCCTAATTTGTTTTGTTAACAGGTTATTATGATTCCTAATCTGTTTTGGTAACATAATTCCAAATCTGTTTTGGTAACAGGTTATTAGGATTCCTAATCTGTTTTGTTTTTTGTTTTAGAATTCCTAGTATGTTTATGATTTTAGGATTTTTATATATATAGAATAATTAGAAGAGAGAATTGAGAAGAAAATTGGGGATATTTGGAGCACAGAAAAGAGGTATTTTCTGGAGAAGAGAGAATTGAGAAGAAAATTGGGGATATTTGGAGCACAGAAAAGAGGTATTTTCTGAGCTATTGATTAGGATTTTGTTTGGAGAGAATTAGAGATTTGTTGGTGAGATTAATTGGTAAGTTTGAGTGATTTGTAATCTCAGTTTGTACTCTTCTTCTCTATTAGTGAAAAACCTTATCCCCTTCTTACCCCGTGGACGTAGGCAACTTGCCGAACCACGTTAAAATTGGTTGTTTGTGTTTGTGGCATTGATTTGGTCCGTTGGGCATTCTCTCGACGTTCGTTTGATTTGATTTCTCGTATCATGTTGGTTTGGTTGTTTGGCTTCCACAGCGCTCAACAATAAATAATAGTGCAAAGAGATTAGCCACAAATAAGATATGATACTTGAACTATATTTGTATCCGCTTACCAATTAGACATACATATATGTTACGATACGAAAAACTCTTATCTATATCAACCAAAATTAGATAGGATACAAAATAAAATAAGCAAGAACATATAGATTATCGATCTTATTAAAACGAGTCGCGTGCGGCAACCGGTTTTAAGCTCTCATATTATTGTTTTTTTGGGGGGAGCGAAATTACAAATTTGCCCCATAGTCTTAGAACCGGATGTCGCATTCAACCGGTTCTGAAATAAACCATACTCCAATATATACTATACAAAATTAATATAAGAAAAATGGATAAGGCTGATAAAACTATAAATCATACTCTCTTTAAAAGCACGAGTTTGGAAAAATGTTTCTATGGTCAGTATTACTCTTAAATTTTTTTGAATATTACATTATTATCCTAATCTATTCTAATTTTAATCATATCTTATCTAATTCCACGTGATTTTTTTGAATATTACATTATTATCCTAATCTATTCTAATTTTAATCATATCTTATCTAATTCCACGTGAACTATCTATAGGTCAATTATTATCCTAATCTATTCTAATTTTAATCATATCTTATCTAATTCCACGTGAACTATCTATAGGTCAATAATTTAAAAAAGTTATTTTGAATATTTCACTTAAATCTTAATCTATCCAAATACTAATTATATCTAATATTAACTCCATATAAACTACCTATAGCTCAAAAAATATAGAAAAAATAAGATTAAAAAATTATACATAGATAATATATTATAATATATAAAGTATTATAAAAAAACTCAAAAGTTTCAGAAATTGCTATAATAGCCTTAAAATTTTAAAATTAGGCAAAACACATTGACTTTTTTAAACTTAAAAACAAACATGATATCTAAAAATTTAAAACTTGTAATTAACACCCTCAATATTTTAAAAATTATAGAAATAACCTCAAAAGTTTAAAGGCTAAATTACATTTATATACTCTATGTGTTTCACTATTGAAGCAGTTATATACCCTAAGTTACAAAATATAGCAAAAAAATACTCTGAGTTGACAAAAATTTGCAAGTTGGTACCTTATATTAACTAGCTGTGAGAATATTCTCTGAAATATTCCCATGTGCTGGACCTAAGACCAACTTGAATACTTCTTACCATCATTTATTGTATCATTTACTATATTACCTATCTCCCCCACCCCCGCAAATTAGATTATTTTCATCATCATCATCTTCTTTTCGTGGCCTCCAACTTCTTCTTCCTCTTTAATATGAGTAACAGTAGAAAATAAGAGCTTTCACTATGTTGTGTGTGTGTGTGTGTGGGGTGTGCTGGGGGGGGGGGGGGGTAATTCCTAAGGAGGGGCATTATTGTCCTTTCATGTATTTTTTAACACCGTTAGCTAAATTTAAACAGTTACAAACTCAAGGTATTTGTTTGCTATATTTGTAACTTAGGGTATATAACTACTACAAGAGCAAAACAAATATGGTATATAAGTGTCATTTAGCTATGTTTAAATTAAAAAAAACATTCTAAAATTCAGAGATTTCAAAACTTAGAAACAATATAGATGAATTCTGGGGATTACTATTAGACACATAGAAATTTAAAATTAGTAAAAAAAATCTTAAAGTTACAAAAAATTACAAAGAAATCTCTCAAAAGTAAAAAATTATTAAAATTTTCTAAAATTTTAAAACTTATAACCGGTACACATCAAATTTATAAATTATCAGCAAATTGCTAAAAAAGTAAAATTTTTAAAAAACAACCCAAAATTTTAGTAATTATAAAAATACCTTTAAATTTTTATTGTTACGAGAAATATTCTAACATTTAAAAATTTATCACCAATACATGAAACATGAAATTTTTTTTGGTCAATGAAAAATTTTATTTCACTCACCAAAGTGTAAACGTTTTGTACATCAAGACTCTCAAAAACATTGAGGTATCAAACTGAACATTCTAAAATAGAAAATAGAAAAACAGTGGAACTAAAGTATCAAAACTGATTTGCCTGATACTGTTACAAGAGCCAATTATAAGCTTCATCAGGCAATGAGCTATTAAGTGAGATGGTCCAAGTATCAACTTTTATGGCTTTGATCAGCTGTTCTGCACTTCTGAATTCCTCCTTGAAGATCCTAGCATTCCTCTCCCTCCAAATGTTGTAGATTGTAGCCGTGAGAGCTAGTCTTTTAATTCTCTGTTTGCTACCTTTTCCCCTTAACCTGGAAGTATACCAGTTCATGAGCATATGCCAATCCGCTGATTTCCACTTGAATTTAAGCCACTCCATAATACCATTCCACACACAATTTGAGAAGTTGCAATAAAAAAATAAGTGATTTCTGCTCTCAGCTACTGCACCTTCACACAACAAACACTGATTTGATTGGATGATCCCCCTCTTGTGTAATCTATCATGTGTAAGGAGTTTATCTTGAATGGCCAGCCACATTATGAAAGAATGCTTGGGATAGTTTAACTTCTCCCAGACAGTATCATGCCAGTCTACCTGTGAACCTGGTTTTAGAGCATTATACAGAGCAGAGAGGTGGACTTTGGAGTTTACATAGCAAGTGCTAATTAGATTCTTCAAGTTCTCAACTCCACCCAGCAAGTTCACAGCATAGTCTCTAGACTTGATTAATTGCTTCCATAACCAAGAGTCACCTGCTTTACTCTTAACATGCCAGATATCATTATCCTTAAGATAAGTGCCATGAACCCATTTTATCCATAATGACTCCTTGTTGATGTAAATATACCAAAGAGTTCTCAGTGCAGTTGCTTTATTCCATAGGGTAGCAGAAAAAAACCCCAAGCCTCCATTGATTTTACCAGTAGATACATTGCTCCAAGCAACAAGAGGAACCTTGCCCCAGAGAAAGTTTCTACAGAGTTCATCTATTTTGTGAAGGACTTTTGCTGGAAGGATATAGCTAGAGGTCCAGAATATTTGCATTCCCAGAATTACACTCTTTATGATTTGTAATCTACCGGCATATGATAGATTTTTGCTCTTCATCCATGTTTGAAACTGGTTTGTTATTTTCATGAACAAAGGATTACAGTCCTGGTAAGACATCCGCTTGCATATGAGTGGCATACCAAGATATTTAATGGGCAAGGTACCCTCAGGGAATCCCAAGCATCTTGAAATAGCATTCTTATCTGATTCTTGAACCCTACCATAGAAGATTGAACACTTCAAAGGATTTGCCTCCAATCCAGATATATCCCCAAAGTCTTTGACACATTTGTAGATTTTTTGTACAGAATATAAATCACCCTTACAGAAAAGGAGGAGGTCATCAGCAAAAACTAAGTGTGAGATTTTGAACTTTCTACATTTAGGGTGGTATTTAAACTGTTTGTCATATCTTAGAAGTTCAAAACTCCTGGACAGATATTCAAGACCAATAATGAAGAGATAGGGGGAGAGGGGGTCCCCTTGCCTTAGGCCTCTTTCTCCATTGAAGTATCCATGCAATGAGCCATTTAGGGAGATGGAGTATTTGGGGGAAGTGATACATGACATGATCCAGCTTGTAAAGATTTCAGGAAACCCCAGGCCTCTTAACATAGCATACAGAAAATCCCAACTGATAGTGTCGAAGGCTTTCCTTATGTCAATGTTTATCATAACTCTGGGAGAGAGATTTTTCCTGCCGTAATTCTTGACAAGTTCATGTGCTAACAGGATATTACTGGTGATTTGTCTCCCTTTTACAAAAGCACACTGAGCCTCATTGATGAGAAACCCCATCACAGTTTGAATTCTATTTGCTAAAATTTTTGATATGAATTTATAAAGGCAATTGCAACAAGAGATTGGTCTGAAATCAGCTGGGGTTTTAGGGCATTGTACCTTAGGAATCAAAGCAATGTAAGTTGAATTCACAGCACCCAGCAGCTTCCCTGTTCTAAAGAATTCCCTGATAGCAGCTATAACCTCATCTCCAATAACAGGCCATGCTGCTTTATAGAAGGAGGCACTATATCCATCTGGACCTGGGGCTTTATTATCTGGTATAGAGAAAACAGCAGCTTTAATCTCTTCATGTTGTCGTTATCGGTACTATTACGTTAATATTTAATAATTATATTGTATTATTAATATTATACAAAATATTTCATATAATACATGGTATTATTAATACGTGTTTTTGGTTAATTGATTATATCATTTCTACTAGTTACATATTATCTGTTCGTATTATATATAACTTGTACGTTGTTACTGTGTATATAATTGTCTCAAATTATTTGATTTTAAATGTAAGTAAATATTATTTTTATGATTAATTATTCTTGTTTAATTATACAATAGTGATATATTGATATTCGTATCAACTGTTATATTAACTACAACGAATGTACGTTTTTAATTGTAGATATTTATCCATAATTATTTTGAATTTTTAAAAGAGAGTAGTTTTCTTTTAATTAATTCGTTTTAAAATAATTAACCCCTAACACCTCTAATATTACTTTATCTGTTTTTTTTTGTTCCTATAATATATGTATATTAAAATGCAACCCTCTCCTTGTTCATCCTTAGCCGCCTTTTGTCGTAACCATCATCACTCTTCCTTCTCTTTCTCCCTGAACCCATCACACGTCCAACCCCTCCCCCTGTTCACCCCGACTCCGTGGCCTCACCCCGTCGCGCTGACCACCCACCCGACGCCTCGCCTTGGCGTCCGCTCGCTGACAAGCCGCCATGTAGCCCTCCCTCTTCATCCCTCTCCTCTGACTACCATCGCCAACTCCTATCTCCCCGCGTCGCTCCTCCAGCCCGACGAGCGCTGCAGCACCCGAACCAAGCCAGCTACGGGTCCACGCCTCCATTTCCCTGAGCGCCCCGACCGCTGCAGCACCAGAACCCGCCGCCTGACCGCTAGCCTCACGCCCTGTTCGCCGTTGTCCGCGTCGAGTCCACCGCCTGACTGTCATGCCTCGCAACCAACCCTGTTGCCGTCCCTCGACCCAAACCCCCACACTGCCAGATCCGCCGTCCGATGAGTCCGACCCCGCCACCTGCCGCCGCCATGGCTGTCGACGCTGTACGGCCAACGCTCAGCTCCGTCGACGGACCAGCAGTGATCTCCCAGCTCCGGCGTGCCCTCGTGCCTCCAAAGACGACCACCTCGCCGCCCGGATCCCGTCTGGACCCGTCGTCGATGTTCGTCGCTGCCCAAAACGTCTCAGTACAGGTTCCGCAGCCGATCCAACCGCATCGCACGTCGACAGTCAACCGTTCGACGAACACGAGGCAAGATCCTGACCTTGTTTTAGTTTCGTTTCGGTCTCTCATATTTATTGTAGATCCATTTATGTGCAAGACTTTTCCTGATCCTTGTTTAGTTTCAGTTTCTGTTTTTTATTATTTATGTAGATCATTTACTGTGCAAAGACTCCCTCTCTCCTTATTTGTACGTTGAATATTTACAATTTATTATTATCATTACTTAGTTTAATTGTGACATATTTATCTCGTGGGTTGTGCTAAAGATATATTGATCTGAATAATTTGATATGTGATAAATTAGTATTTTTGGATAATTAAGAATTAAAAGAATTAATCGAAAAAGAATCATCTTTTAGATAATTATAATAATTTAAAAGAATTTATTTGAAAATGAATTAGTTAGATTTAATTGTTAAGCGACAATAATTTAAAATAGTTAATTAGAAAAAGATTATTTTTTATTTCTGACATGTAGTGCTGTTTTATGATTTATAATTCTTATTTTGATTATCTAAATATCTATGATATTATACCATGATTGTGCATGGATTGATTGCTCCATGTTGGTGATTGGAATCATCCTAGGAGTTTATGTACTATGTGACCCGTATGACAACTATTAGATCTAGAACACTGTGTGTAGTGACTTGGAATACGACGAATTGGATGAAGAAGTCTTGGGCATGTGAGCGGTTGTGATTGTGACTGTTTACTATTCCGAGCTCGCGCTGGTGAAGTTTGTTAGTCACGGGGGGGGTCCGAGGAGTTTGTGATATGTAGGATTGTTGATGTATTTTCAAAGGCTCGGCATGTCTTGTTCTGACCTGGGTGGTCTCTGAGGTGATGTAATTGTAATTATTGATTTTTCCAGGCTCGCCAGCCAGCGTCTTGTTTCGCCTGGTGGTCCTAGGTATGTTGATATTTGATTGTTATATATTTCTAGGCCAGCAGCCAGTGTCTTGTTTGGTCCTGGGTGCTGCGTGCCGGTCTGTAGGTGTATCGAGATTATATATTTGTTTCAGTCGCGTGCCAGCGTCTTGTTTCGGCCTGGGGGGTCCTGGAGGAGCATGAGATAATTGAGATGGTTGTACTATTGAGATGTAGTGATGTGATGGGTTAGTTACATGACCCTTGATTCTTTGGTATAAGTATGGAGTCATGTGATGATGGTGCCATGGTATTCATTTCTACAACATAGACGGATTAATATTTATATTACGTAGTAATTTGAGACATTATGGTATATACATGAGGGTTTCGGTTAGGGATTATTATCTCGCTCGGAGAAAAGATAACTACGTCTCTGTATGTGTAAACCGAATTTTAAGTGATACTTATATATTCAAACAATTGTATGGATTTAATGTCTATGGTGGGAAGAATTGTCTGCGGACTATGCTAATGTAAGATGTAGCCTGAATAGTCGCTAGCCGCATTGATTACAGTTAATATAAGAAATTATAACTTGATCTGATATCAGATTTTATTAGGTTCTATTTAGTTCTAGTCTTATTATTGGATGAACATATTGTAAAAATGATTAGTTTAGTAGTGGACATCATGTTTAGTAATTAATGTTAATGAATGTTACAGTTTTTATGTGTATGGATTTACACATATTGTGACTTTTATTTGTATTTTTCGTGTGATTATTGTATTCAAATCTTTTGAATTGATAAAGTTTTACAACTGAATTTTTTATCTATTATTCTTTATTCAAAGAATTTGTCTTTATAAGAGCGGCTCGGGTTCGCCGTGCGGCCATGACCTGACGTACACCTGTTTCTCTTCTGTGTGTTACGTCAAACTAGATGAAGAACAGGTTCAGCCGGAGATCATTAGGGCCAGAGATAGTATCTGCAGGGGGCTGTCTTGTATTACTAGTCGGAGCTCGAGATGCACACGACACCACGCGCTTCGATATAGAGGAGCCCTCGATGTCTGCTGAGTTTTCGCACACACAGCACTCTCGTTTGGATCGATTGTCCTACTTTTGTTACATTTTGTACGTCGCTTTCTCGCATTCACCTGGTCGCTTGGCTCCATCTCGCGCTCACGTTTACTCTTCTCGTCATTCTGCATAATCATTTGTGCTAAGATCTTTCATGTAATCTCCTGAGATATAAAGGGCATTGTTGCTGACCGGCGTCTCAGTCATACTCTACTCCCTCGGATATATGTATACTGATAGATATTCATCGCTGACTCGGATGACTTGTAGGTATATTTCGACTGGACTGTAGGTCAAATGCTCTCTAGTTTATAGATAATTCTTGAGCTGATTGGGATCCTCGGGGACGCCTCTGTGTCCCTTAGATATTGGTTCATTGATTTCCAAGCGATAACGACTCTACCCTTACTAATATATAAGATTAGAGACATGCACATGGAACTGCTCCTCAAATTAGGTCTAGTGCTCAACTTTAGTTCTCTACTTGCTCCCTGAAGGGTTAAACACTGAGAGATTCGACAGTCCGGTCTGTGCTCCACGTCTTTGCCTGCAGAGTGTATCAAGGTTGTATATTCTCGGCATGAAGACGGGGGATGACAAAAATCGTTTTATTCATGCGAAGTCTCTCTCCTCGGTATCGTGTCAAGAGTAGCGAATCCTATTATACAATGGAGTTAAAGGCTGTATGTCACGCGAGGTTGACTATGCTTGTTCTCCCAGGCATATGTCCATACAAGGATTTCGTGGAGAGAGATTGCATATATGGTTCCTGTGGCTACTGAATACAAATAAAGAATATCACTGCTCCGATAGAACCTGTTACCCTTATCCTTCCCAACCCCAACTATATACGGTCTAAGTATATGAGTAACAGGATCTATTGTCTTGATTTCTGTCCCTAGGGGTCACTCTGGTGCGCACCTCATCTTCTCTAGCGCATCGGTTGTAGCAAAGTCCTACTCATATCTTATGCAGACGTGTACGAGAGCAAGCCAAGCTCCATGGCTTGTCGCTGTGAACTCGCTATCATAGGACTGTAGGATGAACAGTATGTAAAGCGTGATCTTAGGCGTCCCGGTGGCTTAGCTCCTCGCTATCGCAGATACACTCGGCGGATGAATCCACCCGGCATACGCTGCTGAGCTAAGGTCGCATCCACGTATCGGTAGGTGGGTGTGTTGACCTTAGTACCAAATTGCATAGCTAGTCTCCCTAACTCAATCATATATAGGTCGGAGTTCTGTTCGTCGGTCACTCTATAAGGATAACCGCGGAGCTTTATCCACTTCACATGGAGTACTCCTCCCACCATACTGTAGAGGTGCTCCTCATATGGCAGTGCTTGGCATTCGCTGCTCACAGGCGCTTACTGCGGTACACTTGCTATGTCAGGTCTGAGACTGCTGTGTCTGTTCCCTCTTGGCAAACCATCGCATACATGAGACTTCCAGATGAAGTCTGCTTATGGACGATAGAACGATATCACTGGCACTCCCCGAGTTACGACTCGAGCTGCTACCCGTCCTGCCATCTCCGCTACTCATAAGAATCTCATAAGGAAGTTGTCAATCGACGTTAGGAATTAGCTCACGATGCACGATCGCTTGAACTGACCTTCCAAGGGGGTGTGCTAACAACTTAGCTCATTATCGCAGGTATGAATCTCCTATTTGATAAGTATTTCACATATTCTCAATGTATTACAGCGTATGGCTCACAATTAACACTTCTCAAGTCTATACCCATTTCAGCATCAATTGTCCGCTCTCTACTAAATGAATTTCGACATTCTCCTAGAAATATTTTGCATATTCGTCATGACCCAGTCATCATTTCAAATTTTACCAAGAGCTTTCACTTGCTAGATGTCTATTCTGGATGAATCTATATCGTTACTATCTTATCTTTTTATGCAATCCTGTGAAGACAAAACTCTATCCCTATCCAGATCTCCTGAGACTCAGACCAACATGTCGATCAAACAGATAATAACAAATAATGAAGCTGTGACTCGAACTTCTTGAAAAACAGCAATGTCCGAATTGCACTCTTCTTTAACATTGTTATGCATGAAGTTATTAAAACTTGCTATGATGATCCTAAGGTTTACTACTGTCTCGGAGCGCTGATTATGAGCTATAACATACAACTGTAACGCCCACTCACTCACGCGCGTCTTGCGGCTGGTGACCAACCATCTCCTATACGTAGTAGTACCGATAATACAACAAATTAATTCTAGAAATTTTTACCGCACAAAATAAATTTATAAATATCAAAATCATTTAGATAAATATATAATCAGATTTTTAAATCATTGAAAATTATAGAAAATAAGAAAAATACAAATACTCTTTTAAAAATAATAATTAAATATTTTAAAATACCAAAAATTATTTTAACTAGTATCAAAATTCACGGTCCTTACATTCTACCCCCCTTAAAACAAATTCCGTCCTCGGAATTAAACCCAAGGACAGAGGTATGGAACGAGAGCGTTTACTCGCAAATCGGCGAGATAAGAAACAAGAAACAGGTGGAAGTTGCGAGACAAGAAATAGTGGAAAGTTTCGGAGTCAAAGAGTGATAACATAGGGACGAAACGAAATCTATCAAGAAAATAGGATAAGGCTCAAGAATAGTCTCACGGATGAAATATGATATGTATCTAAATTATCTACTATATTCTTACTAGTGTGGACTCGGGACCGTGACCTGCATGGGCCACCAAACCAACCTGTCACGCCCCGCTTCCCAAAATACACGGGAACCGGAACGTGAACAAGCCCGCGACGTATTAGACTGAGGAGAGATAAGTGCTAGACCCCGTCTTCTCAATCTAATACGCTAAGCGTCTGGAAATAAAAACAATACGAAGTCACAGGTCCCCGATCACAATCAGCAAGAATATAATAGACAAACTCAGAACAGAAAATATACATATCACAATGAATAACATCCGAGACATAATATACGGGTCAAACATGCCCTTATACAAATCTGAACAAATGAATACTGAAGAGATACAAAATACACCGATCAGGCAGGAATGGAAAGAACTACAAAAGTAAAGTGGAATCATCAAAGAATAGACTTCGACTCCTTCTTCTGCTCCGTCTATAAGACACTCCTGCTGAGTATCCTCTGGCTCCTAATGATCTCCCGGCTGAACCTGTTCTTCATCTGGCACTCCTGCTGAGAATCTTCTGGCTCCTGGAGATCTCCTAGCTGAACCTGTTCTTCTCCTAAGTCTGACGTACACCAGAGAAAACAGGTGTACGTCAGGTGCATAGCGCACGGCAAGACCCGACCCCACAAAGAAAATAGAACGAACAGAAATCCAATGCGAAAAACGATACGATAACAGAAACAACAAAAGAACGTACAATTGAAATCCACAAATCAACATGAAAACACTACTAATTTATGATAACAATAAGCATCCAGAATCGATCAGGTAACGAATCATGCAGCTAGCGATCAGTCTAATCATCCAAACAACAAGGGCATACACTAGATAGAATTAATACTTAAAAATCTACAACAAGAGACGTAGTACGTCGAGCGAAATAATCCAAACAAGGAAACCCTCATGTATATACCATATGTCTCAAATTATAGATAATTAAATATTAATCCCGATCTATGTGTAAAATGAAATACAACCGGCCTACATCTCACAAGAATCATACTTAGCCAAGAATCAAGGTCATGTAACTAACCATCACATCACTCATCTCAAATAGTCAACAATCTCAATATCTCTGCTCCTCAGACCCACCCCAGGCCGAAACAAGACGCTGGCGCGAGCCTGGAAAACAAATAATAATCTCGATATCACCTCACCTCAGACCCACCCCAGGCCGAAACAAGACGCTGGCGCGAGCCTGGAAAACAAATAATAATCTCGATATCACCTCACCTCAGACCCACCCCAGGCCGAAACAAGACACTGGCGCGAGCCTGGAAAATACATCAACAATCTCATATCACAACTCCTCGGACCCACCCCGGTGACTACACAAACTTCACCAGCGCGAGCCCGGAATATACATCAACAATCACAACCGCTCACATGGACCAAGACTTCTCATCCCAATTTTCGTAATTCTAGGTCAACTACACACGGTGTTCTAGATCCTAACTGTGTCATACGGGTCACTATAGTCATAAACTCCTAATGATTCTCAATCACAACATGGAGCAATCAATCAATGCAACTAATCATGTGTAATAATATCATAATATTTCAGATAATCAAAATAAGAATTATAAATCATAAACAGCAGCTACATAATCAGAAAATAATCATTTTCTAAATTAACTCATTTTAAATTATTTCGCTTAACAATTAATCTAAACTAATTCATTTTCCAAAATAAATTCTTTTAAATTATTATAATTATCTAAAAATGATTCTTTTGCCAAACTAAATTCTTTTAATTCATTATATTTTTTCTAAAAATGTCATTTATCACATATCCATTATGTGAATCAATATTGTTCCCCAAACAACCCACGCAAATAAATACGACACAATTAAACTATGCAAATAATTCATAAAAAATGTAAATAATCAAACTACGAAACAGGAGAGCGGAATCTTGCACATAAATGATCTACAATAAATATAAGAACCGGAACGAAACTAAACAAGGATCGGGATCTTGCCTCGGGTTCGTCGAACGGATCGACGTCGACGTGCGATGCGGGTTGGATCGGATGCGGGACTGTCGGAGACGGGTTTGGGCAGCGACGACATCGGCGACGGGTCAGCGGGGTCGGGCGGCGAGGTGGTCGTGCTTGGAGGCAGAGGAACGGGCGGGCTGGGGGACTGCTGGTCGTCGACGGAGCTGAACGTGGCCGTCAGCGTCGACAGCCAAGGCGGCGGCAGGTGGCGGGCGTGGAGCTCATCGGAGCGGATCTGGGCAGGTGGAGGGTTTGGGTCGAGGGAGGCAACAGGGGTGGTTGCGAGGGCGATGACAGCTCAGGCGGTGGGCTCGACGCGGACAACGGCGAACAGGGGCGGTGAGGCTAGCGGGTGCAGGCGGCGGGTTCTGGTGGCTGCAGGCGGTCGGGGCGCTCAAGGGGAAGATGGAGGCGGTGGAGATCCTGTGTAAGGAGTTTATCTTGAATGGCCAGCCACATAATGAAGGAATGCTTGGGGTAGTTTAACTTTTCCCAAACAGTATCGTGCCAGTCCACCTTTGAACCTGGTTTTAGAACATTGTACAGAGCAGAGAGTTGGACTTTGGAATTTACATAGCAGGAGCTAATTAGATTCTTCAAGTTCTCAACACCACCCAGTAAGTTCACAGCATAGTCTCTATACTTGATTAACTGCTTCCATAGCCAGGAGTCACCTGCTTTACTCTTAACATGCCAGATATCATTTCCCTTAAGATAGGTACCATGTACCCATTTTATCCATAATGACTCCTTGTTGATGTGAATATACCAAAGAGTCCTCATAGCAGTTGCTTTATTCCATAGGGCAGCAGAAAAAACCCCCAAGCCTCCATTGATTTTACCAGTAGATACACTGCTCCAAGCAACAAGAGGAACCTTTCCCCAGAGAAAGTTTCTGCAGAGTTCATCTATTTTGTGAAGGGCTTTTGCTGGAAGGATATAGCTAGAGGTCCAGAATATTTGCACTCCCAGAATTACACTCTTTATGATTTGTAATCTACCGGCATATGATAAGTTTTTGCTCTTCATCCATGTTTGAAACTGGTTTGTTATTTTCATGAACAAAGGATTACAGTCCTGGTAAGACATCCGCTTGCATATGAGTGGCATACCAAGATATTTAATGGGCAAGGTACCCTCAGGGAATCCCAAGCATCTTGAAATAGCATTCTTATCTGATTCTTGAACCCCACCATAGAAGATTGAACACTTCAAAGGGTTTGCTTCCAATCCAGAAATATCTCCAAAGTCTTTGACACATTTGTAGATTTTCTGTACAGAATATAAATCACCCTTACAGAAAAGGAGGAGGTCATCAGCAAAAACTAAGTGTGAGATTTTGAACTTTCTACATTTAGGGTGGTATTTAAACTGTTTGTCATATCTTAGAAGTTCAAAACTCCTGGACAGATATTCAAGACCAATAATGAAGAGATAGGGGGAGAGGGGGTCCCCTTGCCTTAGGCCTCTTTCTCCATTGAAGTATCCATGCAATGAACCATTTAAGGAGATGGAGTATTTGGGGGAAGTGATACATGACATGATCCAGTTTGTAAAGATATCAGGAAACCCCAGGCCTCTTAACATAACATGCAGAAAATCCCAGCTGATAGTGTCGAAGGCTTTCCTTATGTCAATGTTTATCATAACTCTGGGAGAGAGATTTTTCCTGCCGTAATTCTTGACAAGTTCATGTGCTAACAGGATATTACTGGTGATTTGTCTCCCTTTTACAAAAGCACACTGAGCCTCATTGATGATAAACCCCATCACAGTTTGAATTCTATTTGCTAAATTTTTTGATATGAATTTATAGAGGCAATTGCAACAAGAGATTGGTCTGAAATCAGCTGGGGTTTTAGGGCATTGTACCTTAGGAATCAAGGCAATGTAAGTTGAATTCACAGCACCCAGCAGCTTCCCTGATCTAAAGAATTCCCTGATAGCAGCTATAACCTCATCACCAATAACAGGCCAAGCTGCTTTATAGAAAGAGGCACTATATCCATCTGGCCCTGGGGCTTTATTATCTGGTATAGAAAAAACAGCAGCTTTAATCTCTTCATCAGTGACTGGCATAGAAAGATCTTTCCTTTGATTTTCCATCAGGCATGGTCCATTGCTAATTATATTTGTATCAGCAGTTGAAGTGTGCTTAGCAGTGCCCATAAGACTCTTGTAAAAAGAGATAAACTCATTAACAATTTCCTCCCCATCAGAGATTTTCCCCCCATCACTATTATATAGTGTTAATACCCTGTTTTGTTGTCTGTTGGATTTAATGATAGAGTGGAAAAAACTTGTATTCTTGTCACCTTGTATACTCCAATTTATCCTTACCTTTTGCTGATAAAAAGATAACTCACAAGCAAAGAGTTTACTGTATTTTGATATGCAACACTTTTCCTGCCTGATGAGCATAGAATTTAAGGGATCAGATTGCAGCTTCATTTGGACTTCATCCACTTCAGCTTTTGCTCTCAGGACCTGTCCACTTATATTGCTAAAATGTCTTTTATTTAAACCTTTTAGAGATTCCTTCAGTTTCTTCAACTTTGAATACACAGAGAACATTTTACAACCTCTCACAGAAATCCCCCAAACAGCTGATACTGTAGGAAGAAAATCAGCATGTTTTGTCCACATTTTGAAGAATTTAAAAGGGTTTTTCCCCTGTATTTTATCTTCATATACTGAAATAATAGCAGGTGAATGATCTGAGAAATTTGGAAGCATGTACTCAACATGACTTGCATTGTATTTGTAAATCCAGAGATCATTTACTAAAGCTCTGTCCAGCCTGCACCACACTCTGGAATCTGAGTCTTGTTTGTTGTTCCATGTATAAAACCAGCCAATAGTTTTGAGATGTGATAACTGACAGTCTTCAATGAACTTGCAAAAATCCCTTGTATCATTTTCAGTTAACATGATACCCCCCAGTTTTTCCTCATTACTAATCATAACATTGAAGTCTCCACAAAGTAGCCATGCTTCATTTCCAATTGTTTGCTTGATCTGAGCTAATTCCATCCACAGGTTTTTCCTAGTTTCTTGATGATTTAAACCATATACTGCAGATAGTATGCTACTGAAATTACCATCCTTTGAATTTACAGAGCATGTAATTTGCTGGGGAGAAGAAAACAGAACTTGAATGTCCAGGACATCAGGATCCCACAAAATGAGGATTCTAGCTTTTGCAGAGCAGGTAGCATTTGAAAACTAGCTCCAATTCTTTGCTATCCTATTAGCAGCCTCAGGCACTTTAGTATCTCTTATTTTTGTTTCAAGAAGAGAAAAGAAAGAAAGGTGATATTGTATAAGGTGATTCTTTACCAAAAGTTGTTTAGGGGACTTATTCAAACCCCTAACATTCCAAAAAGAGAAATTCATGTTGTCTTTCCCCCTCTATCAATTGTAAAGGGGTCAAAGTCATTTATTTCACTGTTCAACAGAGAAAAAGGATTCATGATCATGGAATTCTTCCTCTCTTGATTTTGAATTTGTATTCTTGAGGCTTCATTTTGTGTAGATTTCCTACTAGTATTTTGTCCAGCATGCACAACATGCACGGAACAGTGCTCTCCAGATATAATTGAATTTACACCTTCCTGGCAAATACCAAAATCTTTCCCTGTGGTCTGATTTATCTCCTGCAGTACCTCTTTTCCTTTCCTATTCTCTGTAGGTGAGATTTCCACATCTATTACACTTTTTGCATTTTGCTCCTGGACTGTCTGATCAGTCTGAGCCCCCTGTTTACCAGAAATACCATCTTGAGCTTGTTTGGGTATCCATCTTTGCACCATAGGCTTCCTTTTACAGTGTTGATTGTCATGACCCACTTTCTTACAATGATCACACCACCTTGGTTTTAATTCATAGATAACCCTCTGTGTATAAGAACACCCATTTGGGCCTTTGATAACCACTTGGTCAGGCAGTGAGGAAGGCAATGTTACCTGAACCAGAACTCTTGCATAAGCTAGCCTTTTCCTATTTGCAGTAAGCTTATCAGTAGCAATAGGGTGACCAATAAGACTGGCAATTTTTCTTATCCCCTTTTCATTCCACAGATTCAATTTTAGTGCAGGAAACTGGATCCACATAGGGTAAATGTGTTCATCAATTTTTTCAAAATCATCCCCCATAGACCATGCTTTTAATAAGAAAGGTCTTGAGCCAAAAAACCAAGGTTCACTCATAAGTATTTCATTCATTTCATCTTTACTATTGAAATTAAAGAGAAACACCCCTGGTTTGAGAAGACAGATTTCTGGATTTGCAAGATGTGACCAGACTTTTTTAACAAAACTTTCCATTGCTTTAAATCTTACATTTGAGGTAGAAGAATCAGGATTCAAATTATCTGTATTTAGTTTTGTAGTTTGATCCAAATTGACAGTAACTGAATCAGGCTTTGTAGCAAAAGTCAATGGAACAGTATCAAGTTTAGCAGAAGAATCTAGATTCAAGGCAGAAAACAATGGACAAACTGGATCCGAAGCAGAAATCAATGGACTAGATTTTACTTCTTTTGAAGCAGAAATCAATGGATTCGAAGCAGAACCCAAATCAACTTCGTCAGCCCAAGAGACTCTATTAGATCTACTAGAGATAGGAGATTTACCGAAAGCACCCATCATCTGAGATCCCAGAGAAGTAGTAGTTTCAAGAATATCCGCCATTGTCTTCTTCTTCCTTTCTCCCTTAGGTCCAGTTGAACCCATTATACTAGAGGGAGATTCTTCATCATCTTCAACAAAATCAGTATCAAAATGATCACCAGGAGTAGCTAAACTTGGATTTGCAGCTCTAAGACCAATGCTAAGGATATTTTTCCCATTATTTCTCTTTTTCCTCACCATTTGATCTCAGGAGGTGTGCAAGTTAGCAACATCTAGATTGCCCGCTAACTTGCACCACAGACTGCTCCCTTTTGATCACAAATAAATTATTATTATTATTATTATTTTTTGTGAAACATGAAAATTATAAGCGCCCAACTTAAATTTTAAATTTTTTTATAAAATACTATCAAAGTTTAAAATTTGCAAAACACACTCTCAAAAGTTTAAATCACAAAAAGGCTAAAATTTGGCAAAGAAAAGAGGAAATGTTTGATATTATTACATGAAGATATAATAGGTTAGAATTAATTGATTATAATGTATAAACATATATCTCTAATGTTGATAATATTTATTTATAAAGGAAAAAAAATACAAGGAGTTATGAATGGAGAAACTATCAGAAAGTTCAGAGATATCATTTAAAAGAACTAAGTTGTTTTTATTTCAAATGGAGAAGTGAAGGAAATAAACTTAAAATTCAGAAACATTCATGAATCACCTGAATTGACATTAATAAAAAGAATATCGAGCAAAGAAGCACTAACCGAGTTCTCCTTGAAGAACATATTGAACAATTATGTCCTAATTAAAAAAACATTATTCATGAAAAGTACAAAAAAATTTAGTAAGTACTTATAAATTTTCATACTTTATTCTAAAAATACTGAAGGAATCATAAAGTTAATATAAAATTTCATATAAATAATCTTGCAATAGAAACTAAGGTGAAGCTATTGATCAACTACATTGCGAGATATAATAAACTAGATAATATGAGAAAAATCGCTATAATTGACAAAAAATATGCACATGATACTTAGTTACCATAGTGTAAGTAAAAAAAGTAAAATTGATATTTTTCTTTTCTGTATATAGTGGCACATCTTTGTAAGTATCATTATTGATATGACTACCAACGAAAGATCAATTTTTAAGAACACGATCAAAGATAAGCATGTAATAATACTGTCAGATTTCAAGATCTTCAAATATGAAGGTAACATATTTTACAACTAAAATTCTTATTAAAGGCCACTAAATATAAAATTCATCTTATACATGTCTCAAATTTGTATGAAAGATATGCATATCATCATAAATTGTGTTAATAATATATCAACTTATTGAAGAAATAAGAGATAAATAAGCAAACTAAGCAAACATCTATATAACACGATAAAAAAAATATTACACTTTAAAGCTAATATGCAGGACTCATTCAGAACAAGCTGCTAAAACAAAAGCATCTCCATCAAGGCTCTTTATAAATACAATACAAATTTAAATTATTTAATATTTTAAAAATAGCTTAATTTTTTTGAGTAAAATCATGAATATTTAGAAGTGATTTTCATGAACTATTTTAATTTTTTAATATGGTTATGTGGATGCTTTTATCATATAAAAGTGTATCAGAGTTAGCATTAATATTAATTTTATGATTTTTTTAAAAGTCTATCAGTGATTAGCAACAAAATTTATATTCTCATTAGTTTCATTCTAGCTCACTTTTAATTAATCATCTTGTCTTATTGGCTTTAAATATTCATCCTTCTTTTATAATATTATATTTTCAAGTGTTTTTCACTTTTACAACATTATACCTTCTTAAGTCAAGCTTCTTCTTTTATAATATTATATTTTCAAGTGTTTTTCACTTTTACAACATTATACCTTCTTAAGTCAAGCTTGGTTTCATGCCGATCTAAAGTGTTTTTCACTTTTACAACATTATACCTTCTTAAGTCAAGCTTGGTTTCATGCCGATCTAAATAACACGAAAATTTAAATTAGCTTTAGATTATAGTTATTTCTTATAAATTCAATTATTACATGAAAATTTTAAATTTTGTGTAGCCCATTCAAACAAATATTTAAAAAATAAATAATCACAATAGTAAAGTTTGAAAACATAAGTGAGAAAAACAATCAAAGTGGAACTGAGAAATAAATTTAAGTAAAGAAATAAGTTAAAAATACTTAATCATAATATTTAATCACGTGCATTGCACGTACATAAATCCTAGTTGTATGAAAACAAGAAAGTTATTTTAAGTTATTCAGCAGACCTAAAAAACTAAGGTTAGATCGATAGATCATCAAAACTAACCTTACAAATTCATTAATTTCACGGACAAAACTATTGCAAGTATATTATCAATATGCATTCGGATATTTTAGATACGGATTCATATATTTCACTATAAATACTTATCCATATTCTATTAAATATAGATATTTAATACTAATATTTGTATCTTAACGGATATTGATAAATTATATACTTGGATAAATATCTTTTGTATTCATGACACGTATCACAAATCTAGTACGCTGATTATAGCTCTAAGCTTTGATGAAGGGGCCGGATCCTCGAAGACACAAAATTCTATAAGCTTTGGATCCAAAAAACCTGACTACTCTAATTAATATTTAATAATTAGATAATATTTAGATTAGTTAGAGTGTTGTATACGCATTGAATCTCCGACAGTTCACATCCATCAAATTCACGTATAATAACAATAAATATCCATAAAAGGAAATTTATTGTGTAAGGTTGAATAATAAATTATAAAAGCAATATTGTTGACAAATGCTAGACACTGGAGACAATAGATGTCTCAAAGATTTGAAGCTCATTATTTTATGATACTTTGTATGAGTAACACAATACGTTGAATTAATTACTGCACTGACCCTTTCCTAAGCTCAATTCATTACTTAAATCTGGTAATATTTTGATGATTAATGATATGATTGTTTTTAGTATGGAATCTAGAGACCATCTTGTCTCTGAAGCAATAGGAAATAATTTTTCTTGAAATGGCAACAAGTGGTGATAGATAAAATTACATTATGTTATAGTTTGTAACATCGTGTGGTAATAATAACAATTTAACCAGAAGCAGTTAGTATATACATTAACTAAATTGGAGTTATCACTCACTTTGGCCGCAGTTTGTGGAAGTGATAACATAAATGTTAGCAAATGATGTGTAAATCTTGGGTCCAATTAACCAAGGATCACATGGATCCCAAAATTTTATCTCAATAAGACATAGATCAATTTTTTTTTGAAGGAAAATAGGGTTTTTCCCTATCAGTATGTATAAACTATACCAAAAGTTCATGTTACAAAAGAAGATATCTTTTTATGAATGAGGCATCTTGGCTCATTCATTAGAAGATGTCTTAAGAAAAAACCCAAAAACAGAACCATCTGAAGCCCAAAACCAAAAAAAAGCAAAAAAGAAAAAACTGACCAAAAACTGTTATGCATATACAAAAGAAACAGGAGTACTATCAGTAGATCAGGCCATGGAGTTGCTGTCAGCACTTGATTCAAGAATGTCTTGGAGACCAGACGAGCGGACGAGGTTCTTTAACTTGAGCGACTTCTTGGAGGTGGAGGCCCCTGACCAGAAGAGAATGAGGTTAACAGTCTTCTTGATGATAATCAGAGGGGAAGTCCAGATATTTGAGAAGACATAGATCATTTATTATAAGCAAAATTCATATCCATAATCAACGCTTCAATTTCGAATGCTTACATCTCTTGATCTCTATTGTGCAGTTTGGCAAGGGGTTAAGAGAAGAGGGTTAAGGAGAATGGTTGATTTAGTCAGCCCATTACGAGGGGCTAAAAATAATTAAATTCCGTTTAGATTGGACAATTAAGATGAAGGGTTAACTTTTTAGTTTTTAACAATTAGACAAGGGTTAAGTATGTTAATCATGCAAAATTTTCAAACATGCCAACTTTAACCTTATTAAAGTTCAAAAATTTGTTCTGGCTCCTCTTCTCCAAAATGCAAGTACACAACAAATTAGAGATTGCACATATTCATAATTTATAAATTATATAAAGTGTCTTTGAAAAACTTTCAATAAGTAGATAATAAACTTGCAATGCAAATTGCTCAAAAACAGCTATATTTATCTCCAACTTGAAGAATGAAACCACAAATGAATAAGTTCCAATTTAGCAAAGACAAAAATTGGAAAAAATAGCTATTGTGAGTTGAAATATTAAAAAAATAGTATTCATAACTAATTAAGAATTGAAAGATCAAAATATAAGTAGCATCAACGATTGTTCTCACTGGCTCCTTAAAGTCTTTTAAATTACAACTAAAATATTAAAATGTCAAGATAGCCACAGCTCTCTCCATCTTTTATGGACCACGTAATCTAAAGTTTAAAATTTAAAACCACCCACACTCTCCCTTCTTTAGTTATCTCACATTCTTTTTTTTCAATGAAAAATGCAGTTTACTATCATAAATAGATGCGGCTTTGTCATGGCCTTACCTAAATGTTTTCAAAAATGTCGTAGCCTACCCTCATGATGAGAGACGGGTTAAAGGTTACACCCCCTCAGCAGAAGGATTTGTAAACCCCTCAAAATGATGGGTTTTGAAGGGTTAAGGGGTTTCAACCACTTATTAAGAATTAACAAACATCTTATCAATAATTAATGTTTGGAGGGTTAAACCCCTTTAACCCTTCAGTTAATCCTTTGCCAAACACAGCCTATAGTAATAGGATTCCTAAGAAAATTTGTACCGAAGTTTATGTAAATGGTGTGTTGGTCACATTTATAAGCTTAACAATCATATAAATCGGTTTAAATGAAACAACTCATGGACTCAAGGGCAACCGTAACTAGTATTTTGGCAATAAGTTTAAACCAAATAAAATAATGTAACTCAATGAATCCCAAGACTTGCATCATACTAACAAGTTGATGGATCATGTCTATGAAAATAAGAGCCCTTCACGTTCGAGGGCATAAATGTTAGACATATATGCCCCACAAAGGCAATATATTTACTTTGTTCCATAAACTACTAAATTATGGTTTATTTATTCTTATATATGTATATTTATTTTATGGGTTGCCTGAGATTAAAGTTAAAGAAACTTAGTTATGATTGATAAATCATAAAGGTAGAGACAAAGTTTTCTAATCACTTAATCTTAATTTTCTTAGTTAAGTGAAAAGATGGGCATTTCACTTGGAAACTAATATTTGTTACATTGTCATATTTGTGGGATGGTTTGTCTCAACCATTTGTAATAGTGGATTACTAAGTGAACATGTGGACATATATAAGTAAGTATATGTGTTGAACTAGATCAGTAACAAGTCCTCTCAATAATTATTGCTGTCAAGAAAATATGAGAGATACATGTAAAGTGGTCCTAAGACCTGAAAAAATATCATTATCTATATAGTGGACATGTTAACTTTGATATATCTAACCATTGATGTCTAATTAAAAGACTATAATTTGGCTTGTTGAATTGTATAAATATTATATGAGATGTGTTGTTCTTAACAAGGAATCCACAATTAATCTTATGAATAATATTGTTATTCCAAGTTATTCTAATTGTTATATTGGACTATGTTAAATCCGGTCGGTTGTGTGATTTGATAAAAGATTTATCAAATACATAAATAATATATTAATTGAATATATTACATCCAATATAATATAGAATTAAATATAAGTTATAAGAGTGACAACAAATATATAAAATTGTCTCTGTAACTTATATTGGAATAAAGATAATAATGGAAGGACGTATTAGCAAAGAAGTGTTAGAAAGTGACTTGTTTGAAAATAGATTTTTCTCTAGTGTTTCTTTGTAATTTAAATTAAAGTAATCTGCAAAATCTCAAGAGAAATAATAGTTGAGATTTGAGATCTTATGAGATAATGATAAGATCTTTAGAGATAATTTAGATGAGTTTAAATCTGATAGCTATGAGAAAGAATACCTATAAGATCCCACTTATATGCTCCCTTTATATAGGAGCTTATCCCTGAGAAAAGAAATACAGAAGTCACATATGTTCTTTTCTTTTCCTAGAGAAAATATTTCTCAGAGAGCAGATCTAAAAAGGGGGGTCGATGATCTTCTTTAATCTGTGAAGGTCTAAAAACTTAGAGGAGAAGTAAGGTGAATCAAATAGAGGCAACACATTTGGACTGCTCAAAGTGAGGTACTCATAAAATCTATGTAAAAGATTACATAATTTAAATGATATGATCCTGCATTGTTTTGTTTATTGTTAATCTGAAATTGTTTTAGATTCTTCACCTTAGATTAATATATATTTTTCCTTTCAATAAAAACACTTGCTGCATGGATAATTTTTTTTTATTTAAAACCAAGTAGACTTGCACTTATGAAAGAGTATGGGGACATTGGAAGAAAACATAGAAATTATGTATACATATGAGGGGATCTCTCTTCTCTCATATTGTCACAAGTTCCTATTATACAACGAATTTATATATATGTAAAATTTAGCCAGCACTAGTAGAAAAACGACCTAACTAGACGAAATTTTACATCTAGGTTGCTCTGTTTCCCATCTAGATTGAGAAACTTAGACGGAGTTTCGTCTAGATTGAAATGTCTAGGTTGATTCAGTCTAGGTTGAGTCAAACTAGACGGAATTCCATTTAGATTGACCAAACTAGACGGAAAACAACCTAAATAGAATATGAATTCCGTCTATGTTGTAACCTAAACGGAATTCTGTGGAATTCTGTCTAGGTTGGTAACCTAGACGGAATTCCTTCTAGGTTGTAATAATGACAACCTAGACGAAATTCCGTCTAGGTTGGGTCAGCCTAGACGGTTATTCCGTTTAGGTTGCTATTTTTCAGCAAAAAAAAAATATTTGAAATTATCAATTCCCTGTACATTTAATTACAATTACATTATACACATCTATTTACATCCAGCCAAATATAATCAAAATTCATAAGAAGTCCATCCATAACCAAATATAATCTGATCCAACCATCCAATCCAAAATACAGTTCCAACCATCCAATCCAAAATATTGTTCCAATAATATCGTCTAATATATACATCCAACAACATATATACTAGCAATACATATGAATAAGATAGAGTACACGATATAAATAAAAGTAGAGTGCTATAACAAATAAAAAACTATTTATTATATTAAAAAATGATAAAAACCTCAGCTATCATCGTCGTTGGTAGTATCTTTATTCCTCGAACGAGGACGGGTGCTGCTCCCTCTAATATCTCCAGTCTGAAGGTCTAATTGAATAATAATTATGTGGTGTTTGATAACATATTAAACAAAAATAATTTTATAAATATAAGAAAAAAATAAGATACCTGAGCGCTGCTCTGTCCAGCGTCGGAATTATCGACACCCGTGCTTATGAGCTGTATGATACCACCATACACGCTATAGGGAATCACACCGTCTAAATATTCTACTACGTAAGCCATGACATCGTCCATCAAGTTGGACCTCCTCGCTATGGTGCTCATCTCATTAGTCACCTGAATATGCAGGTCTGGGTCAATCTTGTGAAGCAAATATGCAAAGATACGTAGGACAAATGGCATAGCTTGGAAACTACTTGGGGTTGCTCTCATTATTGTAGATAGCGTGGAAGATGCTATGGATGATGTTATGCTTATCCCTGATGAAGCTCCAACACCATGCAGAGGATATCTTCCTCTCCTATTATTAGGGAGAACTAAATATTAGATTTTGCTCTCAAATTTAATAATGTTAAACAAATATAAATAGGAACATAGTATTCAAAATTGATTCGATTTTTTATCATCCCTACTTATTATGTCTCATCAGGTTCTGAGTGAGAGTGATGTTATCCTCTGCGGAAAGCATGTGAGTGTCTAGCTTGTCCTGTTCTCCCTCCTGCGACATGTACACTGTTGTAGCCTCCTTGGTTACAATCTCAAAACCCTCCTAAAGCACAAATATAATTTTACAAATATCAAATTGGTTGCAGCTTCATTATAATAATTATTAAAGATAAATACCAAATTGACTTACTTGCAAATTTGTTTACTACTAGGTCAATGTGTTAGATTATTCACATGTGTTTACTACTAGGTCAATGTGTTAGATTATTCACATGTCATATATTCCTCTGTAAAGACCATATTATTCATGTTCTCACTAGGTCAATGTGTTAGATTATTCACATGTCATATATTCCTCTGTAAAGACCATATTATTCATGTTCTCGTTTTCTCATAATATTAACAATGAAATATAGTAGATAATACTAATTAAGTTATATATAAGTCTCACCACTAACTCGAGATTTGCCTTGATCTTATCTTGATTCTTGTCCTCACCTCTATATCGATCATAGAAAGTACCATATGCCACATTTGCCTTCAAGTATATCGGCATTCTTGATTTTCCCTGTGATGTTATAAATTTATGAGATTTCATAGTCATACTAAGTATTAAGTTCATTTAAAGCTTTAAATACGATTTACTATATCCCGACAATAACCATCCTCCAGGTTTGTATAGGATTGTGCGCCCAAGTGGTGGTCATGTATCTTTTTCCTTCCATTCTCTGATCCCTTTGTTGATTTATTCTTAAAAAAGTATATTCTAGTGAATATGCAATGAAAGAATATCTTATGGTTTTAGTGTAGTTTTCATGAAACTAACTTGGGCGGCAACGCTATCCTAATACATGAGGAGAGCCGTGAAATGAAGCTCGTCAACTCTATCGTCGAGGTTTAAAAACCTCTGTCAGTCCTCCGAATACATGTCATAGGTTTCGTGCTTAATCTCATGCCTCCATTGTTTGAGGACTGCTTTAACCTTCATTAAACACATAATGCCAAGCCCCCTCAAAGTTCTCAAGACAGAAGCTTTCCTGTAGATTTACATACACATTCAGTTAGGATAATTTAATACTAATCACTAATTATTAATAAATAAAAAACTAAAGTAATATAAAGTTACCATAAGCTCATGCCATATCTCCTCATAGGCGGTCCATGGTAGTTCTCGAAAATGAAAATAAGGATTGATGATGTTCACTTTACGCACGAGAACCCTGATATACGAATTCAATCTAGACGACCAAGCACCAACGAGCAATGCATCATTATTCCACCGAATAATGGTCCTCATGCCTCTTGGTAGTTGTTTAGACTCAGGCTTACCTCCACCATGTCGTCACTCTATGCGATCTGGCTTAGCACCTACAATAATAATAATATGATAATATATCATATAATATATAAATATGAAAATTAAAAGTATTTATAAAATTTACCATTCGTTATCTCCCTTTCTTTTGCTGCAAGTGCAACAACTTTCCTAGTCTCCAACATAGGCATCTTCTCCTCTAATTTTCTCGCAACACATGAGTAGTACCCCATTGATTCAGCCCTAGACTTATGAGAGTCCGGAGGGACGGGTAAACTATGATAATCTTACGTCTTTGGACGCAAGTCAAACTGTAATGTATTTGAAGGAAATAATAGTGTCCAAGTAGCACCTACATAAGAAAAGAGAATAATTAATATAAATTTTAAATTTACCATAATTAATATTAAATACTGAATACCGATGTCGGGGGATGGTTCTGGTGTTGCATCAGAGGAGCCGGGTGATGAATAACCCGCATCTGCAACAAATGAACACTATGAGCTAGATAACTAATAATTTATAAAAGATATTAAAATATTAAATAATTTATACATGCATTCGAAGATGGTGGTGTATCCTCAGTACCAGTACCCGAGGTGATACTCCGTGATCGATCATGGTCCCCACTAATGAGCCTCCTCACACTCCTCATCTACAAATTTAATTTTAATATAGTTAAGAAAAAAATATATACATGCTCATGAGATATATGATTATGAAATGCATTATTGATTTTATTATGAAATTTTGACAATACGTAATGACGTGTAACATAGTTCATATCTACATCAAGCGCCATATTATGTGTGTAAGAGAATTCTTGCCAAACGTCATCAAATGACCTAATTGGTTCACTATAATTATCTTTACTTTCTTTAATATTTTTTCATTATTATTAGGAAGAATAACAGATCTTGGCTCCTTGTACAAAACCACCCATTCAGACATGACATTTGGATCTTTCACAAAGAAGCATTGATCACCTTTTTTGCGAAAATGAATTTCTCATCCGTATATACCTCTCGATGGAGATTGACAAGTATAAATCCATAATAATCCTTTTGCTTTTTTACAGGACACCACCAAACCTTGAACATTGTGTAACTACATTGTTTTAGTTTACTAAACCCCTAAATTACCTCAACAATGTCTTCTAATTATCCATAATATAGTACGTCAGCTAGAATTGAGTTCTGATCTCTTAAACTTAAATAACATTCTTGAGAAAACAAACCCATGACCCCACTATTCTAGGTTACCCTCCTATCATCGGTCTCTAGCATTTGAAATTTATATCCATTGACCAATGCTCATTATAACATCTTACTTCGTGATAAGGGCATCATGCATGAATAATAATTTCATCTGGTAATGTAGTGCCATCAAGAAATGATTTTTAACCTAAGCCAAACAATATGTAGCGCGATTAAGAAGTGATGTTATATTATGAATGTTCAACATTTAATTATAAAACACTTACATTAATTCTGAACCAGTCTGAAAATTCTTTCTTATACCTTTTCTGAATATTATGCACTACATTCCTACCGGTTATTTTATTCTTAAACTTCTCCAAATATTACCTATATAAACAATATATAAGTTTGTATTGATAAACCATATGTAAAATGAATATTTCTCATCTATATTACTGATTTTATTTGTTACCTACGATAGTCTTTGAACATATCAAGGTTTTCCAACACATATGCATGAATTTGATCTAAGAGAGTTCTTGGATATTTTTCACGCTTCTTCTCCTTATCAGGTGATTAAGATGTGATTTTCTTCTTACGTATGTACCATGATGTAAACACAAAGCATTCATTAGCCACATATCCTTCAGCTATTGAGCCCTCAGGACGAGCTCAATTACGAATATTGTGTTTCATGGAGCCCAAGTATCTTAAAATTATAAAAAGAGGTAATTATTAGCAAGATAATATTAGAAATGTATATATAATTAATGAATGTAATGAAAAACCTAATCTTTTAATCGGATACATCCAACGATAAGCAACAGGACCGGCGATCTAGCCTCTCTTGCAATATGTTGGGTAAGATGGACCATAATTATAAAAAATGAAGGAGGGAATATTACTTCCATATTACATAGAGTAACTCGAACCTCGGCTTCAAGTTTCTTAAATTCATCTACATCTATGACTTTAGAGCATAATTTTCTAAAGAATCCATAATACTCAATAATAATCTTCGACGCTTGTTTCTTCATATTGTTACGGATTGTAACTGGGAGCAATTGATGAAGAATAACGTGATAATCATAGGTCTTTAGACCTAAGAGTTTTCTCTCTTACACCTGGACATTTTGATATGTTAGCAGAGTAACCATTCAGGAACTTTACCGATTGAGAATTTTACAAAATCGATGCATCTGCTCATTTGACATTGTAACACTAGACAGAGGTAACTTTAATTTTTTTAAGACTAACATCTTGAGCTTGCAAATCATTCCGGATATTCAAAGCTGTCAGGTCTTGGCGCGTCCGTAGGTCATCTTTTGACTTGTTTGCATCTTGTAGGAGAGTTGATACTATATTATCACATATATTTTTCTTAATATGTATGATATCTAAGTTGTGTCTGATTTTAAGATTTTGCCAGTAAGGTAGCTGAAAGAAGATACTAAATGTAGTCCATCCTCTAGGTAATTTTCAACTTCGCTCTCAACTTGCATTTTTTGACATTTCGCTTTCGCTTCAAAGACTTTTTTGACTTTAAGGAATCTCTTACTCCGAATGGGTTAAATTTAGATTAACGGTTTTTTCCAAACCTAATTTTTGGAAATCCCTCAAGTAATTTTATGATCTAAACTCCTGTCAGTTGTTGCGGCTTCATTCCCTTCTTAACTGTGCCATCAAACATAGCTGATAATTTTCTGTACTTATGACTCAAGGGCAACCACCTACGATTAAACCAATAACAACTCTTTTGGCTATATGGTAATTAAAGAGCTTCAAATTCTGGACTGTATACAAGAGAAGCACACTTGCCCTTCATAGACCAGCCGGACAGATTAGCATAAGCTAGAAAATTATTAATCATCCATAATAGAATAGCACATCATCTAAACAACTCCTTAAGATGGGCATCATATGCTAAAATACCCTCAGACCATAATTGTTTCAGCTTATCAATTAGAGACTCTAAGTAAACATCAATATCATTATCCTGTGCATGCTTACCAGGTATCAGTAATGAAAGTATCATAAACGGCTGTTTCACACAAAGCAATGGAGGTAAATTATATGATATTAATACAACTAGCCACGTAGACCAGCCAGAGCTCATTACCCCAAATGGATTGAATCTGTCACTAGATAGATCCAGTCTTATATTTCTGCAATCTTCGACATAACGAGGATAAATTTTATCAACATACTTCTAAGTTAAAGAATCAACAGTATGTCTTAATTTACCATCATATACTTGATCTTCCTTGTGCTATATCATGTTCTTTGTCGTGTCCTTGTTCATGTACAATCGTCATAATCTAAGAGCCAATGGAAAATGTCGAAGCACCTTCACTGTAATTTTCTTCTGTGTTACCCATGTTTCCATTGTAATCCTTATTGAAGAATTTGTGTGTTGCTTTTACCTAGAAACTCCATATGTCGGACACTCTTGAAGGTCTTTATTGACTTTGTGGTACAAAATATAATCATCTGGACATGCATTAATCTTATTATAATCAAAACCCAGAGCGGAGACAATCTTCTCAGCTTGATAAGTTATTTGGAGTATGTTATTCTCTCCTCCAGGAATTACCGTTCGAAGCAAATCAAGAAGCATTTCAAAATAATTATCTGACATACCACTAAGTATCTTAATATGTAGTAGTATCAGCCTAAATAAAAATCTGGAGTACTCGGTACATCCCTCATATAAGTCATTTTCACTATCTTCTAGTAACTCCATTATTCGCTTTATTTCTACGGAGGAATGCATATCATCAGTATTTTTGACACTTTCTACATCTACCTCTTTAGTTTTAACTTCGATATCATCTTCACTTTTACATCTGATATCATCCTCGATATTATCATCAACATCATATTTTTTAGGTCGAGGAAAAATATCATTTAATATTGTTCCTGTGTTATTTATCTGTAGGCTACCGGGCGTACCAACACGCACATTTGTATCTTCATCATCAGTGATACCTTCCCCATAATATGACCAATATTTATATTTTTTTATCAAAACCTAATTTTATTAGGTAGATCCGTATATCATTTCTATTCAACAGCTTCATATTCCTACACCTACAACAAGGACAATACATAGCACTGCTTCTTAAATTTTTCGGATTCATTTCAGCATAACGCATGAAGGCATCACATCCCTCCTTGTATCGCATGTCAGGAAATCTATAAAGTCGTGAGATATCTATCCATGATTTGTCAGGAATTATCTTTATCCGTAAGTTATATATAATTATTAACTACGATTAATATCACAACTACTAGTACATTCATGATTCTTATACATACAACACACATCAAACATACGTTCATATATCATTTAACAATATGAATATTTTTCTACATAAAATATATCTGAAACGTTCGTAGAAACTAATTACAATAATTTAGTGGTTATTATAGGAAGACTTCTATCCATTAAAAATATAGTAGTGTTTACATCCAATGTCGTATATTTTGTATATTTTTATTTCTTAAAAATTTCGACAGTACCTACCCGATGTTCTCCTTATACACTGTGCGGATAATAGTATGTGTATCAGCAAACGCCCAAAACACGAAACAACATACGCTTAATGTACACGAAGAATAACGAATATGTGTTGTCCAATCTTTTAAGAATAAAAATATACAAAGTATACTAAGTTGGATACATGCACTACTATATTCCTAACCCGTCCAAGAAGGACAAATGCAATAATTATGAATTTTAGTACCAATTCTTTATTCATATAATATAAAATAAATGATCATTTCTGGGGGGAAAAACTTCATCTTCTACCCAAATATGAGTCGTCTATCTTATATTATAAGTTCAAAAAATTGGATGTAGTTATTGGACGAAAGTCTAGGTATAACGCTATTTTTTCATTCACCTAAATTGGATTATAACACATTATTAAAAATTATAACGTGTTATATATCACTCTAATTTTTAAATTTTTTTTATTTCACATATTTTCACATCATAAACTTAAATAATCACACCTACTTATAGTTTTTACATCATATTTAGGAGTGATGGACTATCATGAATCGGGTAATTTTTACATCATAATTTATGATTTTTAAACTAAATTCAGCAATAAAAAAATATAAAAATTATGTAAGATCATAATTTAGGTCATGAGGCTTTTAGTGCTTATTAACATAATCAGCTTTGCGGTATGGTCTTGCATATATAAGAACTCATCATTTAGTCTTCTTTTCATCTCAACTACTAGCTAAATAGATTAACTAAAATTAACTAAATTAAATAGTGAATAAATTTGAACTAAAATTGAACAAGATTAAACTAAAATTAACTAAAATTGAATAAAATTATATTAAAAACAAAATTAAACTAAAATTAGCTTAATTAGACAAATTAATTAAACTAAATAACTAATTAATTAAAACAGTAAATAAGTTTAAAAAAATAGTTCATAAATATAAAAAATTAAAAATTTTACCTGAATGGGGATTGCAGGAGAGGGGGGACGTGGTTGAGGACTTGCGGGAGCGGCGGCGACGAGAGAGGTACAGCGGGGGAGGGAGAGAACGTCGAGAAAGAGATAGGGAGAGGCGGGGCTGCGCCTGCGGGAGAGTGAGTTAGAGAGAGAGAGAAGGAGAGGCGGCGGGAGAGGG
>NC_033798.1:111477108-111490567 GCF_001876935.1 Asparagus officinalis | reverse complement strand
TGGGGGTAAGGGTTAGGGTTAGAGTTTGTGGATTTTTTTATATATAATAAACACATCCTAGACAGAAATTTCCGTCTAGATTGCCTACCTAGATGGAAATTTCAGTTTAGGTTGATTTTTATTTTTTTTTAAAATTAAAAATCAATCTAGACGAAAATTTCCATCTAGGTTACCAACCTACAAAAATTTTCGTCTAGATTGATTTTTATTTTTATTTAAAATTAAAAAATAACCTAGATGAAAATTTTCGTCTAGATTGGCAACCTAAACGGAAATTTCCGTCTAGGTTGATTTTTAATTTTAAAAAATATATATATTTCCTTCTAGTTTGTCATTCTAGATGGAAATTTTCATCTAGAAAGCCTCAAACTAAACGGATCTACCTAGACGAAAATATTTTCGTTTAGGTTGCCTCAACCTAGACAGAATTTCATTCCGTCTAGGTTGTTCCGTCTAGTTTGTTCGATTTTCTACTAGTATAGTTATGCTACAACTCTAACATCACTCACCATTGGGCTCAAAAATACAACTACATTACATATATATCATTTTCATCTCTGTATCTGCCCTTACTGAGATGGGCTATCTGTCTCTCAATTCTGATATATACCATTATCCTTATCCAATACTACAAATAATGTTGAGAAATATGAGAGGATAAAATTTCAGCGTGCCTCTTGTTATATATCTACTGGTCTCTGCCAGATCACTGACTGAGAAGTGAGTTTTGTATTCTATCACAAGGAGAGATCCATCTTCGTGATTTTTAGCTCATATTATCCAGCCTAGCTAGGGGCGGATCTAAAAACTTTGATCATTGGACGCAAAATGATAAGTATAACTAGTATATGATGCACTTACCTTAATTAATGACACCATCTAATATCAAACATAGGCGTTTATTTTCAAACTTTTAGGAGGCTAGGAAGTCAATGAGAAAAAGAGAGAGAGACAAACTAATATAAGTGCTTAATACTAAATATATTTTTTAAGGGGGTCAGTGATGGCAATTGACTTATTGCCCTGTTGTCGATCCGCCCCTAAACCTATCTATCTTAAAAAAAATTTAATTCGTGATTTATCCCCTACATTATAATTTTATACTCACGTGTATTCCATAAATTATTTTACAAGCTCTAAACAATCTTTAAATTTCATACAACATTTTTCCTACTACACTGAGATTTTATGATGAAATTAAGCAATGATAAATTAATATTAGGCTAAAATATCAGATTGACATTTTAAATGGACCCTAAATGACAATAGAGCATTTTAAATAGTTCCGACGACAATAAGGCCTCATAATTGTTCAAAAGAGATGACAAGGCCCAAATTTTCATCAGAGATAATTTACTCCGGCTAGCTCCCCTCGTGTGTGCTCGACGCTTGATTACTTGGTTGCTGATGTGGGTTAAGTTGCACAATTATTGATGACATGGCTTAGGTTAAGACGAGAGAGGTAACTAACCCTAAAATCTCGTCGTCCCCAATAATGCCCAAATGCCCCCATTTTTAAAAACTCGAACAAAAGAGGGAACAATTATTAGAGAAATCTTTCGGTGAGAACATCTAGTAAGGAATCTCTTAGGTGAGAGGAGAGAATCTTTCAGTAAGAACATCTAGAGTACGACGTTGAAGTCGAGCGAAGGTCAGTTCCCTATCAGACATATGAGATTTTTGCTTGCATGGGTTTTGTTTTGGAGATAGATGTTTACATAGTGATTATCCTTAGATATTGTAATGTATAGCCCTAATTTGGGTCCTTATTCATTCTATTTTTGTAAATGGGTTGAAATTTGTTGGATTCGTTTGCATGTTGACTGTAATTGATATAGTTTTACTGTATTTCGTTAAATTATGTAGATGTCTATAAATATCATTATTAAAATTAGACATGGGGGGAATTTCGATTTGATTTAGGAGTGGAGTATATTGGTGGGACATTTCATGTTGAATTTTGTGATGCACATGACATTTCAATAGAACATTTGAAAGATATGGTAGAACAATATAGTTATAAGAATGGTGAGTTCCTTGTATTATGATATACCTAATGCAGGGTTGGAAAGTGCGGATTTAAAGACTCTAACTTTAGACTTAAACCTTGGAGAACTAATTGAAGTTGCACTTAAGCATAAAGTGATTGAGATATATGCAAATCTTAGTATTGATATACCAGTAGAAGTAGATGCCCCCCTACAAGCAATTCATGAAGATGTTCAACAACACCTGAAGCTCAAAACACAGAAGTAGTTAACCCTAAAAGAGTAGTACCAATAAGAGGGAGAAAGAAATTAACCCCTAAAAGAAGAAGAGATTTAGCACAGGACCAAGGCAGTGGTTTAACGCCTACTATGCCAAATCCATCACCACTTCTTATACCAACAAATGTAAATCCTACTATGCCTAATCCATCACCACTTCCTATACCAACAAGTGTAATTCTTGCTATGACAAATCCATCACCATTTCCTATACCAACAAATGTAAATACTACTATGCGAAATCCATCAGCAGTTCCTATACCAACAAATGCAAATACTTCTAGTGATGATGATGACTCAGTGGAAGATGAAACTTATAAATTGATCCCACTGAGACATTGGATGATGATGATGCTGAAGGTCCTAAATTGGTAGATGAGTTTAATGCAGAGAACAAGAGAAAAAAGGAAAGCATGTCATGGAGACTAATATGGTGTTAATAAGAGCACAGAAAGTGAGATTGATACAGGACTAGAGGAGACCACAGATAGAAGAGTAAAGAAAAGAGATGGATATGATAGTAACGACTCAATAGAATCTCAAGATAGTCAAACACTAGAAGCATTAGGTAGTGAGGATGAGGAGTTGTATGAAATAAGCCACCATTTGCACCCATGCGAGCCACCAAATGGTGGCTCCGGCATGGCCGAGCCACTGGCTTTGGCCAAGGCGTTTTGATGCGACTCGGCCGCTAGGGGCTTTTCCAGTTCGTTCGGGTTGGACTTGTTTCGTCGTTACACACATTTTGGTGTTTCATTGACTTATACACTTCACCGATTCATTTCATACATTTTGTTAACTTGAAAGCGGCTGACGAGTGTCCGGGCCACTTAGAGCTGGCCGGTGAGCACACAAGCCACTTGGTTTGCCATTACGGTTACTTGTTGTTACGTCATCAACGGTTCGTCGATTCACTTTCGGCGCTTGTCGGAGTCAGATAATCCTCCTTAACTCAGATAATGATGTTCATCTTCTTCTCTCCATCTCGATCTGCATGCGGGAACATATCTGTAATTTTTGAAGCCTACAGAGATATGCTAGTGAAGACTCTAGAAATTCATTAGAAGCTCAAGGTATGAGTTGACACAAAAATGCAGTCATTGTGGTTCAAGTGAGCAAAGAATGCTAAATTGTCCTGATGCACCACCGGTTCCTCTAAAACTAGCAAATCAGCAGGTAATATAGGTGCATGAATATTAATTCATTAGATTTGGCCTTGTGTCCACACCTTGAAAATAACGAGAGATGAAATTTAAACTCTCATTACTTATGTAGTTCTCTGCGATCGACCCTTCAGGACGTACATGGTTATGCATCAGTTTTTTCATGAAACCCAAATACCTACTAGCATATAGTTTCATAATTTGTGACAAAATGGAACTAAGAAATGTAATTTGACAAATACTAAATGTACACTATAATAATAAATACCTCTCCACAGGGTACATCCAGTGATATTGAACTGGTCTTGTAATGCGGGCTTTATGTACTAAATGTATTATGAGATGCACCATGACCGTGAAGAAAGATGGTGGAAATAGTATTTCCATTTTACACAGTGTATTGGAAACACGTCCCTCTAATTCTTCAAACTCCCTGACATCAATCACCTTAGAGCATAACTGCTTGAAGAAACTGTAGAATTCTATTACCACCATCGCCAGTTCCTTCTCAGTATGTCATAATGAAGTTGATGTAATAAAATATGATCGTCATGCTTCTTGAGTCCCAAAATCTTTTTGTCCTCAATCTACACATTTCCTGAAACTTTTGAAGTATAACCATCCGGCGTCCTCACGGACTTTAGAAATAAACACATATTGTGGACCTCATCCTTTGACAGTGAGACACGGGAGGCTGGGAGTTCAAACTTTCTGTCACCCTTATCTGTAGCTTGCAACTCAGGATAGATGTTCAATTCTACTAGGGCTCGACGTGCCCTTAAGTCATCTTTCGATTTTTTTCCTGTCCTACAACAAAGTGTTCAAGAGATTCTCGCATATGTTCTTCTCGATGTGCATGACATGCAAGTTGTGACATATTTTTAAACTTCTCCAATATGGTAGCTGATAAAATATGCTAAATTTTATCCATCCATGTGAAAGTTCAGTGCTCTTAGAGACACGCCCATGCGATTGGACACTGTGTGGCTTCTTTCCTTTTGATTTTCCCTTGATGCATATCTTACCATTTCCCTTTCCCTTCTATTTTTGCTTCAATATTTTTCTTGTAACGCCAAATGGGTTTTCTTTGTTGAAACTTTTCTTTCCAAATATTTTTCTCGGTAAAGGATGTAGAAGCTCAAATATTTCTTCTTCGGCCAGCTTTGGTGGTGGTGGTCTGCTTTCTGGATTGTAGTCGAACTTTCCTACTAACTTTCAAAACTTGTGCCATGTAGGTAACCATCTTCTGTATTGCTAATAACAAGATTTATAGCTGTACTTTAGGAACTTTTTCTTATAGTCTGACATGCAAACCGAATAAGCAATCTGACCCTTCGTCGACCATCCAGACAGATTAGCGTATACCGGGAAGTCATTAATTATCCACATGATCATTACCCACATACAAAAAGACTCCTTATCATAAGCATCATAAGTACTGACACCTTCTTCCTAGAGAAGCTTCAGGACATTAATTAATGGTTGGAGGAAAACGTCGATGATATTTCCAAGAGAGTATCTTCCAGGGATCAAGAGTGAAAGTATCATGTACCGCTGCTTCATGCACATCAACGGCGACATGTTTTATGGTGTCAGCAACACTAGCCAGGTAGACCAAGCGGAGCTCATTAATCCAAACGGATTAAATCTGTCGCTAGCAAGACCCAGCCTAATATTCCGAGACTCCTTACCAAAGTCTGGGTATATACGATCGATGTGCTTCCATGCCTCATCATCAACAGGATGTCCCAGTTTCCCATTCTCTTTGCGGCCGTTCGAGTGCCATCACATATTTTTAGCCAGCTCGACAGACATATAAAACCTCTGCAGCTGAGGGATAATTGGAAAATATCATAAAACCTTTGTAGGGATTCTGCTCTACTTATTAGATGCACCACCTTCGGATGTACTCGCATGTTCTCCTTTCTAGTGTGATATATGACACGTCAGACATTCCTCCAGAGCTTCATTACCCTTATTGTACAGGATGCAGTCATTAGGACAGGCGTCTATCTTCTTGTAATCAAGCACCAGAGTATCAATAATCTTGTGGGCTTCGTAATAGGTTGCGGGGATACTTTTCTCACCACCTGGAATACCTTTCCTCAGCAAATCCAATAACATTTTGAAATATGAGACAACCATCCCATTGAGTGTTTGGATATGAAGAAGCCTTAGCATAAAAGAAAACATTGTGAACTCCTTGCGCCCCTCATATAACGGTGACTCGTTTTCTTCAACAAGTCTCATCAATCGATCTACATCTTGAAACATATCAGTAGCGTTGACATCACTCGAAGACGGCGTGATAAGAATATCTTCCAACATATCAGTGGTGTCAACTATCATTTTGCCGACTTCAGTGAACTCTTCCTCTGATTCCATCACCGGGGCACCTTCACCGTGATGACTCCAAAATACATAAGAGCTATCAAATCCATTGATTGACAAATAGAAACTTACGTCACTCCTAGCGAGCAATATATCGTTCCTGTAATTCTTGCAAGGACAGAAAATCAACCCGCTCAGTGACCGTAGAGGATTTGTGTCAGAGTAGGATAAGAAAGCTACTATCACATCCTTGTATCGGGCGTCTAGATACATCCGATCACGTGGTATGCTCATGAATGATTTGTCAGGAACTGTCCGCATCTAGAATTGAAAAATTAATGGAAGTGAGCTTATCCCTATATATATCATTTTAATTTAGGACAAACGTGCATGACCGGTTGTTAGAGGAAGGCTTCTATCTCATTAGGTAAGTAAACGTGGCGTGTATGTGTTTACGTGTGTTCAAGTATACTTTCATTTCGTCAAAATTTTAGCAGCACCTACCTGCCATTCTCCGAGTACACTATAGTGGAAAGGATATACCCTTGCATATCCCTCTGATATTTGTACACAGAGAACAACGAGTAAATACTGTCGAAACTCTAACAAAATGAAAGTACACAAGAACACACGTAAATATATATACACGTCACATTTACATACCTAACCCATCCACACTGGACAGATCCAATAAATATTTTTATATAAGCCCCTCATCACATATGCATACGAAAAGGTTGTTCGGACCAAACACGATGGTCTCATATCCGCCAACCATCCCGTACGCATATGTGACAAGTAAATAAAGAGATTATATATATTATTTATTAGATGAGGAAATCTATGGTTCGAAAATATGTGTGTTTCTATGTGCAGTTTCTATGTAATTAACAATATAATAGTTACACATACAGAAAAAATTTATAACGACTACACATGATCATGAATGATTTTCTTCTAACCCTAACCCTCACCCTCACCCTCACCGTAACCCTCACTGTAACCCTAACCCTCACCTAACCCTAACCTAACCCTCACTCTCGCCTTAACTCTTGCCCTCATCCTTGCCCAAACCCTAACCCTAACCCTAACCTTCACCAAACTCTAACCCTCGCCCTCCCCCTCGCCATAAGCATCGCCCTCGCTCTCTCTCCCTAACCCTAACCCTTGCCCTCGCCCTCGCCATAACCCTCGCCCTCGCCCTCTCACTAGCCCTAACCCTAACCCTAACCCTCACCTAAACCTAACCCTAATCTCGCCCTCACCCTAACCCTAACCCTAACCCTAACCCTAACCCTCGCCCTCGTCATAACCCACCCTCACCCTCACCCTCACCCTAACCCTAACCCTTACCCTCACCCTCGCCTAATCCTAACCCTAACCCTCGCCTAACCCTAACTCTAACCCTAACTAAATTTTATTTTTTATATTATAATTTTTTTCAAGATGGATTTTTTTGTAATATCTTATTAGGGTTTGGGTGTTTTTTCACAATATTTTTATTTTGTAATAGCTTATTAGGGTTTGGGTGTTTTTTCACAATATTTTTATTTTGCAAAAATTAAACTCTAATTATAATTAATAAATAAAATTAATCAATTTAAAAATTAAAAAAATCTATTTCTCTCTCCTCCTACATCTCTCTTTCTCTCCGCCTCTCTCTTGGTCGGCCGACGTGAGAGACAAAGAGAGATGGAGGGGGAGAGAGGGACTGACCTTGAAGGAGTGATCGAAAGTGAGAGGAAGGGGGTGTCGGGTCAAGTCGGCTCTAGTGGGTTCGTCGGTGTAGGGTGGCAGGTCAGTCGTAGCAAATGATGAGAGAGAGGGGAAAGATAGAGAAAGGGGAAAAAGAGAGAGAGGGATCGAGGGGATTTTTCCCTCTATAAGCTAGGACGGGCGCGGGCTGCCCAAATTTTTTAGGCAAGCTCACGCCAATTTATTTTTTATTATTTTTAATATTTAGCGATGGAAAATTTATCGTCAAAACTAGACAAATTCATCGCCATAAGGACTTTAATGATGGATATATAATGACAGATAGATTCCGTCTGAGAAATTTCCTAAAAATAACGGCAACGGAATATTCCGTCGCCAATAAGTAACATCCTGTCATTATAACCTGTTTTACAGACGAAAATATAATGACTGTCATTTCCGTCGCTATATGTGAAAATATAGCGATGGATCTGTCCATCGCTATATATCTGTCGTTGATTGTCCTATTTCTACTAGTGATTATTAACTTATTATCATCTAATTTGAAATGTCATTTTTAGGGATATCAGAATCAAGCTGCTAAAGAGGGCACAATTGGAAGAATGCAAAGAGGGAAACCAAAAGGAAGTAAGACAATGACCATTACTGCTTTTGAAGATCTTTCAAGGAAAAACTCTATTCCAGCTTCACAAATGTATATAACCAATAGAGCAAGGGCCAGAGGTAATTGGTATTGTTAAAATCAAATTATAATATAAAATTTCTATTCTACTAGTACTAATGTTATTTTTTGTGTGTAGTGGAGTCTCAAACACAAGCTGTTAGAGGAGGAAGTAGTATAAGAAGAGGAAGAGGCAGGGCCAGAGGGATATGGTCTATAGCACGGTGGTCCTGATGAAATTGCATACATAGATCCTACTGCAAATGAAGCGACAATCCTACATGGTTCTACTCAAACATCAATCCAGAATGCAAGCCAAGTGTAAACACAAGCTTCAAATGCACCAACCACATGAGATGTCAACCTATGTATTATTTTTTGTGTCTGAATTTCAAGTTTTAGCAATCTGTGAAGTTTGTTCAAATGATATTTTTCAAAGTGAAGACTGTTTGGCGTATGAATGTTGGGTTTGTTAATATATGTGTCTGAAATTCAAATTTGAGCATATGAATGTTACATGGGTGCATATTGCTTCAATTTAGTGTTTTTTACAGGATACTATAATGCACATTGTACTACTGCCAACAAATTAGAGAAAACAGGATAAATCATGCTAATTTAAATAAAAAATAATCAATAAACATACAGAACAATATAAATCCATCTTTCCTTTCATTAACGTCACAATACATTATTTTAATAGCACTAACATTTATCTTACATATACAAACTATATCTCCATATTGTTGAGATGAATGAAATAAATATTCATAAACACTACAACCAAAAGTAGTATGATATTTTCTCTCTTTAAAAACACTTATTTTTCCATATCAACATCATTGCTTCTCTGAAATTTTGATATCTCATCTTTCAATTTCCATATGTCTTCCACAAAACAAGCATTTTCATATTAGCACAACTGGAGATCTTCTTTGAATTTGTCATTTTTACTATAAACAACCCTCAACTCTGCCTTTATTTGTACAATCAAACCCTCCATCAACTTCAACTCATTCCTCATGCTAATAATTTTGGAGAATCCACATTGCAAGTTGGTTTATCAAACCATTTCCAAAATATGCAATCATAATTTTGTTAATTTGAAAGAACATAACTGTAGGCGTTGAAAAATGCCTATAGGTATCCACACACAGCTCGAGATGGAGAGAAGATGACGAACGTCGTTATCCGAATTATCTGACGCCGACCAACACATGAAACAAAACGGCTAACGCTAGGTGGCCCGCGTGCTCACCGGCCACCACCAAGTGGACAACACGTTCACCATTCACCTCCAACTTAACGAAATTTATGATGCGAGTTGGTGAAGCACACGAGTCAACATAACACACGAAATGGCAAAAGACAACGCAGCTGGGAGTTGTGTTTCACCCAAAAGGGGCGAAACACCATGTGTGACTCGCACATATTATGTGTAGCTCGGCTATGGTAAGTTGTAGGTCTCTTCTCTAGATTTCCAACGCATCTTGAATCACCTCATTCCGAGATCGGACAAGAGAGTTAGAGCCAAAATACTCGAGGTAGTATGAACTGACTCGCACTCATGCGAGTAACCAAATGGTGGCTCACACAAAGAAGTGATATTTAGCTCATGTTGTGATTTGATTTTGAAGAAACTCAAAACACAAAAGTTATAGGCCTTTTCGTCAGCTTTCCAACGCATCTTGAATCACCTCATTCCGAGATCGTAAGAGAGCGTTAGAGTCAAAACTCCCGAGGTAGTACGATCTGGCTCGCATGGCTGCGAGCCACCAAATGGTGACTCGCACCCCATGCGAGTCACCAAATGGTGGCTCGCACAAAGAAGTGATATTTTGGCCATCTTTTGATTTGATTCTGAAGAAACTCAAAACACAAAAGTTGTAGGTCTTTTCGTCAGCTTTCCAATGCATCTTGAATCACCTCATTCCGAGATCAGACGAGAGAGTTAGAGCCAAAATACCCAAGGTACATGATCAATTGGTGCAGGAGCGGAACTTGATGAAGATGAAGAAATGATCGCGGGGGCTTGACTGGCTCAGCTCCGACGCGGGTCACTTTGATGTGAGCCGTCGATGGTCGGGTCACATTGATGTGACCTACCGCTGGTCGAGTCATATTGACGTGACTCGGAGATGGCCGAGTCACATTGATGTGACCCGGGTTCCTTGATCTTCCCAACCACCATTCTAGACTTTGGACTCCAAATTTGTCGTGGTTTTGGTGATTTTTGGCCACCCCTTCCTGCTACAATTTCTTTACTTCATGCATGAGAATTTGTGCATGTGCAAGCAGTATGCGGTGCATTTGAATGCGCTCCTTAAGGGTTGAACGGGTCTTTTTGATGCGGACCCACTCATTTGTTGATGATTTGGAGGAAGTGTCATTTGCTCGCTGCTGAGGTGGTTGACGCTTTCTAAATTTGAGATCCGTCTCATAATGAATTCTGTCAAGTGGCTCCAAAACCTTAGCGAGCTGATGTGTAAGGCGTTATCGTTGCCTTTAACAAGTCCTCTTTAATAGAGTTGGCGCGACTCCAGGGGCTATCTCCTTGATTGAGGAGTTCATATCTGAAGCACCGGCTTTCTCGGATGTCGCAAGAGCATTGCGAGATGCAACTGCAACAGCAATGGGCGGAGGTTATCATCTTGGGTCTTCAGATCTGAAGACCAACGAACCTTCCTTGAGGAGGAGATATTCCTGCTCTTACAAGGAAAGGAGGATCTGGAGGAGGAAAACATGTACTCCTTATACTTTAGTTGGTCAAACTCGTACTCGACCTCTTCTTCAATCGGGATCTTGATCAACGGTTGTGACATGACAGGCTCGGTAGCGAGGCTGTTTGCTCCCACTGTGGTTGCCAGCATGTTTGGAGTGAAAGTTGGTTTTATTTTTAGAATCCATTATAATTGTTTATCGTTCATAATGAATTCAAAAGAGTTAATCTTTTTATAAGACTACTCGCTTACACCAATAAAATAAAAATTACAATTTTCTTCAAATATACACAGTAGATGTTTATTGCCTGCTGCTTGCGTGGGATCTTTGCTTGTGCTGGAGTTTATCCGTAGACCGTCGCGGATCAGATCCGGATGACAGAATGAAAATTTGATGCTCTTGTTTCACAAAGAAAACAATTGTAGAAGTAATAATCTCGACTAAGTGAGATTACGACTCTTCTCGAGATCAAAACTAAGTTTGATCTCAAGATATGCTGACACAGACCTCAAATCTTTCGAACAACTCCTTTATGCTAGAATTCGCCAAGATCTGCTAGCCTTCCTCTAAAATTTGTGGATTGCACTCTCTAAACTGACAACACCTCGCCCTCTTTGATAGAATTTCAGATCCTATGAATAGGGGCCCAAGGCTTGTGTTTATAGGTTTTGGTTGCAGAATTTTTAGATAAGAACAAATGATTTGGTATTATCCTCGGTTAACAACAACCTAACTATGTTTAAGGATGATATCCAAGTAGTTGAGAGGCTCCGGAATGAACAAATCCCGAGAAAACAGTTGAAAATGCATTTTGGAGATTTTGAGTGTGAGTCACGTCAATGTGACCTACTAGCTTGCACGTCACCTTAAGGTGACGCGGCCTTGTGCGAGTCACCTTAAGGTGACCCGCTCGTGCGCGGGTCACCTTTGGGTGACCCGCACATGCGAGTCATTTCAAAGCGTCTTGAACCTTATGACTTTTCCGGACTTGTCTTGTTCCGTTGTTTTACGTATTTTGTTATTTCGTTGACTTGTATACTTCGTCAATTCGCTTCATGCGCTTGTTGACGTCAAATAATATTTGTTGACTCGGATAATGATGTTCATCATCTTCTCTCTATCTCGAGCTACGTGCAGGAACCTATATGCAATTTTTAACGCCTACATGGGAGATTGTTGGTTTGGGTGTAGACCAAACCTGCATGCGATGAGCTCGAAGTCGAGGCAAGCTCAAGCGTGGCGCAGGTGAGGGAGAGATCCGAAGTCGAGCAGGCGAGGTTGACGAGTCGCAGGCGAGCTCGAGGAAACCCGCAGGCGATGTCGTGAAGCTTCATGCGAGGTCGTGAAGCTTCATGCGAGGCGACTCATCAGTATGCGAGCTCGAGGAACCCCCACGCAGGCGAGCTCGAGAAATGGTTGGCGACAAGCTGTCGCCAACCTGTCGCTAGGGTTTCCCTATAAAAGGGAAACCCAGAGTTCAAGCGGCGATGCTTTTTTCCCTCTCGCAATTTTCACCCTTGGCGGCGGCGACGTCCTCCTCTCTCTCTCTCTCTCTCTCTCTCTCTCTCTCTCTCTCTCTCTCTCTCTCTCTCCCCTGTTCTCTTTCTTCTCCGGCGCCTCTCACGTGATTTTGAGGGGGATTTAAGAAATGGGGGAATTTATTGAGGGGAGCTTTGAGAAGGATACTTAAGAAGGGGAATTGTTCACTGTAGCTACAGTGACAATTGCATTTATTAAGAGGTCTCAAGTTTGAGATCTACTCTTGCATTGTAATTTCTTGTTAATTAATAGAAAATTAATTGTGTGGCTTCCGAGGATGTATGCAAGTTTGTCGAACCTCGTTAAATATTGGTGTACTTTTTTCTATACTGCGTTTCTGCTGTTTTAGGGGTTTAGCGCAGCGCCGGGTATTCCCCAACAATTTGAATGTACAATAGTCTCCAAATTATTATTCAATCAATATTCTTAAAAATAAAATAATTATATGGCCTCTCAAAAGATTGGATAATTATTGAGATTGAGAATGACATTTTATGTGGGTAACTATAGGAGCAAGCTGCATCTATGCTCTTTTGGATTTTTTTGATGGATGGATTTGATGATAATGTCGTGAGAGAGGAGGATCCCTAAGTTTTGAATATTTATCTTTGGTTTCTTTGGTTCGAGACTTAATTCTTGACTTGCAGATGATGTCTTTGACATGTATAATTAATATGATTATTATAACTACAAACCAAAAGAAAAGCTCCTAGATTCTTAGCTTTAGCGCTTTTTAATTTTAGGCTATCATTTCTACAACAATGATCACTCCTATAACTAAGGCTAATCTTTTCCCTTGGAGGTACCTTTACGTAATAATTAACAATTTGTTTCTTCAACAATACTCCAAGTTATGCTATGCAATTTTTTAAAGTTTTTTATTGCTGCTAATGTTATATTAATTGAAAAAAATGCATGGTTTAATATTGTCTACGTAAATAACATGTAGACTTACCAGCTAACAACTCTTTTTCTCTTTATTTTGTTTTATAGAACTTTACTTTTAATGTAGTACATTGTAGGAGTAAACGCACAAAAAAAATTTTAAATGCACCAAAGTA
>NC_033798.1:111463402-111477098 GCF_001876935.1 Asparagus officinalis | reverse complement strand
TGATTGCATAACAAGAGCCCTGGGCTTAATAAGCTAGCATAAATTATTACTTAAAAGTTTAAAGTCCTTTGATAGGTTTATAGTACCAAATTATTGTAATTTCATATGCTTTTTACTTCCATTTGATAAAAATTATATCGTGTTTCTACAATACAGCATTTTGATTTTCACTATATCATCCAATCATGAGGTGCGCTGACTTTTTAACTTCTAGAATTTTCCTTCTACGCTAGCAAATAAAATGTATGTACTTGCTCATAAGTAATTTTTGTTGTTATTGACAAATATAGCAGGTTACGTATTTACATATAGTTATACGGTTCTTTATACTTAACAAAATTCATTTCTTAAAGAACAAAATCCGACTCTTAAGTAGCAACTTTGGTGCTCACCGCATGCATACTTAACTTTTAATCCATATAATTTGGAGGCTCTTAATTAGCCTACGCACCGTCTACAAGCTTTGGATCCAGAGATGAATCATCTCTAATTAGTACCTATATTGGATCAAGTGATTCTCGGGCTCTAAAATTGCAGCGCATTGATTTAAGTGACACAAGATGCTTTTGCAGACGTGATGCCTATTTCTCTCTCTCTCTCTCTCTCTCTCTTAATAAGAGTAGAACAATAAAATTCAATAAATATGACCATTATATAATCTCTAGCAATAATTGATGATAAATGACATCATTCTTCTATAATATGGAATCTATTGACCATGCTTGTACTCAAAGCAATAAGAATTAATGTAGTTTGTTGGGAGAGTTAATTAATAGTGGGCACGGACACTTTTGAGACAAGTACTAAAACATTGGGTTCTTTGAGGACGCAACAAATGGATATGGATATAATAATTTTTTATTTTGTGCTTGATATATCTTAGTTTGTGGCAATATTTGGTAATAATAAAGTAATCACTAGCTACTTGGTGACGGCATTAACTGAGAGAGTTCGCCATCACTCGCTTCGGCTTCCCTTTTTGGGTGAAAAGTGCTTGCAATTTAAATGTTCCTTTTTTTATATTAGAAAGGGGTTTTTAGATATTAGTCCCATAAATCATACTTATTTTGATATTAGTCTTTCAAATCATTATATTTTGAACTCAGTCCTTCAAATTGTATTAAGTTGTTGATATTGGTCCTTCTGATTGAATTTTTTTTTTTTAAAATTAGCCACCCTGGTTAGGTTAGGCTACCTAAATATCCTGTACACATTAAACCCCCAACTTACTCTAATTTCCACTCTCTTTCTCTCTGTCTCTTCTACTCCCTCCATCTGTAAACATTCAATGTGAGTTCACAAAAATCAATGGAGTTCTCAAAACCTCTAATTTCATACTCCACCATGGGATTTTTCCACCAAGCCTATATTCAGTTTTAATCACATTATTGTGAAGAGAAACAGCAATTAGGAAAATTATAGAATGACAGATTTTGTTTCTGTCCGGTCGACCGCGACAACATGTGCGGTCGACCGGAAACGTGCACAAGACATAGATGAGTTTCTGACCACGACCGGTCGACCGTGACGGTTGACCGTCAGTCCCTGTAGTGAATTTTGGTTTTTGTCGATTGGTTACGGTCGACTGCCGCGATCGACCGCCAGACCCTATAATTGATTTTGGTTTCTGTCGTTGGGTTACTAATCAGGGATTAGAGAGTGTTCTGAGCATATTGAGAGGGAGAATTTGTGAGCAAGTTGAGAGATCTTTTGGTTGGGTTAGTTTGAGTGTTTGAGATATTTGTAACCATTTGTACTTTTCTTGATTTATTGGAATCTCCACATCCTCTCCCCATGGACGTAGGCAAATTTTCGAACCACGAATATCTCTGTGTTTGTGATTGGTTTATCGTACTTTGGATTGGATTACACTCGTGTTTGGTTTGTTAATCTTCTCTCGTGGCTTACGGACTCGTTCGGTGTGCGAGTACGTTTCCGCAAAGACGCGCAACATATTGACCCAACATACGAGTGATATGATACTGATATAGAAAAGACTTAACACATGCTGTTTATAGGTACATTAAGGCCTTTTGTGTTCCAAAAAACAATGTGCATAACGAGGGGTTTGTAAAGACTCCAATGAAATCTCTATAGCTTTAGGAACTCTTTGCGCACCCCTCCATTGCTCTTGGCCTTCGTTCCTACTAACTGCATTATGTGCAACTGTAGAAGCTTGGTCACCAGTAACTATAGCGGGAATTTGAACTTCCTGCAGCACTACTGACGCAGTGCGAAAGTAATAGCCTCGGAATCCACCAAAGATAACCTTCGAATCCAAGAAGTAAATATTGAAGAAAATAAAATTTTATTAATTAAAAGTTATGCCTTTAGGGCTAACACTCTACTTAAATAGAAAAAGAAACAAGACTTCTACAATGACTCAAACTTTACTAAAAATAGTAAAAGAATCCCTAAAACATTAAAACTCCTAATATGACTAGGAAAGTCCATCGGTTAAATCTGAGATCAAATCGGATTTGTTTCCTAATCAATACATACTCCTAAAATATTACTAAAAATAGTAAAAATTAGACAAAAATATAAACATCTCTCAAACCGTAAAGAATTTGGCGAAACGGAGAAAGCAAACTAAACCCTTAGGGTGGGTTTGGTTGGCACCGTCTCATCAAGATAGTCGATTTTCATATATAAATCGTCCAATTCTGACGTACGGATTGAAAGTTATGGACGTTTCTTCGTAGCAAGTTATTTTCCTCGACCGGGCCCGCGTTTGAGCTTACGACCGTCCTACTTTGACATAAACAAGTCTGACGTGTGTTCTACATCAGTCCCCCTGCTTGAAAAGAGCTTGACCCCGAGCTTACTCTTGCATGAACAATTATTTCTCCCGGCGGGTAATACGCAAACAAATCTACAACATTGAAACTAGGAGAGATACCAAAATCTGTAGGAAGATTAACCACATAAGCATTGTCGTTAATCTTTTTCAGTATTTTGCGTGAACCATACTTCTTATACTTCAGCTTATTGTAGGTGTTGGCCTTCTTGTTTTGATAATGATTTAACAAACAATTTATTACTAATGTTGTTTGTCTAGTGTTTGTGCATTCATATGTTTTGTAGACAAACAACGTTGTTGGAGGATGGATGGAATAGAGCTTCAACGATCATATCCAAAGGAGGTTGGCGGAATGTCGGTGAAGCCTTGCAAATTCTAGTTCAAGATCCAAATTTAGCTTCATCCGCAACGTGTACCAAGTCAAGCTTAATTGAAGATCAAGATTGCTTGGGTAATGTAGTTTTAGGTTTTATATTATGCGTGTTAGTACTTTAAGCTCAATCATATATACACATACACGCTTTGGTTTTGATTTTGTATATATACAGTTATATATATACATATATATTTTTTGGTTTAATAGGTTTCGAGTTTATGAAACAAATGAATAGAATTAGAAAATACTATTTTGTTTCATGTTTATATGCCTATATATGATTTCGTCCTAAACAAGCCTATATTTAATGAAATCATATTTAGTGTTTTGTATATATTGCATAGAATATGCAATTTTGTGAAAATATGGTTTTCTTAGTTTTTGGACTTAACAATAATCATATCCATATTTTATTAAGTCTATATAATCATTGTGCAAAGTTTCAAAACATGGTTTAGCTAAAATATCAAATTTCACATGTTTACATTTTCGTGTTTTGAACTATTTTGCAAAATGATGATTTTTCACAAATGGGAAATGCAATTTGGAAAATTCTTTTTGTAACATGTTCATTTACATGTTTATATACATTTCCCAAAGTTTCGTTATTTTTGGACTTCATTTGTTATTTTTACATTTTTCCAAAGTCTTAAAAGTCAGCCTTTAAATCAGGTTTTGAAATGTTGTTTTCGGTCGACCGCACCGTCGACCGCTCGTTTGCTTTTTCGTCAGCATGACCGTCCAGAGAGTTGGTACGCGTCGACCGGCGGCCGCTCGACCGAAAAGCCTCCATCTCGGTCGACCGCACCGCGTCGACCGGATAAGTGCTTGCTTGATTTCCTGCTCTGTCGACCTGGATAACGGTCGCACCAACTTTCCATCGTCGACCGAATTTTTCCATACGGTCGACCGACGAATTTTCGTGTCGGCCACCGGCACAATATAGCGTTTCCTTTTAACCGGCTCTTTCTCTGCAGCTGTTTAGCTGGGTTTTTGCGTCATTCGTTTTGCGGGTTTTGGCCTGAGCTTTGAGGGGGTATAAATACCCCTTTTGCTGATTTCTTTTTAAGCTGAGCTAAGAGAATGCTGTTTTAAAAGTTTTAACAAGGGTTAAACTTGTTAGTAGTGTTTGTTTAATTTGCTTTTAGAAGCTTTAAGCATTTGGTGTTTCCGCGCTTTTGTGATTCAATTCACAAGAGCTTGAGGCTGATAAATCTATTGGTCGTTGCGGCATCCAACTCTTCTCCCTCCATCGAATCTTGCAGAAGTTTCTTAAACTCAAACTCTAGCTTCTACATTTATATTACTTGGTTGATTATCATTGCTTCTTAAGCTAGCATTTAATGACTGAGTTTAGTGATTTGATCTTATTTACTCATTGTTACACACACACCACATGAGCTTATTTGTATCTTTCATACATAGTATAATTGGGTCGCGTGAGGAGATTTGTAACTTTGCAGCTTGCTGCCTTTCATATGTGTTCTCATCTATTGGTTAGAGAACAAATTTGTTTGTATTTACTTTGCTGAGTGTGTAAGAGTTTTCGGTGAGCTAGAAACGAGTGTGTTGTAAGCTTTTCGGCTGAACTAGGAAAAACGATGTGGTTGCAGGAGCGGACCGTTGATCGACGCTGAACGTTGAAACACCGACATTGTGAGGGTGCAGTGTGACGTTGATCGGCTTGAGCGTTTTGAAACGACCACTGTGAGGTGTAAACGTTGTTCGGGTGAGCGTAGCAAAACCCGCGTTGCTGCATAGTGGATTTCTCCCCGGGAGTGGGGAGCGGAGACGTAGGACGGAAGGTCCGAACTCCGTGATCATATTGCTTGTTTGAGTGTGCTTTGGCGTTGTTTCATATTTATGTTCATATCTTATATCGCCATTGTCATTAGCTCATTATCTATATCATCCACTATCTTGTTTACATTGTTTACCCTTGTGTTTATATATCCTTGCGTATAACTCATAGTATATCTCATTGCTAGGATATATCTCTTGTTCATATTGTTTATCCTAGCTCACATATCTTGTTGTATTTTATACTTGCTAGGATAACGTATTAATTAGTTTTTAATTGGCATTTAATCGGATTAGATTAGCATAAGACCCTAATCACCCCCCTCTAGGGTCTAACAGTAGGTGCCCACAGAAATGTTGGCCTTCTTGTTTTGATGATGTTTAACAAACAATTTACCACTAATGTTGTTTTGTCTAGTATTTGTGTTTTCTTATTTATTGTAGACAAACAACAAGTTGGAGGATGAATGGAATAAAGCTTCAACGATCATATTCAAAGGAGGTTGGTGGAATGTCGGTGAAGCTTATGCAATTCTAGTTCAAGATCCAAGTTTTGCTTCATCCGCAAGTTTACCAAGTCATGCTCATTGAAGACCTTCATCAAGCTTGGGTATACTTAGTATAGGTTTTATATTATGTGTGTTAGTACGTTAAGCTCAATTATCTATACACACACATTTATTGGTTTCTTTGTATATATATATAGTTATATATATATACATAAGTTTTGGTTTCTATGTATATATATAGTTATATATATACATGCATGGTTTTGGGTTTTCATGCTTACAAATATGAAATTACATATTTCATATTTATTATTGTGATTTGGTTTAACTACTTAGATATGAAACATATGAGTATTTGTGAAAGCAAAATGGTTTCATTTTCTATTGTATTTGTGAAAATATTGTTCTCTTAGTTTTTGGACTTAACAATATTCATATACATATTTTATTAAGTCTATAAAATTATTGTGTAAAGTTTCAAAACATGGTTTAGCCTAAATGTCAAAATTCACATGTTTACATTTTTATGTTTTGGCCTATTTTGTAAAATGATGATATTTTTCATTTGGGAAGTCCTTTTTGAAAATCAGTCATTGTAGCATGTTTATTATCATGTTTACAATCATTCCCCAAAGCTTTATATTTTTGAAAATTATTTGATATTTTTAAACAGTGTTTTAAAATCAGAAAAACAGTTTTCAGACTTCATTTTCATGTATCAGTCCTCGGTCGACCGCACCGGTCGACCGCACCTGTGTTCATTCGTCAGTAGGCAGCAGAGAGTTTGTCGGTCGACCGCCGCGATCGACCGAGAGCTCGAAATTTCCATCGGTCGACCGCACCGGTCGACCGAAGAAGTCTTTGCTCGATTCTCTACCTGGGATCTGGATCGCTGTCGACCGTGAATATTTTCGGTCGACCGCCGAACTCCCAACGGTCATATTGGGTACAGAATCTGTTTCCTATTTTTCTGGGATTTTTGTTGTTTTGTTTGGGGTTTTTGGCTGTTGGTTTCTCTTCCTATATAAACCCCTAAACCCCCTTCTATTTCGGCAACCATGAGAGTGTTTTAAATAAGTTTAAGAAAGTTTTTAACAAGGGTTTATGGTTGGTTTGAGTTTGGTTTAAATCTGTTTTGGTTTTCACAAGTGGAGGAGATCATCTTCTTGTTTGGGCTTCAATCTCCATCTTGTCATCTATCGAGAAGTTTTCTAAACTCTACTCTAGCTTTTATTTATTAATTATTTGTTAATTATCATTTGTATTAAAGCTAGTTTTATATTGAGTTTAGATTTGATTTTATCTCATTGTTACACACACCCACTTGAGCTTATTGTATTTACATTCATAATATATTTGGGGTTGTGAGAGTTGTTGTTCGCGGGAAAAATTGTTTTCTTCGTTGATGATTCCATTGATTACTTTGTTAACAGTTTTTCGGTTACAAAGATCCGGTCTTTTTATAAGATCTGGTTACAATAAAATTAAAAGAAAATGAAAATTACAACTTTCCTTTTATGTCGAACGAATCACGAGATCCTGTTTTGCGGTCTCTCGCTTTTGTGGGTTCTTTGCCTGCGCCGGGGTTAATCTGTGGACCACCGCGCGATCTTGATCCGGTCGGATCTACACGGTATAGCGGGTGTTATCTCACGATGGAAATAACAGCCGAGTGGATTATTTTGCCAAGGAAATAATAGCCCTAGTTATCAAAATCGACCAAGCAAAATCGAGACTCTTCTCGGGATCAAAGACCAAACTTTGATCCGGAGGAAAACCGTGTAGATATCAGATATGATCTCTCTCAAACTCCTGCCTTATTTAGCGTGGATGATCACTAAGAACCAGATCTGGAAGTCGAGTCTTCTAAGTTTGAAAATCCGAGGGTGAGTTCTCAATCCAGCAGAGTTTCGGCTCCAAAATTCCAACCCCTTCAAAATGAGCTATCATCCTCTATTTATAGGTATTTAGAACCAGATCTGGGCTCAGATCTGGGCCCAGATCTGGGCTTAGCCAGGTGGCTCGGTTTTGGCCGAGCCACCTAGAGGTGGCTCGGCTTTGGCCGAGCCACCAAGAGGTTCTGGGCCCAGATCTGGGCTTATCTTGGTGGCTCGGTTTTGGCCGAGCCACCTAGAGGTGGCTCGGTTTCGGCCGAGTCCTCCAGGTGTTTCGTTTTGCGTCCGTTTTCCGGTTTCACGGTTTATCCGAGTTTTATTGTTGATCTGGACTCTGATTTGGCAGTCTGGATCCTGATTTAACAGTAAATCCGCCTTGGAGTTCGAGTTCGAATCCGTTCTACAGTTGGATGACTCGTTGACTCACCGAATCATTAGCTTGATTTCGCACGCGAGTGAATGTATTCCGTTGTTTGCGTGCGATTCGTTAACCTCGTCGCTTTGTTAATCCGCTTCGTCGCGTGTCACTTGGCCTCGATGTGGTGGACTAACGCTCGTGTTTAGATACGTCACCCGATGGTTCGTCGGTTTGTCGAATCACCATGCCGAGCTGTGTTAAGGGACCTATAAGCAGTTTTATACGCCTACAGTTGTAACTTTGAGTATGAGCTTTCATTGTGTTCTCATCCATGTAGAGAACAAATATTTATTGAGCCATATTGTGAGATTCACTTTGTAATACACTTGTACACCGAGAGGAGTGTGTGTTGAGAGTCGGGGATCGTCCCAAGAGAAGTGGCGTCGGTTGACGAGCCTAGAGAGAGGTTGTAACCGAGCACTTGAGGGAGACACGGCTAGGTCCAACACTTGTGAGGGTGTAGAGTGTGATTGCAAGAGTGTCGATTGTAAAGTTTTCGGTTAGCTAGAAAACCGAGTATGAGGTGTAAACGTTATTCGGGTGAACGTAGAAAACCCGATTGTGATAGTGGATTTCTCCTCGGGAGTTGGGAGCGGAGACGTAGGATGGAAGGTCTGAACTCTGTGATCATATTACTTGTTTGAGTTTGTCTTTGGCGTATTTGTTTTTGTATTTATCTTATATCGCCAATTGTGCATTTCTCATTTATTTCATCCATTATCTTGTTTAGATTATTTACCCTTGTGTTGTTTATATATCATTGCACATACATTGTCTATATCTCTTTGTTAGGATATATCTTATTGTTTATATATCCTTGCATATATTTCTATCATATAGGATATATCTCATTGTTCATATTGCTTATCCTAGCTTATATTCTTGTTGTATTTCATACTTACTAGGATAACTTATTAATTAATTTTAATTGGCTTTTAATCGGATTAGATTAGCATAAGACCCTAATCACCCCCCTCTAGGGTCTAACAGGAAACGCGTTCTTTTCGAAGAAACACCATCACCATGTCTCCCTCTTTAAACATCTTCTTCCTCCTGTGTTGATCAGCATCAGCCTTATATTTAGCATTAGACTGCTCTATCTTCTTCTTTACTTCATGTTGGATAGTACGTATCTTTTCAACCATATGATCTACAAGAACACTCTGTCTAGGAAGCTTAGGTAGTGGAGCAAGGTCAATATAATGATTCATGAGCCTTCCATGCACAATCACAAAGGGAGCCTTTCCTGTAGTTTGATTCTCCATACAGTTATAAACAAACTCAACATGTGCCAGAGCAAGATCTCACTGCTTTGGACGATCACCAGAGATGGATCTTAGAAGGTTACCAAGAGTGTGATTTACAACTTCAGTTTGGTCATCCGTTTGAGGGTGGTAAGCAGTACTGAACTTAAGAGAAGTATTGAATTACTGCCATAAAGCCCTCTAAAAGTGGGATAAGAACTTAGAATCATGATCGGATGTGATGGATTTTGGCACTCCATGAAAGCGAACTATCTCACGAAAGAAAAGATTGGAAATGTGGCTAGCATCTGTAGTCTTCTTGCATGGAATAAAGTGCGTCATCTTCGAAAACCTATCAACCACAACAAAAATAGAATCCATACCTCCTTGGGTTCTAGTGTAGGCGTTAAAAATTGCCCATAGGTCCTCAAACACAGTGCAAGACAAGGAAAAGACGATAAACGTTATTATCCAAGCTCAAAGGCAACTTCATCCACAATCAGCAAGGAAGCTGGAAGAATCACGAACAATTGCTTAGAAAGCCTTGAAACAGATGCGCAGTCACAAATGCTGACTCGCCCCACAGTTCCGAGTCACCGAAGCTGACTCGCACCTAGTTCCGCAGTCACCAGAAGCTGACTCGCACGTCCGAGTTCACCAGAAGCTGACTCCGCACAGTCCGAGTCACCAGAAGCTGGACTCGCATAGTTCGAGTTCACCAAATGCTGCACTCGCACATTCCAGCAGTCAACAAAAGCTGACTCGCACAAGTTCCGAGTCACCAAGAAGCTGCCACTCGCCATATTTCCGAGCCAGTCACCAGGACTCTCTGTAGGATACAAAACTCCGCCAAAGCACGGATTTCGATGATTTTTAAGGATACTCTTTCGTCCCCAAAAACCTCTCAAGCTGCGTCTGAGGTTATCCATTAACACCGCTTTAGACAGTTAATAAAACCCACAGATAACGTTTTAAACCATCCAATTCCTACTAGAGACCACATCTCAAAAAGCCTATAAATAAGAAGCCCTAAGCGTCTTCTTGAAGGGCGATTCCGAGATCTGAGATTAAGAAAGCGCGCAGGGCCCTTCAAATTGACCAGTAAACCACGAATTTCAGAGTAATCATAAGCTTGGCCGAAAACACTATTCATAAAGAAGCCCCCTTCGAAAGGTTGTGAATTTGTGCATTCTTTTCCCTTCTTTCGCCGCCGTATTTAACTTGGTCTTTAATCGTACGAGGAAGAGCCACAATCTCGCTTGGTCGTGATTGTCGCTTCTCGTAATTGTTTTCCCTCGTGGCGAAAAACAAGAGCGTCATTATATTGCTCGCATCGGCCTTGGTCTGCGGTCGTCCACGGACTAACGCGTTTCCCGGCACAAGGCCCAAACGATCCATGCAAAGCATCGGGCAGATAAAACTATGCCTGTGTTTTGTTTGATAAAGTTATAATCTTATTTTTTCGTTGTAAGAAGATCGTTATAAAAAGATCAACTCTCTTTTCAGTTTGCAACTTGTAATCGATAAAACGGATGTAACAGTTTGAAAACAATCGCGAAAAGGCAAACTTTTGACACAAACAAACTGCACACAGTGGACACAGCCGACAGCTTATTTCTGCAAAAAAGCTTAGTGTCGTAAACCAAAGATCTCATACGCATCAACGGAGGGACGGTCGAGACAGTTCGAACCCAAACAAAATATCGAAGAGTACTTATCCTCCTCTTCCCGATCATTTCCTCCGCCTCCTAGGAATAGGAGAAACTCCACAAGGAAAGGCGCGAGCCGACATTTGGAGTGAAAGTTCAACAATAACCTCATCCCGCCAGCGGTTCAAAAGACTCCTTGTGAAGCTGAAAGTACCAACGGCGCAGACCAACCTTTTATCCAAAGAGGGCGCCGTCAAAGCGACAGGCGTCACGCCTTGCACGCCAATTGCCAAGGCCTCGACCCAATGGATGGAATCTCGCTATGAAGCGGATCTGAGTCTAAGACGCCAACAGGCGCACAACAGCGAATTAACGATTGGCTCCAAACCAATAACAAAGAATGGGTCCCCGTATAAGAGGACCACGTTCCATCTCTTGAAGACACGAAACCAAGAAGCGCACAACGCACTTTGCGCACGCAAGACATCCTCGCGTACAAGAGGCGCAAGAAACTACAAACAAGTACTGCCAGACTTTAAACATTGAATGAAAACCACACTGTTCAAATCTTGGAGGCCCAAAATCCAAGAACGAAGCCCCGAAAAAACGACGGCACTAGCGCTGCATGGCTCGGCCAAGACCGAGTTTCACTTTAAACGCCGGCTCGGCCAACAGGCCGCGGAGTTCACGCTAAATCCGGAGCTTTGGTGCTTCGGCAACCGGAAATATGGTCGAGAAAAAAATAAATAAATAAAAGGGAGGGACTCACAGTTAACCGACGCATACTTGGTTACAAACTTTTTCTCTAAAAACGCATTAGGACTCCTTCTTAGTAAGCCATTGTCTCCCCCCTTACTCTCATTTTCAGCAAGGCGGATACTCTCAGTAAGGGTCCTCGTGACAGACGGACGAGCTGCCCTTTAAACGCTGTGACCCCCATCCTATCCCACGTCAGGCCAAGAACCACCCGCCACTATATCCGCCACTCCCATTACAACGCCCGGATAGTGCTCGGGAGAATTCCAATCTTACCAAATTCTTGCGGCCCTCGCCAATCATCATATCCCATCCCGAGAACTCCGGCACCGACGTCGCAACCCCTCTTTGTCTGGGTTCTCAGGCCCTCTCACCGACTGCCCCGAGAGTAAGCAACGAATCTGGGCCAACTATCCATATCCTTCATCTGTCTTTCGACCATAGACACAAAATACGATGTCTTCGAGGGAACTCCTATCACCCCTCATTATGGAAAATTCTTCCTCTCTTGGTATTTCAACCGCAACCTCCTCTCTCAGATCGCTTTTGCGACCGACGTCTTCTCTCCGACATGTGCCCATTTCCCCTTAGAACCTTAAATGTTTGTTCAATATTCTTCTACAAATTGACCCTACCTCTGCCTAACAATCCCGCCTCCTCCTTGCCATAACTCTGGCTAGGTGATAGACTCACCCACAGGTCTCGCTCCAGCCTGAAAACTCACCTGCCTGGATACTTTAACGGTTGCGTACTGTGCTCCAGTTGCCAGGAGACTTTTGGGAGGCATTCTTGCTTCAAATGTTGACTTGTACTCGGAGCTACTCGGAATAGTTGTTGAAATATCCAGCAGATTTAAAATGGGACGGTCACACACAGTCACAGTTTGCATTGAGCGAATCCACAGCCCAATTGTTGTTGGCTCCGAATATAGAAAAATTATCATGAATCGTCCGGGGCACGCCGATGTAAACAATAGATCGGTTCAGGTCGAGGCACGTTTCTCAAATGGAGTTGGAGAATTCTCGATGGTGGCTGGATTTTGTCCTAGAATTAAGGCCAGAAGTTATCGATCTGTGAGTTGACGTTCGTTTACTTTATCAGAGAAATGGGGGCGGCATTTTCTTGCTGGGCGGGACGCCATCAGCCATTTCTTTAGTTTGCAGAGGTTTTCGTGAGGAGTATGAAGGAGATAGATGTTAGGGGTGGGATGATTTCCTGGCGAGAGCGGCAGCCGCGAGGAAGGACAATTGTCCGACTCTGGGGATATGAAAAATTTCGGAGAAAAGACGCGTGCCTCATCACCGAAGAATTGCGTCGAGTGGAGATAGCAAGATGATGCAAGCAGCCAGTATAAGAACTTACTTGATCACTTTTCTCGCTCGTTTGCTAGGAGGGCTCGACGTGTAGTTTTAGTATTAATATCTCGAGTTCTAGTTGAAAGGTCGCGGAGCTTCTATGCTATACCTGAGTTGAACATACAGAGTGAAATTGAATGTGCTTGCATTAACACATCCTTGTAAGATTGTTATTTCACAAAGTCTAATGTACCAACCCGTTTGTGGCCCGGCCTCAATGTAAGATGAGAGGCCCTGGAAAGAGAAGGTGCAAGCCATAAAACATGTAATGTGGATTATGACGTTGACTTCACTGGAAAAGCCCTCCACTTTGGCAGTTGAGTCGAGAGAGCATTCTTTTGCTTGCAAATAAGTTGACCCGTGAACGCCCCCTCAAATAATACACGTTTTGTCACATAGATTACATATTCACTGGGCCCAGCCCTAAAGGAATCTTTGTATTAAATTAAGGCTCACAAAAAAACAGCCAAAAATTTCCGGAGCCAGCTGCATTGGACTTTACTCCTCTATTCGTCTTTGATTAGAAGGCGCACTTCCTGGCGTAGAGTACTGAATGGCACCAGTAGAAGACTCTGCACGAATGGAGAAGAAATGGAAAATCTCCCATTATTTTCACCAAAAAATATCGCCGCAAAAAATGGTATTTAACGGTACTAGAACACTTGAAGAAAGCATTAGATGCCAGTCCGCGTTAGATTGTCACCAGAGAATCATGTTTTAGAGCAAAATCGTGTGTTCTGAATCAGAGACAACATCAATGGGGAGAGGGAATAAACAATCATTCAAGCATCAAGCCGCTGAAAACATAATTGCGTATATGGCACTTACGCCCTCTCTCCTTTCCTCGTCAGTGTCGGCATCCTATCCCGGCCTTTGAGCTTCTTGCCTCCC
>NC_033798.1:111423326-111462402 GCF_001876935.1 Asparagus officinalis | reverse complement strand
CGCCCCGCTGAAAGGAGGCCCTAGGCTTGTATTTATAGGGCTTCAGAAGCGGTTATTTGGATGAGAACAAGTGATTTGGCTCTATCTTCAGTTAACAACAGCCGTTTTGCGTAATTGATCATCTTGTTGACTTGTACGCTTCGTTGCGGAATTGACCGTCGAACGCGTGTTGATTGACACACACGTGTTGATTGACGCACGCATGTTGATTGACGCGTGCAAGCTGATTAACGTGCGCGTGTTGGAACGCACGTTGGTTGATATACGCGCGTGTTGATTGACGCACGTGTGTTGATCGACGTGCACGAACTGATTGTCACGCGCGTGTTGATCGACGCGCATGAACTGATTGACGCGCGCGTGTTGATTGACGCATGCGAGCTGATTGGCGCGCGCGAGCTGACTGTCGAGCGCGCAGGTCACTTGATTCGCCGTTTTGCTTCAGGCGCTTGTCGGTGTCAGATAATCCTCTTAGACTCGGATAACGATGTTCGTCGTCTTCTCTCTGTCTCAAGCTGTGTACGGACACCTATAGGCATTTTTAGACGCCTACAGCATGTCCATAATATCTATATGTATGCAAGCAAGATACAATAAATCTCAAAACTAGATTAGATAGATATGAATGCTTTAATCTTTGACTCTAGGTGGTTAAACCTCTAATCAAGAGCACCAAGCTCTGATACTAATTGAAAGATACCCTAGAGGAGGGGGTGAATAGGGTTTATGCTAATCTAATCCGATTTAATACCAATTAAAACTAATTAATAAATATCCTAGCAAGTATGATATGTAACAAGATATATATGTAAGGATATACAAATAACACAAGGATAAAACAAATAAATAAAAACAATATAGTGGACAAACTAAATAATGAGACAAAGACGATATTGTAGGGGTTAAAAATTGCCTATAAGGCATTAAACACAGTTCAAGACAAGGAAAAGACGATAAACGTTATTATCCAAGTCAAAGGAATTCATCCAAAATCAGCAAGGCGACGAAGCGTACGCAAAACAAGGAAGCTGGAAGAATAACGAAGCTTGAACAGTGCCGAGTCACCAAATGGTGACTCGCACAGTTCCAAGTCACCAAGAGCTGACTCGCACAGTTCCGAGTCACCAGAAGCTGACTCGCACATTTCCGAGTCACCAGGACTCTTGTTGGATACAAAACCTCCCCAAACACGGATTTCGATGATTTTTAAGGATTCTTTCGTCCCAAAACCTCTCCAACTGCTCTGAGGTTATCCATAAACACGTTTAGACAGTTATAAACCGCAGATAACGTTTAAACATCAATTCCTACTAGGAGACACATCTCAAAAAGCCTATAAATAGAAGCCTAAGGTCTTCTTTGAAGGGGATCGGAGATCTGAGATTAAGAAGGCGAGGTGCTGTCAAATTGACCAGTAAACCATGAATTTCAGAGGAGAATCATCAGAGCTTGGCGAACACTTTCATAAAGAAAGCCCCCTTCGAAAGGTTTGTGATTCTTTTCCCTTCTTTCCTCCGGATTAAACTTGGTTTTAATCTCGAGAAGAGCCACAATCTGACTTGGTCGTGATTGTCGCTTCCGTAATTGTTTCCCTCGTGAAACAAGAGCGTCATTATATTGTCGATCGGCTTTGGTCTGCGGTGGTCCACGGACTAACGTATCCCCGGCACAGGCAAAGATCCCACGCAAAGCAGCGGGAGATAAACTACTGCTGCGTTTTGTTTGATAAAGTTGTAATCTTTATTTTTCGTTGTAAGAAGATCTTATAAAAAGATCAACTCTCTTTTCAGTTTTGAACTTGTAATCGATAAACGGTGTAACAGGTTTGAAAACAATGGAAAAGGCAACTTTTGACACAAACATCTAGGTAGTCCCAACATAAAGTCCATATAGATATCATGTCATGGCGCATCAGGAACAGGTAAAAGTGTATACAATCCCGTATTCTGAGACTGTCCCTTAGCAACTTGACAAACTAGACAACGCCGCACATATTTTCCGCTCTCTTCTTCAGCTGAGTCCAGTAATATTACTCCTCAATAGAAGCAATCATCTTGTCTCGCCCCAAGTGTCCTCCTAGCCCGCATGCATGAAGGTCTCGAATTATCTGCTCTCTTAGTGAACTCTGGGGTATGCACAACTGATCGTCATGAAATAAATAACCATCCTGAATATGAAAGCCTTTGACTGATTTATTCTGTTGGCAGTCATCCTAAATCTCCTTAAAGTCTTCATCCTCTGCATATAGCTCCTTTAGGTACTCAAATCCAATCACTTCTGCTTGCAAAGTCACCAATAAAATAGCTCTCCGACTGAGTGCATTTATAACTTTATTCTGCTGCCCGGATTTATGCTTCAAAACAAAGGTAAAAAGCTACAGATATGCGATCCAACGAGCATGCATGCGATTGATGGTAGTCTGACTATTAAGGGACTTCAAAGCCTGATAGTCAGTATTAAGCAGAAACTTCCGCAAGATCAAATAGTGCTCCCAATGCTTCAAAGACTAAACTTTGACATATAACTCTAGCTCATATGTGTTCCACTTCTGCCGAGCTTCACTGAGTTTATCGTTGTAGAAAGCAACTGGACGTCCTTCTTGAGATAGCACACCACTAATTCCTATAATGGACGCATCACAATCAACTTTAAACACATTTTGAAAGTTTGGAAGTGCAAGCACCGGTGCACTGGATAACTTCTCCTTGATCAGTATAAAGCTACGATCCGCTTCTACTCCCTAATTATTACTTGCCTTTCTTCATGCATTCAATAATAGGAGCTACAATACTACTAAAATTTCTGACAAATCTCCTATAGAACATTGCTAGGCTATGAAAACTACGAACTTCACTAACAGTCTTTGGTGTAGGCCAATCTCGAATAGCACGCACCTTCTCTTCATCAACATGGATGCCCTCTGCACTAACGATAAAGCCTAGGAATACAAGGCTACTAGTCATGAAGTTACACTTCTTCAGATTAATGTACAACTTGTTCTCTTGTAAAACTGTTAGTACCTTCCTCAAGTGGTCCAGATGTGCAGTCTCGCTCTGGCTATAAATCAGGATATCATCGAAGTAAACTACAACGAACTTGCCGATAAAGGATTTTAATACCCGATTCATCAAACGCATGAAAGTGCTAGGAGAATTAGAAAGGCCTAAAGGCATGACTAACTATTCATACATGCCTTCTTTTGTCTTGAAAGCAGTCTTCCACTCATCTCATTTTCTAATCTGAATCTGATGATATCCACTCTTGAGATCTATCTTAGAGAACACTTTTGATCCAGACAACATATCTAACATTTCTTCCAGCCGTGGGATAGGAAATCGATACTTCACGGTGATCTTATTGATAGCCTTATTGTCAACACACATGTGTCACTCTCTGTTCTTCTTCGGGACTAGTAATGCTAGCACGGCACACAGACTCATGCTAGGTCGTACAAGGCCTTTCTTGACGAGGTCATCCACCTACTTCTACAAAATTGCTCCTTCCTTTGGGCTCATCCGATAGTGTGGCAAATTTGGTAGCCGAGATCCCGGAATGAGGTCGATCTGATGTTGAACGTCTCAAAGCATTGGTAATTCAGAAGGAAGATCGTCAGGCATAACTGCATCAAATTGTTGTAAGAGGGTATGTACTTCAGGTGGAATTTTGGCAGAGGCAGAATCCTCTTTTCCCGATACAACAAGAGTATAAACCTCGTCGGATTGCTTCACATCTTTTATAAAATCTTCATTGTCAATGACTAAGAAAGACTTCTTGTCAGCAATAATTGTTTTGGTTGGCCCCTTCTCGGTTAGAGGTTTGAGTACAATTTGACAACCATTCTTCTTAAAGATATAAACGTTATTCTTCCCTCTATGCGTGATATCAATATCAAACTGCCATGGTCCACCTAACAATATATGACATGCGTCCATCTTAACTGCATCATACAATACCTCATCGATATAAGTTCGGCCAATGGAAAAAGATACCTGACATATCTCATCAACCTGCATGCCAATGGAAAAAGATCTTGTAAGGAGCGGGGTGCTTCTCCATCTTCAAACCTAATTTCTCCACCATGCGCCGAGAGATAATATTTTCACTGCTCCCACTATCAATGATGACATCACAGTGTTAGACCCTAGAGGGGGGGGGGGGGATTAGGGTCTTATGCTAATCTAATCCCAATTAATACCAATTAAAATTATGTTGATCAATTTGTTCTAGCAAGAATGAATGTGATATGAATATGAGCAATAAAGATGAATAATATGTACGCCAAACAAAACACAAACACACAATATGTTCACGAGGTTCGGTCCCCACGACCAACGTCCCCGCTCCTCACCTCGAGGAGATATCCACTATCACAATCCGGTTTGGAAGCTGGAACTTCTACACACTCGGTTTACAAGTTCACCGAAAACTCTCACACTACACAATCACTCAACAAACACACTTTACACACTAAGTGTAGGAACCTAGCCCGTGTCCTCCTCCTCAAGTGCTCGATTACAACCTCTCCCTAGGTTCGTCAATCGATGCCACTCCTATTGGATTTGACCCCGTCTCTCTCTCCTCATACTTCTCTCGGTGTACAAGTGTATTACAAGTGATTCTCACAAATAAAAGTTAAATACAGTGATTTTGTTCTCAAATAACAAGTGAGAACACAATGAAGCTCATACTCACTAAATCACACCCCACAACCCACAATATATAATATGGAAATATCAAGCTCAATAAGTGTGTGTGATAATAGTGAATCAAACTCAGTAAATAACTTAATGAATATAGCTAATCAAATGAAAGTTAAATAATAAGCTATATGAAAAGAGTTTAGAAAAACTTCTCAATGAACAAGAGGAGCTGAAGAATATGATCCCAATGGAATATGAGAGCCTCTTCTTGTTGTAGAAAACTTTCTCTTGAAAACAGATTAACGAAACAACTCTTAAACAGCTCTTAAACGCGATTAATATCTTGCTAAACAATAAACTTGGATTTCTTGCTTGTTGGAGAAGAAGAGCAGCAATGGGGTATATATAGCACCCCAATACAACAGCTAGAAAAAGGTAAAAGACCAAAAAGTCCATTTGAAAAACTAGCCGTTAGGCTCATTTTGACAACTCGTCGGTCGACCGGTACGGTCGACCGATTAGTTCAAAGCCCTGAGAAAAACATGTTTTAAGGCTGGCGGTCGACCGACGTAAATTTCGGTCGACCGAATGGATATTTCGGTCGACCGACGGAAATTCCGGTCGACCGGAAAATACTTAAAGAAATTCTCAGAAAACAGACTACCGTCGGTCGACCGTATCGGTCGACCGAAAACTGATATGGGTAAATTGACAGGTTTTGGGCAGTTTTGGAAATTCGTTAAAAATATCAATTCATATCCAAAAATAGTGAAACTTTAGAGAAAGTTTATAAATGATGGAATGAACATGTTTGAAAAGAAATTTTTGGAAAAACAAATTTCGTTTGTGAAAACTACCTGTTTTTGAAAAATGCTTAGAAAACCTGTATTTTTATGAAAGTGAAAGTTGATATAGGACTTATAAAAATATTCATATATATATTGTGCATATATTATATGTATATAATAAAGTATGAGAGAGTTGTAAACAAGAGATAAAGATATTTTAACAACATTTAATGAAAAATCATCTATATGATAGAAAACGTCAAAAAATCGTGTTAAGTGTATGTATATTGAGCTTAGATATCATCATACAATATATATAAGTAAACTAAACAAATACCCAGGTAAATCCACGTAGTTAAACTTGAATCTTTAACACTTTATTGACGCGTGTTGAAATACCTGAAAAGAGAACATAAACACAAAACACTAGAAGACTTATTAGTAATAAATTGTTTGTCAATTCATCATCAAAACTATAGGGTCAACACACAGATCTTCTGTTTCATTGTGCATCTCGTGCGGAAGATGTTATGCCTCTGTGGTGGTTCTTCTGTCTTTGGGACCAATAATTGTTACCACACAACACATGAGAGTTGTTCCCCATCATCATCAGGATCCAATACACCATCATAATCTTCAACATCGTCTTGGTCTACGTCCTCGTCTTCGTGATCCACCATATTCACAACACCTCTTTTAGGACACTGATTGGATCGATGACCAGGCTGTCCACATCTATAGCACTTGATCGGGTCACACTTGGCATATGGGTTCGGTGGTGTAGTCTTATTTGTTGTTGTTGTCGGTGGACCCTTTGCCTTCTTTGTTGTAGCATCTTGATCAGAAATAGTCTGAGACTGCTTATTCCCACCACGATTAAAGCTCGTGCGTGACCTGTCTGAACCTGCCCATGATCCTTTACTATTTCGTCCGAATTGTCGCTCCACCTTCTCGGCTAGACTAACCGTGTCTGCTAAGGTATAGGTCTACTGTAAAGATACATGATCCTGAATCATCATCCTCAATCCCCCTGTATATCGGGACTTCTGTTGGGCCTCGCTCTCGTTTAAGTTGTTACGGGATGACAGTCAATAGAACTCCTGCGTATACTCATCCACAGCTCTTCCACCTTGCTTATAATTCTGGTATTGTCCAAATAAAACTTGTTCATAATCACTTGGCAAGAAACAGGCTCTTAGTAGTTTCTTCATCTTTTCCCATCTATCAACCTTCGGCTTTCCTTGACGAGATCGATTCAGACAAATAGATTCCCACCAAGCTGAAGCTCCAGCTTTGAGTCGGTAGACTACCAATTTTACCTTATGCTCTTCTGGGATCTCCATATACTCAAAGGATCTCTCTACTTCTGCAATCCAGTCAAGGAATTCTTCGATATGAACTTGTCCATTGAAAGATGGCAGATCCATCTTCATCTTGAAACCTCCAGCGTTATAATTTTCCCTTTATCGACGGTCTCTTTGATAAACAACGTGGCATGGGCTACATAGTTATCTTCCTCGCTGTCGGATTCATCATATGGAGTCGGATCACGTCGTTGGCGACCATCAACGTGATTTTGAACTCTCATCATGTTCAGACGCTCTACTGCCACCATAAGTCACTCCATGACAGTCTTCATCTGATTAACATAAGCCTTTAGCACGTCAAACTCAGTTCGAGTAATAGGGGCTTCTTTACCTTCCAATGGATCGGAGGGACAATGCTCTGATACCAATTGACGCAGCGCGGAAGTAGTAGCCTCGGAATCCACCAAGGACAATCTTCAAATCCACGAAGTAAATATTAAAGAAAATAAAATTTTATTAATTAAAAGTTATGCCTCTAGGGGTAAGACTCTACTTAATAGAAAAAGAAACAAGACTTCTACAAGGACTTCAACTCCTACAATGACTCAAACTTTACCAAAAATAGTAAAAGAATTCCTAAAATATTAAAACTCTTAAAAAGACTCATTATGACTAGGAAAGTCCACTGGTCAAATCTGAGATCAAATCGGATTTGTTTCCTAATCAATACAGACTCCTAGAACATTACTAAAAATAGTAAAAACCGGACAAAAATACAGATATCTCTCAAATCGTAAGGAATTTGGTGAAACGAAGGAAGCCAACCGAACCCTTAGAATGGATTTGGTTGGCTCCGTCTCGTCGAGATAGTCGATTTTCATATATAATTCGTCCAATCCCGATGTACGGTTTGAAAGTTATTGCCGTTTCTTCGTAGCAAGTTATTTTTCTAGTCCGGGCTCGCGTTTGAGCTTACGGCTGTCCCACTTTGATATAAACAAATTTTTCGTGTGTTCTACATCAACTACTACTTTAGGACTCCAAAGCTTCTTTGTTTCTCCTCTTATAACATAATTTGGCAACATGTCACATGGCGGTCACTAACCATAACAGGGTTTTGAATTTCCGTTCAATACTATAAACCACAATTGCTTCTATAATATTTTCCTCCGATAGCCTGATAATGAGCACATCACCTGGATTTGAATTCCTATCTTAAAGAGACCTCAAATGAAAGAGTCGTTGCTCTTTTGTGGCTTCCCAGAAAAACTTCACCGTTTGTGGAGAAGAGTATGAGATTGGATTTCAACGGTTCGGGTGTAGGTTTGGGTTTGAGTTTGTTATGATAACTGTCCATTACTCAATAATGCTGAAGTTAACGAAATATTCCGTTGCATTTTTAACATCAACCATAGGAAAATATCAACAACTCGATATTAAAATATAAAGATTTGAGGAACTAATAAAAAAATAGGTTTGAAATAAGGGACTACTATCTAAAAACCCCTATTAGAAAATATTTAAGTTGAAAGTTCTTTTCACCCACCAACGTTAGCTAGGGACACCAATCAAACATCATTGACACAACGTGCCATATGGTTTTCGATCACAAAATTTCCATATGAAATTCAATTGCAATCCTCACTTGTTTGTTAATTTCATTCACCTATATAAGAAAATTAATTTATATTCAGAAATTTTTCTAAATTTTCTTATAGGAAACAAGTAGGATAGTTTGAGACAATAGCATTTCATTAAAGAAAAAAAAATTAAAAATAAAATTATAACTATTAATAGGAAATATAAGGTCAAAAAAAATTTTTTGGTCAGTAAGAGATTTAAAAAAGATTACAAAACAATTCACATTCAAATTATATAAAATTTTAAAAAACAGATTAAAAATATTATTGTACAATAAAATAACATCGATGCACATCACAAATATTCGAATATTGATGGGTTGAGTTATAGTTTTAAATTTAAAAAAAATTCTAGAGAAAAATGTGTCCAGACCCCAAAAACAGAAACATCATGTGCTGCAGTCCCTCCTAGTTTCATCCATGTGGTTCAGCCCCTTGAAGTGTGACATTTTGTGCTGCAGCCCCTTTTTACCAATTATTACATGCCAGTTAAGCTAAACTCCCCAAAATAACATTATCCCCTCTCCTCAATCCTTCAAACCCAGCTCTCTCTCTCTCTCTCTCTCTCTCTCTCTCTCTCTCTCTCTCTCTCTCTCTCTCTCTCTCCCCTCTCTCTTTAAAAACAAGGGCTTTCTCAAGCTCGTCGCCCTCTCCCTCGCCCTCCTCGCCGTCGCCACCTCCGCCCAGGCTCCCAAGCCTCCCCCGAGTTCACCGCCGCCTCCCCTCCTCTCCTCCGCCCGACCTCGTCGTGGTAGCTCGCCGTCGCTCCCCGTCTCGCCCTCGACTAAGCCGGAGTTCGCCGCTACGCCTGCCACTTTTGAACCCTATAGTATGGTAGGCCGGAGGAGGATGACTAAGTGAAAAGAGTGCATGATGCCCAAGAAAAATGAAAATGAAGGGGCTGCAGGCACAATGCCACTCTTTTTTTTTGGAATTTGATGAGAAGTCATTGCTAATTGTTAAGGAGATTGTTAGTCAATATGGCGAAGAGATGCCTGTTGGGTTTGAAATTTTAAGAGCTGATCTTGGTGTTGGAGCTGAGGAAGGAGATGGCAAAGCTTTTTTGATAAATTTGATGTTGGTATTCTTATCTTTGCTTGGGTTTTGTCAAGGAGTATTCTCCTTGAAGAAATGTTGAATGCCTTAACTTGCAGGAATTTGATGCTAAAATTTGATGTTTGTATTCTTATCTTCGCTTGGATTTCGTGTTCGTGTTAGTTCTAACTCAGTATAAAATAGAACTAATGGGGTTAAAATTAGAACTAACTTGTTATAACATAAAACTAACTTAGTATAAAATAGAACTAACTTGGTATAAAATAGAACTAATGTGGTATAAAATAGAACTAACTTAGTATAAAAATAGAACTAACTCATGTTAGTCCTAATCTACATAGTTAGTTCTATTCTGTAGTGTGTTAGTTCTAATCTGCACAGTGTTGTGCGCAGCAGAAATTTCGGCAGTACTTCTGTAGGCATGTAAAATTGCTTATAAGTCCCTTGGCATAGCTCGGCGCGGTGATTCGACAAACCATCGAGTGACGAGGCGACGAGGTCAATGAATCGCACGCGGAACAGTCTGGCGACCACCAGTGGGAGCAACCGATCTCGCTGGCCGAGATCGGAGGCGTCGCAGGCGCGGATCTCGATCCCAGTCGTGGAGGAGGTCGAATACGAGTTTCGACCAGCAGAAAATACGAGGAATATGTTGTCCTCGTCTGGATCAACCTCCCCCCGCAAGTCCAAGAAGTTCTCCCTTCAGGAGAAAGCTCGTTGGTTTGAAGAAAGTCCAGAATACTAACGACGCTCTCACACCCAGCTGATGCCAAAGTTGCGTCGAGGTGAAGTTCCACCGACCTCCAACGAGGTTCAGACCTAATTCTTGGTCACAACCGGTCTAACTGTTGAGCGCTAAAGTTGTGACTCTCTCAAAGAGAGCCCGCCAGAGGCGTCGTCAACGCCTTGCGTGGCAACTCGCTAAGGCGATGGAGTCTACAGACGGAGTCCGCTACAACACGGATCTGAAGAACAGGGGAGGAAACCAGCCTCAACAACTGAAGAATGGCGGTTCCTCAAAGCCGCCGACGAACGAATGGATCCGGGTCAAACGGAACCGTTCGACACTCAAAGAGCGGATTCACAAACGCCGCGCATTGCATGCACAAGAGAAAATCCTTGTGCAGAAGGCCGAGGAATTGAAGAAAGGAAGAGTGGCCAAGAAGCCGCCATCAACACGCCAAGTGTGGAGGCCGAAGCAGCCTCCAACCAAAGTTCAACCTCCGGTGAATCAACCAAAGTCGCCGGCAATCCCAATAGCTTCTCCGGGAGATCATGCAGAATCATCCCAAAGGAAAAAGCCAGTCTTGGAGCGCCTCGGTCCGATTCCTGACGAGAGAGGCAAAACTCCTGTTCAAGATCGTTTGGGCCCGATGAAAAAGCCCCGGACGACGCAACATGCTGGGAGTCGCCGTCACCTCCAACATGACAAAGAGACTAGGGCAGCTACGCGCACCAACTTACGCATTGAAGTCCAGGAGCCCGCCGAGAACTCACGCCCAAAAAGGCATGTTTTGAGGCGCGTAACTTTCGAAAGCCCTAAGAAAGTAGTTCCCCCTCAGAAGGAAACATTATCGTCTGATGACGATAATGTTATACCTGAGAAGTCGTGCCAATACACGATAGGTTACTCCGATCGTCAAGCAGACGAGTTGTACTATCGTGCTGGGGGTACGAATAAAACCAGGAAAAGGAGTCCCCGAGAACAGGAAACTCAGTGCCCCTGTTCCAAACTCATTCGGGCAGTATTGTCTGAATGCAGCTGCATCAAGGCGGTCCCCGAACGAGTCTCGGTTTTCGAAAGGCTTAGTACTAAAACGCCGAAAACAAGGCCTAGGCGTTTCCGACGAAGAAGAACGGTAGTTAAAGAGGGAGAATTTCCGAGGGTCACCACCAACATGACCAGCAGAGGTACATCGGCGCGGGACAATATCGAATCAATTCTGAAAGCATCCCGACCTAGAACCCGTCTGCAGTCCAGAACCATCAAGCGAGCGACCTATGGTAGGGTTCGGACAAGACTCCCTTCAGAAGATGAAGAATCTGATGCTGGCTCCGCGGTTGCATCAGATAATACGGTGTCCAGCGAAGGACAACCCCGCGAGGTACTTATGATAAGTGCGGAGTAGGTGGCCAAGATGCTTGAAGACGCCTTAGCTAAGCAGCAGGAAACCTTCAGGTTCGAAATGCAGATGGCCATGCAAAACATGAGAGAAATGCATGACCAGCAAATCCAAGCATTGACGAACCAGCAAGGCGAGCCAAGTCGTCGTAACCCGGTTAATCTGGAAGATGAAGACACTAATGCGAATGAGACGCATAACACCAATAATCCTCCCGTCAATGCAGGGGGTGGTAATGAGAATGCCAATGCAGACTCAGGTGAAAACTTGAAAATTAAAAATCTCGAGAGCAAAATCAATACATTGATTTCAGCTCAAGAGATGAAAAAGACGGGCATTCCTTGTCCATACCCAAGAGAGTGGGAATCAATCCCATACCCGGCGAAGTTCAATTTAATTAACTTCACGCCGTTTAATGGGATGGGTTCCCCCACTCAACATTTGATTTACTTCAAATCACACTTGGGGGTAATCTCCGGCAATGAGCCTCTGATGGTGTGGTCATTCGTCGACACTCTTCGCGGAGCCGCCTTCGATTGGTATCGTCGCCTCAAGCCAGGAAGCATAAATAGCTGGGACGACATGGAGACCAAATTTCTCGCCAACTTCTTCGACGACGACACAGAGATATTCATCGGATCATTGCTGGACGAGAAACAGAAGGACGGAGAATTAGTCGACACCTTCGTCAAAAGGTTCCGGAATAAGGCGATGAACTGCCGGGACCCGATCACCGAGGAATTCATTCTCCAGACCTACCATAATAACCTTTCGCTGGACGTGTTGGAAGCAATGGGCACAGCACCATCCAAGACATGGAAGGATCTAAAAGTTTGAGGAGAGCAAGCTGAGCGATTCCTCAGGAGAAAGAAGACGGAGAGAGGCCAACCGGCAACAAATCCTCCGAAACAGAACTTCAACCAAAAAGGAAAAGGTAAAGCTCATGCTAATGCCGTTGATGCTAACCAAACTTTTCAATTGCAACCTCAGCAACAACAGCAGCAACGAGCGCCACAACAATCCCAGCCGCATTGGCAACAACGGCCTCAGAAACAAAAGTCTTCGGAGCCGAGGTTTCCCAAAGTCTACTCCTTCAAGGATGATGAAGTTCCCGGCATCTTCACCTGCTGGAGAACAATAAAATTCAGCTGCCAGCGATTGTGGATCAAGAAGGGGCTAACAAAGTGACGGATCCGAAGTATTGCGCATACCATAGAGCGGTCCATCACCCTACCAAGTCGTGCTACCACCTCAAGGACAAGATCTAGGCGCTAATTGACGTGGGCGTCATAACCCCGAAGCCTGCCAAGAATGTGGGAGCAAACGCAGTGTCAATCAGCTTTGGATCGGTGCACCCCGACCTGATTGAAGATGAATAATGGGCCGGGTCGTCATCCAAGAAGAAGTCCAAAGGGAAAGGAAAGTCTTGCTGCGGAGTCTCTGCTATCCCAGGAGAATATGACGAAAGAATACTAGCTTTTCCGCTCTCTGAAGAAGAACAAGAAGTTTTTGCGACCCGAAGCGGAAATGAGTATCACTACAACTATCCACCACCTAGTGAGCAGGGGGTGAATAAATGGGGACCAGCCAAAACTCTCACGGAGATGGGGGTGATTACAAGTCCTACACCGGGCGAAGAGGCTAGATGACAACCGGTGAATAAACCAAAAGAGAAGAATCCCCAGGAGGTGCAGAATCCGAAGCAGTCTCGTTTCAGTCGCCCAATTGGAAAAGACAAACCGCTTCGATATAATAGCTCAACTAGCCAACATTCCAGCATGGATAACGCTGTATGAGTTGCTGCGGTTGTCCAAGGAAACCAGGGAGGCCTTGCAAGAAGCTTTGGCCAATTCAGAGGTGTTTCTGACTCAAGTCAAACCGGTACCTGAAAATCCAGAACCGCTGAGTCAACAATGCAACATAGCGACAAAGAACCTTCCCTGCATTACTTTCACCAAAGAGGATATGCAGACGAAGAATTCGAACCACGATCGGCCGTTATATTTCGTCGGATACATTGGCTCCAGCCAAGTCAACCGAATCCAAGTGGATCCGGGTTCTGCTGTGAGTATTATGCCGCTTCGCTTGATGCATTTCCTCGGTATTCCAGTCAGCAAGTTGGCGTCCACAGGCACGGTCATTTACGGATTTAACACCAGCGGGTCAAGGCCTTTGGGAAAGATCCGGATAAAGTGCCAAATGGGCGATCTGAAGACGGAAGTCACGTGTTATGTGATTGATGCTGAGACATCATATAACTTACTACTGGGTCGGCCGTGGATCCATAGTAATGTTATTGTTCCCTCTACCCTACATCAGTGTCTGAAATATGTCGACATTGATGGAAGGGTCAGGACGGTGGTCGCGGATAAACAACCATTTAAAGGGTTTGAGAATTATTTTACTGATTCTCTCCTTTATGGTAACGAATCCGATACAGAACCATCAGTCCAGGGCACGGACAGCGGAGAAGAAGCTGATTCCGATGCCGGATTCGATTACGATGGTGGTTTTGTTTTAAATGACATTGTACCCTTTGTAATCAATCTTGACGATGATCAATCGTCAGATGGCAGTTGTAACTGGCAACTTGCCACTAATGAAATAAACAATGATTTAGAGTACTCCATGTCTCTTGATGATGTGATAACAGAATTGTACAATAATACCGATTTGTATATGCCGCTTCGATCATCCTACGTAACAAAGGAGTACCTCCAGCATTCTTTCGGAACAACCATGATCGTCCCGAACAAGATAGGAGGTGCAAAAGAAGTAATTTATGGTAAAGGAAAAAGCTCTCCGTTACCAGATCATTTCCTAAGTGAAGATGAAGATGATGACAAACCTGGTCGGCATTTATCTAAATATAGTCCGGAAGCACGCAAGCTCATGGAAAAGCAGGGGTACGATTTCACACTCGGAGAAGGTTTATACTTCGATCGAGGTCCTCGTACTCCAGCCAAAGCGGTATATGTACCAAAAGGGAGACCCGACGATTATTATAAATATGGGCGAGGCTTAGGCTATGTTTCCTCGTCCGATGATGAATGTGGTTGGCAGATCATCGATCAAATTGCTAACAAGACTAAGAACGGATACTCTTCTGATTCTTCAGCTGGGAATTCCGACACAAGTCTAGGGGAGGCATTCAAAAACCTAATGGTAAACATGGCTACAGCTGATCCGTCTACAATGGAGGATGATGATCAAATGCCGACATGGGAAGACCCGTGGGTTCATCATCTGAATATGCAGTATGGTGAAAGGTTCGAACAGAGAGAACCCCCCACTGAGGATAAAATAGTCCAAGTTAACATGGGCGACGAGGCCAACCCAAAGCCGATATTCATCAGCGATAGTCTTCCCTCAAATGAGAAGGAGGAGTTAATTGCTCTCATCAGGGAGTACATCGACGTCTTCGCGTGGAACTATGAAGATATGCCCGGACTCGATCCCAATGTGGCAATGCACCGCCTCGATATCAAACCGGATGCCAAACCTGTCAAGCAACAGCAAAGACGGTTTCGTCCGCAGATAATGGAAGCCATCGAGGCAGAGGTTAAGAAATTAATTGAATCAGGATTTATGATGCACCCAGATGACGAGAAGCATACAGCGTTCAGAATGCCCCTCGGTGTCTTTTGCTACACGGTGATGCCCTTCGGTCTAAAGAACGCAGGCGCCACATACCAACGAGCAATGACTAAGATTTTCCAAGAACATCTTAGGAAAACAGTTGAGTGCTACGTTGATGATTTGGTTGTAAAAAGACGCAACAAAGAAGATCACATCAAGGACTTGAAGACGATGTTCGATCTCATGCGAAGCCATCAATTGAAGATGAACCCTACTAAATCCTTCCTTGGAATGTCTAGAGGAAAATTCCTTGGATTCGTCGTCACCACTAAAGGTATACATATCGATCCTGACAAAGTAAAGGCGATACACGAACTGCAACCTCCTAGAAATCTAAGAGAGCTCCGAGGATTGCAAGGACGGCTAGCTTACATCCGGCGGTTCATCTCAAACCTTTCTGGGAAGTGCCAACCATTCTCTAAGCTAAACAAGAAAGGGGTGTCATTCATCTGGGACGATGCCTGCCAAAAAGCATTCGAAGATATCAAAACGTATCTGGCGATTCCTCATGTTCTTGTTGCACCGAAATCGGGTAAACCGTTCTTGATTTATATCAAGGCGATGAACCAGTCGATAAGTGTTTTACTAGCACAAGACGACGATAACAGTCACGAACAGGTAGTTTATTACCTAAGTCGGACCTTGATAGGCGCCGAGTCTCAATATCCGATGATCGAGAAAGAATGTCTCGCATTGGTATTCGCGATGCAAAAGATGCGGCATTACTTGGTCGGACAGACGATTTACGTCATTTCCAATGTTAACCCAGTACGGGTGTTTATGACGCAACCGGCCTCTATGAATTTGCGATTAGCGAAATGGGCCCTTCTCTTGTCCCAATATGATTTGCACTTCAAACAACAGAAGTCGATCAAAGGACAAGCAATTTGTGATCTTCTGGCGGCAAACCCGACCACAGATACGGCAGAAGTATATGATGACTTGCCGGACGAAACCCACGAGGTTAACACTACGTCGTACCAACAAGTATGGCAATTATATTTCGATGGTGCTTCGAGGGCAGTTAATAGGGTAATAACCCCGGGAGGTTCGACAGTTTCCTCCGGGGTTGGGGTTGTCTTAATCTCCCCGGGAAAGCATGTGATGCCTCGAGCTTATTCATTGACTAGTCCGTGCTCCAATAATGTAGCCGAGTACAACGCGCTTCTCATTGGACTCAGTTTCGCTAAAGAACTGGGGGTCGAATATCTCGAAGCCTTTGGGGATTCTCAATTGATAGTCAACCAAGTCCGTGGAGAATATGAAGTCAGGAACCAAGACCTGATCCCGTACCACCAGGAGGCCATCAAAATGGCAGAATCTTTTGAAGAATTCTTCATTGAATATATCCCCCGTCTCCAGAACGCTTATGCGGATGCACTGGCAGCACTAGCGGTTTCACTTGCGCAGCCTTCTGAAACTGAGCTGTTAGTCACAGTAAGAACGCATCAACTCTGCGTACCCATATACGATATGGATATTGAAGAAGAAGATGACGGAGATATAAACACCAAGGAGGTGAATTCAACTCAAATTGGGTCTGAGTCCCGAGATTGGCGCTTTCCTATCATTGACTACGTCCAATATGGTATTTTGCCAGAGGACGTAAAAGAAAGAGAGTCAATTCGCCGAAGAGCGCCAAGATTCTTTTATAATGCCGAGACCCATACGTTATACCGTAGGGGATACGGTGGTTTATTACTCCGATGCCTTTCGAACAAAGAAGCAGAAGAAGTTCTTAAGGAAGCGCACGAAGGAGAATGTGGTGCGCATCAGCCCGATCCCAAACTGTATGATCGCATCAGGAGAATGGGATATTTCTGGCCAACGATGGTTCGAGACGCAATCGAGCACGCACGAGAATGCCACGCTTGTCAGATACATGCAAATTATATGCATCAGCCACCAGAGCAGTTGCACACGTCAACCACGTCTTGGCCGTTCGAGACATGGGGTATGAACATTGTCGGTCCTATTTTTCCCCCTTCAGTCAAAGGTGATCGATTCATTCTGGCAATCACGGATTATTTTTCAAAGTGGGCTGAAGCAATTCCGCTCAGAGAAGTGAAGACGAACAACATCATCAATTTCATCAAGCATCATGTCATATACCGACACGGCGTGCCAAAACGGATCATCCATGACAACGGTCCGCAGTTCATAAGCAACGCCTTCATCAAGTTCTGTGACAAGTTCAAAATCGAAGATGTTTCGTCGACAGCTTATTATCCCGCCGCAAATGGATTAGCAAGCTCGTGAAGACTAATAAACGAGACTGGGACGATAAACTCAGTGAAGCACTCTGGGCTTATCGCACCACCATACGCACACCTACAGGGGCCACCCCATATTCGTTGGTATACGGATGTGAAGCTGTGCTACCACTGGAGATTCAAATCCCGTCACTTCGGATCGCTCTCGCAACTGAGATGACGACAGAAGAACAGCATCAAAAACGTCTCGAAGAACTCGAGAGGTTGGATGAAAAGTGTTTGGAGGCTCAACAACAAATTGAGTTATATCAAGCCAAAATATCTAGGGCTTTTAACAAAAGAGTCCGACAGAGAAGCTTCAAGGAAGGAGATCTGGCCCTCGCTGCTCGCCGACCGATAATTCTCAATTCTAAGAAGAAAGGTAAATTCGAACCCAAATGGGAAGGGCCGTTTGTGATAAACACAGTCTACTCAAACGGCACATATCGCCTAATTACTCAAGAAGGCTCCAAGCAATTAATGCCAATAAATGGGAAGTTCCTGAAAAAGTACTATCCCTAGTACATTCAGGATAACCCATTTACCGGGAAGTTCCTTGAAGAATATCACACTTAATATTCTAGAGGATAACCCAAAATCTTTTTCACCACCAAAATCCCTCACTGATCAATTTCGATTGACAGTGGGTCCACAAAAAATGTCTTTCTGGCCCTCTTGACTCTTTCCATGAACAAGAGGTCCACTTTCATTTCGGAGTCCCCTTTCGATAAACGAAAAAACTCCCTTCTTCTTCTCCTTGGGTAAGCCCTCTCATGGCAGTAACCGAAGTTGAAGTTTCACTTCGATAAACAAAGAACTTTTTTTTTCAGTTTAGATAACCAATCCTATAAAAGGCAAGTTTATCTAGATTTTCCAGATTCTCGGAGTGGAGATCCCACTTCTAGTTTCTTTTTCCCTGGAAATAGAATATAAAATTCTTCCTTTCCAGAATCAAGGAATAGAATATAAAATTCTTCCTTCCTTGTTTTCGGGTTCGCCTTCACCCTAAAAGAAGACCGGGAAATAGAATATAAAATTCTTCCTTTCCCGCCAATCTTTTTCCAAAATTTGTCAATCTAGGATTCATCCTAGGAAGTTTATCCCGAATCCTAAGCAGGGATAAGTCTGCGCCTAACACGCGCTGCCGGTTTAGTCTTTCTCCGTAGAAAAAGACACCAGAGTTCGATTCTGGGGTACTCTATCTTGAAACCTAAGCAGGGATAAGTCTGCGCTTAACCCGTGCTGCCGGTTAGTTCTTAACCGTTAAAAAGAATACCCGTCCGCATATTCAACATTGTGGTAGGTTGTTATCAATGACACCAAAATCCATGCCTTATACGCGTGGGGGATTTCATCCTGAATCCTAAGAAAGGATATGCCGACGCCTAACACGCGCCGCCGGTTTAGTCTTTCTCCGAAGAAAAAGACACCAGAGTTCGGTTCTGGGGAATTTTATCCCGAAGCCTAAGTAGGGATAAGTCAGCGTCTAAAACATGTTGCTGGGTAGCATATTCCCATGATAATGGCGAAGTCTACGTATTCGGAGCCGTAGCATCAAGTCTAAGGGAGTTCATTCCTTTAGCACAACGTGACATGCGGAACGGATTTAGACAATTCACATGCTAGCCCGACTCAAACGGTAGTCGGTAAAGGCTAATCAAACCCGTTAAAGGCTGGGGATTAGCCAAAAATCCTAAAGTCCGTCATCTGATACGCGACGCGGGGTACCTTTTCCCTATAAGAAATGGTTAAGTCTATGTATTCAACATCATAGCACGAAAGTCTCAGAGAATTCACTCTCTTAGCACAACGTGACATGCGGAACGGATTTAGACAATCCGCATGCTAGCCCGACTCAAACGGTAGTCGGTAAAGGCTAATCAAATCCGTTGATGGCTGAGGGTTTGCCAAAAATCCTAAAAGTATTATGGTCAATCATTTCAAACGGAATGAGGAATCATAATAAAGATAAAGATAAAAACCAGTTCCACTAAGAAAATCAAAAGTCAGAGTATTCAGCAAATAAAATCATACATCAAGAACATGGCCAAAAATCTGCTGATTAAGCCTAGACAGCTTCTCATCATAAGCTTGTCTCAGCTCAGCTCTGATAGACTCCTCGTTGGTAGCTAAAGTCTTCGCAGCAACCTCCTCCGTCTCGGTCAACTTCCGCTTCAAGGACTTCAGCTCATCCGATAAAGCGGTGTGTGCCTGCTGATCCTGTGTCTTCGTCATCTGAAGAATACTCAAAGTCTCCTCTTTCTCACGGAGTTCTCTTCGGAGCTGGTCTATCTGGGTCTCACAAGAGGTAATAGAGGAATCAAGCTCGTCGAGTGAGGATGACCTAATAGCAAGGTTAGCCTCAACTCGATCTACCCGGTCCCGCTGCACCTGAATGTCGAACTCAGCAAGAAACCTAGCATCGCGCCATGTCTGTAAGTGAGTATCCAACTCGGCAGCGATGAATGAAGAGACACCTGCATCCCGGAGCTCACGAAACATCTGAAGCTCACGCTCTAGGCAGTCAAGATCATCAACAATAGACTTCGCCAGATCTGGGTACCCTGCATCCCTTATTGAATTTATCTTAAGGTCAAGGAATGGCTTGAACCGGTGAAGGGAAAGTCCGCCATGGAAGAGCTTGTCAATCATAGCATTCACAAAGGAGAAGAAGGAACGGATCTCTATACAGATGACAATCTTCTCTGGGTCGCTGTCTGATAACAACTCCTTCACAAGGACGTGAAGCCGAGAAGAAAGCCCTACACAAAAAGAAGAAATCCGTCAAAAGCCTTGATGAAGAAATGAATGACATTCCTCAGTTGCTCAAGTTATACCTTCTTCCCCTTGAATCACTGGGGGTGGTGGAGGTGTAACGGCTGGGGGTGTATCAACTGGTGTAGTTGGTCCCATAGCCGGCTCAACAGGATATGTCCCGACAAAGGCTCCTGTCAAATACAAAATAGAATTCTCAGATGCATCATATTATAGTTGCATTAGTCAAAAATTGACTGGTCCTATAATTAACTCGAGAAGAGCTACGTACCTTCAGAAAAACCATCTTCGGGATTCTTAGGGAGCGTAGACTCAGGAAATACATCTACAGGCAACTGGTCATCAATTTGAGGAGAACCATACATAAAGTGGAGCATAGGAGTGTCCACAAGCAAGCCTTCCTCGTCAAAGTCATCAGTCGAGAAATCTGACACAAGAAAATATAAGCACGAAAGGAGAATAAAGAGACTACGGCCAATAGAAATGAATCACCTCTTATGGGTGCGTTAGCCTCTCTATTCCCAAAATCCACGTTTGCCTCCTGCGAATTATCTAAAAGAGCAAGAAGTATAGAGACAATCAGGGAATGCACAAATTCCAAATCATTCAACTCCTTTGTGTATTGTTAATGGTAGATGTACCTGGATTCATCGAACCGGGTCCTACATCGACGGTCTCCCTAATGTCACCAGCTTCTGCAGGCCTTTCTACCTGGTGCGGTGAGTCGGGCTCACCAGAAGATATAGAATCGTGAAAAACAGGATCAGGACTCATCTCTCTCTCCCCACGCTCTCCTATATAGAAATGGAAAAGCGTGAGTCAAAGTTCTAAATGATCAAGAGGCCGGTCTATAGGATAGATGTTACCTCCATCACTAGCAGGATCTTCACCGGCCAAATCCATATCCGATGCCCGTGAAACTACACGCGGCTTGCGGGCTAATCTCTTCCGCCTAGCAGCAGGGGCAACAATCGAAGGTCCCGCCTGGGCAGAAGGACGGAACTCTTCATCCTGGTCAGCTGTGGTCCCTGAAACGTCAAACCATTGTCAAGCTTAATAGAGGTTCAACTGCCGCTCAGTACTCGGGAGACTGAACTTAGCACCAGTACAGCCCGTCACGGTCCACAACCATGCACGAAGACCGTCCACCAAACCGCCGTGGGTCCGAAGCTGCTGACGTGGATTCCCGACATAAAGCTGATCATAGCCAAACTGACAAGCGAATCAGCAGGGTAGGTATGGCTCTATGAAACACTGATTCCTCACCCGGAAAGTCAGATAACCCGGCCTGATGTTCACCAGCCAGTTAAAGCAGCCGACGTCTAAATGAGTTCGATACCCCCTTGGCTTTTCCTCATCAATCAGACACTCGCCGTATCGGCCAGAGAACTACTGAAAATAAGTGGAAAACGCCCAACACTTGTGGACCTGTAGCTGCTGTCTGACGTCAGGGAATCCTCGCCCCTCCCATTTGCCGTTCTCAAACAACTGTAGTAAGGGAGCGGAGGGGTCTGTGGCATACGGTACTGACATCATATCAGAACGATGAAGGACGAACCAAGCCATCAAATAAGTGTACGGAAGCTCCACCTTAATAGTAGGAATCTGAGCCGGTAATTCACTTTCCTTCCGCGTAAAAGCACCAGAAATCTGTCGAAGCCCTCGATGAATGTTAGCCACCATCACCGGAAGAAGCGAAAGTTCCTTTTTGTAGGCAAGATGAACCGCTGGGTAGAGCACCTCCAATGGCAAGATATCACTAGACTGATATGGGACCACGCATTTCTTTAACCAGATAGCTAGGTAACCGGCGAGAAGGGTCATCGGTCGAATCGGTGCGGTCGCATGCCACAAGAATGTCTTAAACTTGGTCCCTGTAGGAAAACCACTCTCAGGACTGCTAATGGTATAGGAATGAGCATCAACCTTCTTCAGTTGACTATTCACCCCTGAAGGAGTGAGTTGTGCCAGCTCACAAATAGCCTCGCCAGAATTGCTCTCTAGATTCCTGAACAAATAAGACGCAAACTGTTTCTGGCTCACATGGGATTTAGCCCTCTTCGCTAAAGGTTCAGACTGCGCCAAAGCGATATGATAGTAACATGTGAGGTCCCATAAAGTCTCGTAGCGGTCGAACATGCGATCCTTCAGCTGACTTAATTCTTGGTTGGAGGGAAAATATTCCTGATATAGCATCTGTCCCATGGGCAAACCAGAAATCCTGTGCATCTCATGGAGGGCCAAGCCCAACTCCCATTGCCGGGTCAGAAAAGTGTTCGAATCCGGGTTATAGAGCTCGCACAAAGCAAAGAAATGCTTCGTGCTAACAGGCAAACCATACATAGTGGCACGAACGGCTGCATACAGACCACAAGCGTGCAACTCCTCGCTCCATCGGCTCAAGACGTACTTCGTCATGCGAGTCCACCAAAGCTTGTCCAAAGAATGGACCCAACCATAGAACCTGTGGCGTGTCGCAGGCATCTCCCGTCCTAAAGCAGCAAGGCGATTCTTCAAAGTAGAAGCAGCGGCAAGAAGCTCGTTACGTGGCGGTGCATCTAATCCCAATACTCCAGGATGCAATCCAGTGATGTGACTCCTGCTCAAACCAGGAGCTGCCTGATGAGTGATGTATCCGCAGTGAACGCTCTCGTGCTCCTCCGTCAAGCGCCACGACATCTCCCGTGTCACAGCCTGACGCCGGAGCTCAGTCAACAAACGATGCCGAGGAATCTTCGGCAAATATATGAAACCGCTGCCAGTCTTATGAAGCCACTGCTCAGCATCAATAAACACGGCATCCGGATCTCTGGCAGAATCGCCAAATAAAAAGTCGGTCTTCTTGAGAGGCTGGATCGAACTGGCATCCTTCACGAGGGGCGCATCTGTAATCAACTGGCGAAGAGCTCGATATCCACCTTCCTTCACCACTTGGGCAACCTCTGTCGACATGCCCGAAGCAAACTAAGGAGTAACTGGAATAGGGAAAAAATCGTTGGAAGTCGAATAATACTCGCCACGACGCCCGTACACTGCGTGAGATGAGAACGCCCCAGAAGGATATTCCACTGGAAGCAAAAATTTAAACAGTTGTTAGTCTCAATCATAAAAGGAAGTTGAACTCATCCTACGAATGGGTAAGATAGAGTCACTGCCTTATAAAGGGTGAGACGATTTGGCCACATTATGCACTTATAAGATAGGGTATATCGACTATATATCCCTGCCTTATAAGGCACAATGCAGCGTCAAAACGCCCCCTTTATTGATTTTGAGATATGGTTTTGACCAAGCAAAACATATCTTTAAAGCGTCGATCCTCGCCAAGGAGAATCAAGGCTCTTCCCGATTGCCTCGCCAAGGAGAACAAAATGGGGTGAAAAGGACCAATTTGCAAATTTCCAAGAAAAAATGGACTAATTTCTAAATTTCCAAAAATAGCTCACCAGCATAAGAGGGAGGCGCGCCATCAGCCGACGTGGTAGAGGATTGACCCCTCTCAATACGGGACATGGAGACCTACAAAATAAATTAAGGAATCAGATCTAGAAAAAGTCCCTCTTTTTTTGCAATTCTCCCCCCCCTGAAAGGTGAGCTCGAGGCGCCAAATCTTAATCCTAACCCTCGCATGCGACCCCACAAATTCATAAATTGGATTAAGCATAAAATATACTAAAATGGTTGAGGATTTACCTGAGGGAAAGCTCGTGGATCCAATAAAAATCAGATCTTGAAAGAGACTCAGACCACGCGCTCGAGGGGCCTGAGAGAAATTCTAAATGTGGATGTTTTGAGGGATTTCTCAGTCAAAGATCCAAAGGAAGACTAGATCTAATGCAACTATGAAGTTTTGAGGGAGAAAGGATGCTCGAGGGAAGAGAAAAGTGAAAAGAGGGTTAAGGGGGGGGCCGGCCCTAATGAGGAGAAAAAAGAGCTCTTTTATAATATTGAACCAAGCCTAGTTGAACCGGACCAGACCAAGTTGAACCGGACCAGACCTGGTTTGAACCAGAATTCAAATTGAAGCTGAATCGAGCATCGAAACAACTTAAAATCGACAGAGAGTTCAGTCCTTGGTTTATTCTTGCCTCTCCCACATGTTCGGAAAAATCAGAAGATTTTTTGAGCCGAATTACTGCCTTTTTTGGCTCATTATCAAGCCGGTTTAGCTCATTTAAGCACAGAAAATACTCCAATAAGGTATACGAGTATAAACTATTCCCTATTTTTGGTTGAGAAGTTACTGGAGAATATTTTTCTAAAAATATTCTTAAGGATAACTCAACAATACTACGCCGGACAACGCGTCGCGAATAAAAACTCAACGCCAACAATCGATGGTCAGTTCTATGTTGAACCAACAAGCACGAGCTAAAGATCAGAAAATTAGACAATAAATGCAGCACCGAAAACCTTACAGACATTCGACGAAGCACCGAATAGCCTGAAGGATTGAAGGAATCAAGAACAGAAGCCATTCCAAGGTCCCGTTACACCGACTGAAGGTTGGGACAATCATATCCAAAGTATTCCAGACTCTTCTATAAAAGAACGAGGCTGAAATACTTTGGAGGGGGTATCTGTAGGCATGTAAAATTGCTTATAAGTCCCTTAGCATAGCTCGGCGCGGTGATTCGACAAACCATCAAGTGACGAGGCGACGAGGTCAATGAATCGCACACGAACAACTTCGGCAGCACAACAAGAGAGATTAGATCGATAAGAATTCCCATCTCTCAAAGGAAACAAGAATCTGAAGCGGATATCTCATCAAAGTGAGATATCGGCTCTTCCTCTCATCAGTTCTAGGACTGACCTGTCGAGGGATCCTACAAGCTATTACAAATCACGGCAAGAATACAACTTTTACGTGGTTCGGCAAACTGCCTACGTCCACGGGGCAAGGAGGGGGAGATCTACTATTAGAGGGAGAGATACAATTGGGGTTTACAATCACTCAATCTAAAACCTCACACAAACTCTCAAATCCCTCACACAAATAATCTCTCAAAGGGGATACACAAAAGGACTCCTGTAGCTGCAAACAAATCTTCTGCGCTCTTTTCTTTCTTCTGCTTTTGCAAACCTGCAGCCGCCAAAAGCAATCCCCGGCCTTTTGCACTGTAGCCGCTCCTTTTAATTGCACGCCTCCTTCGCACAAAATCACACAAAAACCCTAGGAAGCTATTTATATAGCTTCGGGTTCATGAAATCAGGTTCGTGGGCTTCGGGCTTCTTAATCACGCGGAAACAAAAGCAGCAGGCTTCTTAATCACGCGGAAACAAAAGCAGCAGCACGTGGGTGGGGCTACGTCCGCTCACAATTCTCCACCTCGGTGAAGTTTTCCCAAAACTGAGCCGACACCAACCAAAACAAATGCCTCACTTGTTGCATCCAGTACGCCACGGCAACGGACTCATGACAACGGACTCCATCCACAACAGGTTGAGACCCAAACGGGAGTGCGAACACTCAACCCAAACCAAATAGTGTCTACTCACCAAATCAAACTGAGCCTACACCGACTACACCAAATGCCTCACTTGCTGAGACTCAAATGGGAGTGCAAACACTCACCCAAAATGTCGATGTCGCTCACCAAATCGATCTCACCCCCAACTAATCCAAACCGGCTGAATCAAATATGACTGCCTACGTATCCTCTTGCCCAAGGAATCAAGCCGAACGTAGTTCACCCAAATGGCCTCGAAAGGCCTCAACACCGAAGAATGTTCAAAAGCTCCAAACAATGACCAAACTTGACACCTGAAACAACTTTGGTCAACATATCCACAAAGCCTCCTTCACAGCTTCAGTCAACGCCATATACTCTGCCTCCGTAGTGGAGAGAGCCACTGTAGACTGAAATGTGCATCTCCAACACATCGGTGCTCCTGCTAGTGTAAACACATATCCGCTAGTAGACTGGCGCTTGTCCAGATCCCCCGTATAATCAGAATCCACGTAACCAATACAATCCTGCCCTGTCTTCTCATTCTTCTGAAATACCAAACCAACATCCACGGTACCTTTGATATACCGTAGAATCCACTTCACGGCCTCCCAATGACCCTTCCCGGGGTCGTGCATGTATCCGGATACCATGCTCACGGCCTGTGACAAATCTGGCCTTGTACACACCATCGCATACATCAAGCTACCCACAGCATTGGCATATGGAACTTTGAACATGTATTCACGGTCCTCAACTGAAACAGGTGATATCTTAGCTGATAGCTTAAAGTGGGGAGCCAATGGAGTACTCACCGCCTTAGAATTGCCATCATAACTAAATTTCTTCAGCATCTTCTGCAAGTAACTCCTCTGTGTCAACTTCAACCTCCCCTTCACCCTGTCTCTCTCGATCTCCATACCCAATATCTTCTTTGCTTCTCCAAGATCCTTCATCTCAAATTCAGATGACAGCTCCTTTTTTAACTTTCTAATAGCTGAAGTGTTCCTGGAAGCTATGAGCATATCGTCAACATATAACAGCAAATAGATATACTCACCATTCTGTAACTTGTGCATGTAAACACACGGGTCATATGGGCTCCTCGTGTACCCTCGGCCAATCATAAAGCCGTCGAATCTCTTGTACCATTGTCGCGGCGATTTCTTCAATCCGTAAAGAGACTTCTTCAGCTTACATACCAATTCTTCCTTTCCTGCAGCTTTGAATCCCATAGGTTGTGTCATGTAAATCTCCTCTTCTAAATCTCCATGTAGAAAGGCTGTTTTCACATCCATCTGGACCAAATCCAAATCCTAAATCTCCTCTTCTAAATCTCCATGTAGAAAGGCTGTTTTCACATCCATCTGGACCAAATCCAAATCCTGTTGTGCCACCAATGCTAATAAAATACGAATCGACGAATGCTTCACAACAGGTGAAAATACCTCATTGTAATCAACGCCCTCTAGCTGTGCATATCCCTTGGCAACCAATCTGGTTTTGAATCTAATTTCCCCAATAGAAGATCCCTCTTTCTTTGCATACACCCACTTGCATCTAATAGCCTTCTTACCTTTCGGTAGCTTTGCAAGTTCCCAAGTGTCATTCTTATGAAGAGACTGCATCTCCTCCTCCATGGCTTCCCTCCACCTAATCGAATCAGAGCTTGACTCTGCTTCCTTGAATGTAAAAGGAACCAAATCATCAACAACTTCTGCTGATAAAGCATATACAACCATGACATCGTTATATCTAGCTGGCCGACGAATGTTTCTTCTTGGTCTATTAGCTGCAATGGACTCCTGAACATGATCCTGTTCCTGAGTTCCAACATCCACTGTATCCTCTAAATGCCCGGTTGTCATCCTATCTCCTTCCAGTGTCACCTCTGTAGGAGCCTCAATGGATACAATGTTATCTGGAGTGGGTGGAGTCACATCATCCTCCACCTGCTGCGATATCCTAACTGTCTGGTCTTCCTCCACCTGCAGAGGAACTTGAGGCTTCATCATGTACGTATCGTCAAATGTGACATCCCTACTAATAACTATCTTCTTGTCTTATGGATCCCATAACTTGAAGCCTTTAACTCCATCTTTAAATCCCACAAAGACTGCTTTCCTCGCCCTCGGATTCAATTTACCATCACTGACATGGTAATAAGCTGGACACCCAAATATCCGAAGCGACTCATAGTCACTAGCTACCGAACCAGACCAACGCTCCAACGGAGTCTTCCCCTGTATCGCAGTGCACGGCAACCTATTCACGAGATGGCTCGCATAAACCAACGCTTCGGCCCAAAAGGATCTTGACAATCCACTCTGTGTCATCATACATCGTACCTTCTCCAGCAAGGTACGATTCAACCTTTCAGCTACCCCGTTCTGTTGCGGTGTCTCACATACTGTGAAGTGTCGCCTAATGTCGTGATCCCGGCAAAACTGCAGAAACGGATCACTCTTATACTCTCCACCGTTATCTGAACGTAGAGTGTTCACCTTTCTACCTGTCTGCAGCTCCACTTTCTTTTTCCACTCCACAAAAATATCCAGGACCTAATGTTTATGCTTCATCGGGTATACCCAATTCCTCCTGGAATAGTCATCAATGAAAGTGACAAAATAATTGGCCCCACCAAGTGATGTGTGCTTAGAAGGGCCCCAAACATCTGTGTGAATATAGTCCAATATACCTTGGGTATTGTGAATAGCGGTGCCGAATTTCACTCTTGTCTTCTTCCCAAGTATGCAATGTTCACACAGCTCCATCTTGCAGGTCTTCGCACCCTTCAATAGCCCCTGCTTCGTCAATACCTGCAGGGACTTATCACCAGTGTGTCCCAATCTCATGTGCCATAAACTGGTAGTATCTTCCTCTGTGGTAATCGAAGCTGCCAGACCCCCTGTTACTGTCTTGCCCTTCAAGTAGTAAAGGTTGTTTTCCCTGACACCTCGCATCACCACCATGGACCCCTTTGTGACCTTCAGAGTCGCATTCTCCAAAATCACTTTATAGCCAGCTGCCTCCAAAGTTCCAAGCGAAATGATATTCTTCGTCAACTGAGGAACGAATCTCACTTCCTTCAGCTCCCGAGTCACCCCGTCACACATCCGGATCCGTACTGTACCAATACCACCAATAGGGCATACGTGATCATTATCCATGAGCACGACATCACCTCTTTCCAACTCCTCAAAGCTGGAGAACCAATCCCTTCTAGGGCAAATATGGTATGTAGCACCAGAATCCATCATCCACTCCGTAGAGTCAGCGTAACAAATTGACGGTAGTGCAGAGCAGGAATAGCCTGAAGAATCTGTATCTGAATTGTCGTCACTAGCCTTGACCATATTCACTTCCGAAGCTTGTACAGCTTTTCCTTTATTCTTCCCGGCTTTATCTTTCAACTTTGGGCAGCAATGAACACAACAGTGGCATCGCCTTGTCTTCATCCTCAACCATGATATCTACATTGGCCATATCCGAAATTAGCTTCGTGAAGTTGTTAACATGCTCCCGAATGGAAATTCCCCTCTTCATCTTGAATTGGTAAAACCTCTTCTTCAAGTGAAGTCGATTCTCAATGCTCTTCGTCAGATACTTCTCATTGAGTGTTTCCCACATTCTCTTCGCCGACGTCTCGTTCATCACGTCATAAATAAGATCCGGCGTCAAGCATGACCGAATAACTCCACAAGCCCTACTATTCATTTTCTTCCAAACCTTGTCCTCCATATCAGTGGGTTTCTCTTGTAACTCAAGAGTCTCCTCCAAATTTTGTGCATCCAAGGCGTCCATCACCTGACACCTCCACAAACCGAAATTGATCTTGTCGTCGAACTTCGGAACATCAATTTTTGTATTATTGATGCTCAGACTTTGTATCGCCTTTGAAAGAGACGATTCTGATGTGCTTGTTTCTCCCATGTTGTCGATCTAATCTTCAAATAGGAATCCTTCAGCGAATCCTTCGAACAAGCTCCCAAGTCCAACCCGGAGCTCTGATACCACTTGTTGTGCGCAGCGGAAATTTCGGCAGCACTTCGGCAGCACAACAAGAGAGATTAGATCGATAAGAATTCCCGTCTCTCAAAGGAAACAAGAATCTGAAGCGGATATCTCAACAAAGTGAGATATCGGCTCTTCCTCTCATCAGTTCTAGGACTGACCTGTCGAGGGATCCTACAAGCTATTACAAATCACGGCAAGAACACAACTTTTACATGGTTCGGCAAACTGCCTACGTCCACGGGGCAAGGAGGGGGAAATCTACTATTAGAGGGAGAGATACAATTGGGGTTTACAATCACTCAATCTAAAACCTCACACAAACTCTCAAATCCCTCACACAAATAATCTCTCAAAGGGGATACACAAAAGGACTCCTGTAGCTGCAAACAAATCTTCTGCGCTCTTTTCTTTCTTCTGCTTTTGCAAACCTGCAGCCGCCAAAAGCAATCCCCGGCCTTTTGCACTGTAGCCGCTCCTTTTAATTGCACGCCTCCTTCGCACAAAATCACACAAAAACCCTAGGAAGCTATTTATATAGCTTCGGGTTCATGAAATCAGGTTCGTGGGCTTTGGGCTTCTTAATCACGCGGAAACAAAAGCAGCAGCACGTGGGTGGGGCCACGTCCGCTCATACTATTTTGTAGAGTGTTAGTTCTATTCTGTAGAGTGTTAGTTCTAATCTGCACAGTGTTAGTTCTAATCTGCACAGTATTAGTTCTATTCTGTAGCGTGTTAGTTCTAATCTGCACAGTGTTAGTTCTATTCTGTAGCGTGTTAGAACTAACTTGGTATAAAATAGAACTAACATTGTATAAATTAGAACTAACTTTGTATAAATTAGAACTAACGTGGTATAAATTAGAACTAACGTAGTTAAAATTAGAACTAATCTATTCCTTTATACAAATAGGAGGATCAGAGATTCACTATTCATGCTACAGTAAATGCTACAGCAGCATTTACTGTAGCATTATTACTGTAGCTAATAATTAATTTAAAATACTACTGTAGCACACGGGGTATACTGTAGCATTTAAAAGGTACTGTAGCAGAGCGGAATACTGTAGCACTTTCAAAAATTCAAAGCATGCCATATTAAAAAGCGGGATTACTGTAGCAAAAAAAAAAAAAAAAAAAAAAAAAAAAAAAAAAAAAAAAAAAAAAAAAAAATATAAAATAGAACTAACTTGGTATACATTAGAACTAACGCGGTATAAAATGTTAGTTCTAATTTGTTATAAATTAGAACTAACTTGTTATAAATTAGAACTAATATGGTTAAAATTAGAACTAACGTGGTATAAAATAGAACTAACTTGGTATAAATTAGAATTAACGCGGTATAAAATGTTAGTTCTAATTTGTTATAAATTAGAACTAACTTGTTATAAATTAGAACTAATATGGTTAGTTCTAATTTTTTATAAAATGTTAGTTCTAATTTGTTATAAATTAGAACTAACTTGTTATAAATTAGAACTAACTTGTTATAAATTAGAACTAATATGGTTAAAATTAAAACTAACTTGGTATAAAATAGAACTAACTTGGTATAAATTAGAACTAACGCGGTATAAAATGTTAGTTCTAATTTGTTATAAATTAGAACTAACTTGTTATAAATTAGAACTAATATGGTTAGTTCTAATTTGTTATAAAATGTTAGTTCTAATTTGTTAGTTTTAATTTGTTATAAATTAGAATTAATATGGTTAAAATTAGAACTAACGTGGTATAAAAAATAGAACTAACTTGGTATAAATTAGAACTAACGCGGTATAAATTAGAACTAATGTGGTATAAATTAGAACTAACTTGGTATAAAATAGAACTAACTTGGTATAAAATAGAACTAACTTGGTATAAAATAGAACTAACTTAGTATAAAAATAGAACTAACTCATGTTAGTTCTAATCTACACAGTTAGTTCTATTCTGTAGCGTGTTAGTTCTAATCTGCACAGTGTTAGTTCTATTCTGTAGAGTGTTAGTTCTATTCTGTAGAGTGTTAGTTTTAATCTGCACAGTGTTAGTTCTAATCTGCATAGTGTTAGTTCTATTATGTAGCGTGTTAGTTCTAATCTGCACAGTGTTAGTTCTATTCTGTAGCGTGTTAGTTCTAATCTGCACAGTGTTAGTTCTATTCTGTAGCGTGTTAGAACTAACTTGGTATAAAATAGAACTAACATTGTATAAATTAGAACTAACTTGGTATAAATTAGAACTAACGTGGTTAAAATTAGAACTAATTTGTTATAATATATACCTAGATATGTATCTGTTTTTGGGGCCTGGACACATTTTTCCCTATTTATATATATACCTAGATATGTATACTTATTAGTGTTGTACATGATTATAATATTGTCTGCATCTTATACATAAGTTATAAGTGACTGACGTTGTAGTTCATACCAAGGCATTGGTGCATGTTTTCGTGGGCAGATATTTGTACTCGTATTTTATATACAATATCGCTCATTTGATACAATTCTTTATTTACGCGATGCGGGCGAGTTTTTAGCTATCAAAACCATCGAATTTCTTTATGCGTTATTATTATTTTTTATTATTGATCTGACTTAATGCATTTTTATTATAACTTGATTTTTTACATACACACGATCTTATGCGTGATTACCTCTACGCCTTTGAGCTGTACATGCCTGCCGACGATGTCCGTGGAGAGAAATCATAGAGTAAGTAAATAATTCCGTGTTGTATTCGTGAATCATTCTAGTACTTGTAACTGTTTTGCACATGGGAATTCCCTTTGATCTTATACTTTTTTCTGTATGTTATGCTTGACGGGGAGCGACGGCGAGCTACCACGACGAGGTCGGGCGGAGGAGAGGAGGGGAGGCGGCGGCGAACTCGGGGGAGGCTTGGGAGCCTGGGCGGAGGGCCAGGGCGACGAGCTTGAGAAAGCCCTTGTTTTTAAAGAGAGAGAGAGAGAGAGAGAGAGAGAGAACTGAGTTTGAAGGATTGATGAGAGGGGATAAGGTTATTTTGGGGAGTTTAGCTTAGCTGGCATGTAATAATTGGTAAAAAGGGGCTGCGGCACAAAATGTCACACTTCAAATGGCTGAACCACATGAGGGAAACTAGGAGGGGCTGCAGCACATGATGTTTCTGTTTTTGGGGCCTGGACACATTTTTCCCAAAATTCTAACATACGTGCTCATTCTACATTTTTTGGGAAGAATAAAATTCATTTTTTTCTTAATCATTGTTTTCAAGTTCCAAACTTGTATTTTTAATCCAGCTTTCTGTTGGGTGATTTCAACTTTTTATAAAGTGCATATTTACCCATGTAATGCCAAGTATATGATATGATTGTGTGCCCAAATTATGTAATTACTAAGTACAGTACTATGATCAGCCAAAGTAACATGGAGAGCTTGGGCATTTTTTCTGAGTAAGATAAAGATACAAAAAGTAAGCTTTATTTTTTCGATAGAATTATATTTTATCTCTCCCTTACTGACCAATACAAAAAGTAAGCATTATTTTTTCTGAGTAAGATAAAGATACAAAAAGTAAGCTTCATTTTTTCGATAGATATTATATTTTATCTCTCCCTTACTGACCAATACACATGAAAGGTAGAGTCTGGTTCACTGAACCTCTCTAATAAGATGTGATCCCCTTGAACAAACAAATACAGATTAGTCATTTTAAGCAACATTTGTACTCTTAAATATTCCTCTTTGTGACAAAGAAACTAATTTCATAAGATACTTCACAGAAACCTAAGAAGCTTCCTGCTAAGTGAGAGGAGGCAAAATCACTGCATACATGCATGTACTTCATTCGCTTGCATCTGACAATAACTTAATTATGAATTATAATATTTATACTTTAATTCATTTTCAATATCTTTTCTCAGTTTAAGGATCTTCCTAGGTTATTATTTTTTGTTGGAGTATAAAAATATTTTTATCGATTCCTTGGGGATTTTGCTCATTGTGTTCAAATCAGCCAACACATTTTGGGTGATCACAACAAATTAATGTCGATAAAAGTAGTAGGAGAGAGTTTCTAGCGTATATCTTGTCATACAATCAATTACTTTTTCAATGGTGCATACATTTCTCAATCCATGACGACTATGAGGAGTAATATTTTCGTGCAAAGTTAGTTTCCCCCCCCATTTATTCCTCTTGTTTATACATGTTAGAACATAAAACTAACACTCAATTATCGCCACAATTTTAGAATTTTTGTGTAATAGTTAGAGGGACTTTCAGATGATCATATTCAGGTTTCGGCTCATGAAAAGGATGATGAACCTGCAAAAGCATGTTAGAAAGAATATAAAACTATTACCCTCAAATTTCACCATAATTTTAGAGTTTTGGTGTAATAGTTAGAGGTACTTTAAAAATATAGGAGTTTGTTTGGCAATCTTTCAAAATTGGACTAGGTTTAAACTTGATCAAAATTAATTTGAGAAGAATTCAGTTTGGAAAAAACTAAGTCAGACTTGGTCTAGGTTTTTTCTAGGTCAAAAAATGGCCTTTAAATTAGTTTTATTTTGAATCACCTCTCTTTGGTTCAAAATAGAAGCAGTTTAACTCAAAATTGGGTGAGATTTGACCCTGGTACAGTTTTGTATAGTTTTCAAACAGACACTAAAAGGTATAAATTAAGATGGATATAACCGTGTCATTTGTACATACTAGATTTTATGCACGTGCAATGCACATGGTTAAATACCGTGATTTGGTATTTTTATTTATTTTCTTACTAAAATTTGTTCCTCAATTACACTTTGATTATTTGTTTATTTGGTGTTTGTTTGAATAGGCTACACCCAGTTTAAATGTTTATGTTGATAGTTGAATTGTTAGGAGATAAATATAATCTAATGCTAATTTACAGTTTTATTTCATTTGGATCAGCATGAAACTGAGCTTGACCTGAGAAAGTATAGTGTTATGAAAGTGAAAACACTTAAAAAAATAACAGTATAAAAGGAAGATGAATAATAAACCCAACGAGCCAAGATGATTGATTTAAAGTGGGCTAAAACGACAGAAAATAGTTAATAAAAAATCATAAACTAAAGTTTAATGCAAAATCTAGTATACTTTTATATGATAAAAGCATCCACATATGCATATGAAAGCACTAAAAATAGTTTATGAAAATCTCTTCTAAAGATTCCTAATTTTACTAAAAAAAATTAAACTATTCTATAACAATTCACAAAACATTATCTATTGTTGCTTATATTTTATTTTTTATTGAGTCGAGATCAATCCTTCTTCATCTTTATCTTTTTACTGGGTACTTCTAGAATAGTGTCTTCATAGTTTACATCGACTGTGATATGAGGCTGGAGCATGTTATCTTTCCTTAGGCTCATTCATTTTTTGTCTTCTTGTCTAAATTCACAAAGAAGTTGAATATATTTCTTATGGTCAACACAAAATTTTGACAATACAGACTTTGATTTTTCCTATTTCAATAAGAATAAATGTTAATTTCATATATATGAATTTTTTGTGTTTTTAATTTATTACTTAAATAAGGTTAGGAGCTACCTTTTTTTCTCTGTAATGAATTCTTCTATTGTGCATATAATAAGAATTTATACTATGTCATAACGTTACATTTGCTCTGTCTGTGTTATTTTCCATGAGGATCTGAACTAAATACATTACATTTTTTATTATCAATTTGTTTTAGATTATAATATTAATATTTAATTTTTATATATTTATTTCATGAAGAAGGGATATCACTTAACCTTGGTACTACATCATCGACTATTCTACAATATTTATCATTTGGACACTTATTATTAACATCTCTATCCACTTTCTTGTTGTAGACTTGCAAACATAGAACCACTGCTCAACTCTATTGTAAATGGTAGTTATGTTGGATTTAATCTAATAAATCTATTTGTGGGCACATATGATTAATCAATGTGTATTGCTATCTTTCAGGATAACCCATTAAAGTGATCAATTAAGTTGGGTTAATTTGGTATTTAAATAAGTCATGGGGTTATATGTGCAGATACCAGGTTGTAATTGTAATTTATTGAGGGGCTAAATTACAAAAGTACAACATCTATAAATAAGGGGTTATGGTCCCTAACCTAGGGTTACATTCTCTAATTCTCTTCACCCCCATCTAAGAGAGAAATTCGGCTAAGGAGAAAACCCTAAGGTTAGAAGATCCAAAACCCAAAATCAAGATCAAGCAATGGATTCAGGTATAAGCTTCCGCTCTTTTAGATCCTTGTTAATCTCTTTGAATTAATCATGGCTATATGGTTTTAGATCTCAAGTTTTTTGATTTAGATCTAACAAGTGGTATCAGAGCCACCTTGATTAATTCTTAGGGATTTAAGTTCTATTGGGTTTTTTGATCTTAAATCTCTGGTTAAAGATTCAAATTTTTTGGGTTCGGATGAACAGTAAAATTTTTTGGGTTCGGATGAACAGTAAAAATTTTTGTTCGGATGAACAGTAACGAAAAATTTTTGTTCGGATGAACAGTAAAAATTTTTTGGATTTTTCTTTGATTTTTTCCTTCAATTTTTTCCAATTCTGGATCTGTTTTGAAAATAAAAATTAAAGATTTTTTGGTTTGACGGCGGCGGTTTCAGTTTGAAACCCTAAGGGTTCATGGCGAAAATTAAGGAGGTGGTTACCTCAAACGAACCTCGCGTTCGTTCAATCTTAACCGAACTTCGCGTTCAGTTCTCAGCTGAGCATCGCGCTCAAGTTTAACGAACCTCGCGTTCGTTCTTAAGGTGAGCCTCGCGCTCAGGATTAAGGTGAGCCTCGCGCTCAAATTTTAACGAACCTCGCGTTCAACTCAGGTGAGCGTCAAGCTCAATTTTGACGAACCTCGCGTTCGTGCTTCAGATGAACCTCGCGTTCGTACTTCAGAGGAACCTCACGTTCGAACTTCAGTCGAACCTCGCGTTCAAACTTCAGACGAACCTCGCGTTCGTACTTCAGATGAACCTCGCGTTCAGAACTTCAGACGAACCTCGGGTTCGTACTATCAGATGAACCGTCGCGTTCGAACTTCATGACGAACTCGCGTTCTAAACTTCAGACGTGCGAGACTCCAGTGAACTCATGAAGCCGCGTTAGAACTTCAGGACGAACCTGCGTTCGTTACTTCAGATGAACCTCGCTGTCGATCAGAAACCTCGTTCTACTAGTAAGGTTGAACTGGCCTCGCTTCATCTTTTTTAACGAAACCTCGCGTTCTTCTTCAGTCGAACCTCGCGTTCAAACTTCAGTTCGAACCTCGCGTTCATCCTTTTTAACGAACCTCGCGTCGTTCTCAGTTGGAAGCATCGCGTTCCAAACGAACTCGCGTTCGTTCCATTTTCAACGAACCCGCGTTCGTGTGTCAAGTGAGTCTCGTACTCAATAAGTCGAACCTCGCGTTCGAAGTTAAGGGAACTTCGTTCATTATGTGTTAAGCCTCAGGCTTTTCATGGGTCCACTTTGGTATACTTAATTTATTCAATTAAGTTATGGGCCTAAGGTTAAGCTGTGAGACCCCAATTAGTTTTTTGGAAATTCAGCTGATTAAATTGAAAATTTTTTTTAATTTAAATGCTAATTCGGTTTTTAGATCAATTATTTTAATTCAAATATTTAGAACACTAAGGTATTAAGGTTGTCTCTCTCCAATTGTTAATTGAAAAAGAAGTTGCCAAAGTAAACCTCTCTTGTGTAATTGTTCATGAGGAAGTGTGAGATGTTTGTGTGTATGCTTTCGTGTAAATCATTATATCGGCCGAAAAAAAGGAAGTTAATAATTTATTAGACTTGTAATACACATCTGGCGATGATAAGCGGGTGAAATTTAAGTTTACATGTGAATAATGACATCATCAAAGATATTTCATTATTTGACATGAGTATGCGAATGTTTTGATCATTGCAAACAAGTATCACTTACAAGTTATATTATGTCCGCCCAAGACCTTGATAAAATGTTGTGCCGGATCTTGGATGGGGATCGTTCATTATTGAATTTTATGTGGATTATGGTTATTGATGTGAGGCATCTCTTTGTTTTATTTCAGGCTAATGCATCTGCTGCAAATTTTCTTGGCTAAACGATCACTCAATTCCATGCTAAATGGACAGACTTCCGAAGTTTGAAGAGAACATAGATTAATTGTTCCTTTGTGCATGGAGTTTGACGCTATGACAGTTAAGAAGCTCTGAGCAGAACCCCTACCGTCAAAATGCGAAGCACCCTGATTGAAAAGAAGGGGCATGAGAAGTGGAGGCGTTCAAGATCGCCATGAGTCTTATGTACATAAGCGCGGCGTTCGGAAGCCTTCAGGGCATAGATCGAAGGGATTACTAAGGCACAAAGATGTTCACTTGCCGAAAGTTGAAGAAGCGTTTGCGACAAAACGATAAGGTAGAAACAAGCACGCTTTAGCTCGCTTGATTTCAATGAGAGTAAAGGGCAAAGGAAATATCAGGAACATTATGGAAATGTTCATATTTGGCGTTTCAAAGCTTAAGGCACTTAAAGCTGATCTTTGCGACGATTATTAGTGCATCTGAGTTTGTTGTCTCTTCCTGCACAGTTTCATCAGTTTAGAGGTCATTATAACGCCAAAGAAAAGGAAAATGACTCTAAATGACTCTTTCATAACTGTGTGCAAGAAGAAGACAGGTTGAATCAAGATAAGACAGAAGTGCTCATTTGGCTATGCTTCTAAAGGATAAAGGAAGAAAAGGAGAATGATAAGACAGCGTGCTAAGGTCCAGTTGAGAAGAAACAAGCATAAGATGAATCAGAGGTTGTTCTTCTGTTAAGAAGCCCTGGACATGTAAAGAAGGATGTACAAAATATCACCCTGGCGGATAATAAGGGTACCGTTCCTTGCTTGGTCTTGTTCTGAGGTTAATTTAGCTTCAGTATACCTAGAAAACATGGTGGTTGACTCTGGTTCTTACGCTACTCACATAATGTTTCTATGCAGGTTGCACTGACCTAACCGAAAGCAAGTCGATTTGAAAGACACTCTTGGGGGACGGACAATCGTAGATGTGGAAGCAATTGGCAGCCTTTAGGTGTTGTTAGGAACGTTTATATGTTGGATTTAAAAGATAATTTTGTAGACGGTGCTTTATTATGAACGGAATTTGATTTCAGTTCTGTATTGACAAAATCAGGGTTATTTGTTTCATTTGGAAACAGTCAATTCAGTTTATATTTAATTCAAATGTTGGTGGAACCGATTACGTGAGTATTTTATAACACTATATTTGTTTGATACAATTGCTGCTTACAAATGAATCCTTGCGATGTGGATCAACGGTGGTACTAAGCGTAAATTAAATAAGGAAATTCGGCGACATTATGGCATAAGCGCTAGG
>NC_033798.1:111374049-111422326 GCF_001876935.1 Asparagus officinalis | reverse complement strand
AGACACCATGGGTTTCTCGGCCACGGCCGAGACACCCTGGGTGTCTCAGCCTTGCCCGAGACACTCGCGGTGTCTCCGCTAAGGCCCGGGGTATTGTTTCGTGCGTCCCGTCCGTTTCCATCGTATCTTCATCGTCCAAACTCAGAATTGTACGATTCAAAGTACGTATGAAAGCTAACAAGGAGATCTACAGGCTCCCATGGTTGAATCATACATGGAGTAGATGGGATATGAGAGGTGCTTTGTTTTTCGTAAGTGAAGCGTACCTCCCATTCAGTTCGTATCTTCGTTATTCTGCAGTTCTGTTGCTTCACACGGTTTGTCGACTTGCTTCATGCGCTCATCAACGTCAATTAAGCTTCTGTGACTCGGATAGTAACATTCATCATCTTCTCTCTATCTCGAGCTGCGTGCAGGAATCCGTGGGTAATTTTTGACACCTATAATCTCTGGGATGAAACTCTTAAAGATTTATTGTGTTGTCTCAAAAGACAAGTCGATGTTCAAGGAGAATGACAAAACCGGCAAAGCAAACTAGGACCACGATGACACCATTTGTAGGAGTTATCTCTTCAATTGTCTTGCTGATCACTATGCAGATGTAAAGCACCAAAGAATACAGACAACGTTAACCATATTGCTGAAGTCAATCATATTAAAGAAGTTCAAAACTTTGTGGCAATGTTTTGTCAGATGACAAATTCTCTTAATTCCTTTGAATGGTGGTTAGATAATGGCTCTACATCTCTTGTTTACATTAACAAGTTCCTTTATAATTTTTATGTTGCTACTAATGAAAATGTATCAGTGTCTAATCGCTCTGCTACAAAAGCCCTTAGAATTGGAACAATGGTGATAATATTTACTTCTAGAGAAATTCTTACTCTCAAGAATGTAAAGCACGTTTAGTCATTGCAAAGAACCTACTGTCAATGTTAAGTATAAAAAAATATTTAACATGAATAGATTGGGATTTTTCTCCAATTGTGGGGGTGATAAATCATGTCAATGTGAAGTTTGTGTGCAAGTTAAGATCGCAAGAAAGCCTTTTCATAGTGTCACAAGAAGTACACAATTACTAGAGCTTATTCACTTCAACACTTGTGATTTTAAAAATTTTAATACCGGAGGAAGCATAAAATGTTTCCTCACTTTTATTTATGACCACTCTTGATATTATCATGTTTACTTATTAAGATCAAAATATGAAGCCTTTAGTAAGTTTATCGAGTTCACGACTTGAGTAGAGAAACAACTCGGTCACGTAGCTAATAAACTTAGAAGTGATAGAGAAGGAGATTATCGATCCAATGAAGTAGAAGCTTATTTGAGAGAACATAGGATAATTGCTGAGACAGCGGCTCCCTATTCATCACAATCTAATAGGATTGCAAAGAGGAAAAATTATACTTTAATAGAGATTATTAACTTAATGCTTATCACCTCTAGTCTTCCAAATCTACTAGGGTGAGGTGTTACTAATGGCAAATTGGATCCTTAATCAGATACCGTATTCTAAATCTTATATGACACCACATTAACAGTGGTTTTGTTATCCTACTCTTTTAGATAATCTCAAAGCGTGGGGGTGTCTTGCTTATGTTAGAATACCTGATATCATAAGATTAAATCTAGGACAAAAGGCGATTAAATGCATCTTTCTAAGGTTTGATAAAGATAGTGATGTAAGTAGGTTCTTGGATCTTGACACTAACTCAGTTATTGAAGCTCGAGATGCAAAATTTTTTGAGGATAAGTTTATCAAAGTTAAAAATTTATCCATCAAATATATACTAAAGAACACTAAAATAACTTTGGCTACACTAGAAAAATGTACTATTCTGGAGGGCTCTACTCAAGATGTAGGAGCTACTATTCCAGAGGAAGTTTTCAGAACCTCCCGTCAAGTGAGTGAGAAAGGTAAAGGATTTTGGTGATGACTCCTTTATGTACAATGTAGAGGCTGGTCCTTTAACTTTCATGATGCTATGAGATCCGAAGATGCAATATTAAAGTTGCAAAAGATGAGATGAATTCTCTTCTTCAAATTTACGCTTGGGAGTTGGTTGATCTTCCAGAATGAACAAAGCCAATCAAGAGCAAACGGGTCTTCAAATATACTGACGGTACCATTGATAAACGCAAGGCAAGATTGAAAGCCAAATGTTTCTCTCAAAATAAAAGAATTCGCTTATTTGACATATTCACACCAGTTTGTGACATCATGATCATTAGAGTGCTTATCTCTTGGGCTGTCATTCAAAAGCTTGTTGTGCGTCAGATGGACATGAAGACGACATTCTTAGATGGAGATATTACTGAAGAAATCTAATTGGAGTAAACATAAGGCTATGTTGTTGATAGCATGAACAACGAAGTATGCAAATTGATCAAGTCCCTTTAAGGACTGAAGTAAACTCCTAAACTTTGGCATGAGAGTTTTAATAAAATCATTCATAGAGATGGGCTTCAAGTCAGTGAATCTGAGAAATGGCTCTACATCAAAAACGTTGAAGAGAAGGTAATTGTTATCTGTCTATATATAGATGATATGCTTATCATTGGTACTGATTTGCAGATAGTCACATCTACAAAAACGTTTTTATCAACTTAGTTTTGTATGAAAAATCTTAGAGATGCTGATGTAATTCTTGGGATCAAGATTATTCAGTCAAAGAATGAGATTAGCCTAACTCGGTCTCATTATATTGAAAATATGTTGAAAAAATATGGATATTTTGATCTTCCAGAGATCTCTATACCATATGACTACAACTAGAAGCTTCAAGCTAACTTAAGATGACTGACAAAATAGCTAGAGTACTCAAGGATCATCGGGATTCTTATGTGTCTTATGTATACTATGAGCTACACAAGACCATATATAGCTTTCACTGTTGAGATTCTTAGTAGGTTTAGAAACAATCCTAAAAAGTCCAATTGGGATACTGTTAAAAGAATAATAAGATACTTAAAAGAAACTATGAATCTAGGCTTATTCTTCTCTGTATATCTTACAACTATAGAAGGCTTCTTAGATAATAGTTGGTGCTCAGAACTAGCTGAGTGTAGACCTACAAGAAGATTTGTATTTACTATGGGAGGAGCAGTAGTCTCATGGAAATTTAAAAGCAGACAATCATTGCACAATCATCAACGAAGTCTAAGTTTTATTTTGTCTATAGCAGGAGATGAGGCCGAGTGGCTCGGAAACCTTAGCAAAGACCTTTAGTTGAAAAAATTGCTAGGAGCAGTGAATACTATTTATTGTAATAATCAAACAACAAGTGTTGTGGCAATAAACTTATTGTTAACGGAAAGAAGAAGACAATTCATCTAAAGTATGATCCCTATAATGAGTTAATCAATCACGGAGTCATCTCAGTGATGGACATTTGTTCTCTAGAGAATGCCGATCCAATGACGAAAGGTCTAGAGAAACATCCGATGGGGAAAACGTTTGCTAAAATAGGTCTTAAAGCTATGCAAGTTTCATTTTCATTTTCCATGTAATCGACTTATTAGTTCCAAGCATAACTATTAATAATGCAATATTGGTTCAAAAATAACAATGAAACTTGTGTTTATCCTACTATGCGGAGGTTGGTTTTTAAAACCTTAATGAGTGCAAGACATTTTAGATGTGGATTGTAAGTAAACCAAAAGGACTCACCTATATTAGGATGCAAGTTTAGTCGTTTCCATGAAGTCTTAAGGAAAGATTTCAAAATCCTAATTAAAACCAGGAAAGAGCACTTGGCCATAACATGCTAATTTTTAAGCAAAGATAAGTGGTTCAAGGTGTAATCCACAACTTTTTAGTTTATATATGTGTGGTCACTAAATTGTATTTCGGTGATGGTTCAAAACCAAGTTCACCGTGCACTCAACTACCTTTTAGTCATTCTAAAAGAGGTTCAAGTCTACACGACATCTTCTTTATGCATAATGGTTAAAATAATAATAGTTTGAAATTTGTGGGGGATTAAAAGTTTTCCAAAAAACTGGGCTAAGTTTCAAACTACATATATATTATAGTATGTATTTTAATAACAAAAATACAATATAGCCTAGTGCTCAAAACCTTTTTGAACAAGTCAAAGATCCCGGGTTCGAAGCTAGCCCTAAACTCTTTTTATCTAATAAATCCCCCTAAGTTTGGACTCGGACTCGGACTCAAACTCAATCAGACTCGGACTCAGACTCAGTAGGACTCGGACTCAGTTGGATTTGATGGACTTAGTAAAACCCTAACTCAGACTTGAACTCAGACGTGGAATCAGACTCGGTCTCAAACTCGGACTGAGTTGAAATTGATGATTTCAATTTCACATGGGATATTTTCTGGTGGAGTCCGACTCAAAGATGCCTTTCGACTCAGACTTGCACTTGTTGGTGGATGGTGTCCGACTCAAAATGCCTTTCAACTCAGAGTTGGACTTGTTGGAGGAGTTGGCCTAGGAAATAGGTAAAGGGTGATTGTTGAGCTTCTGAACCGATCTATTTAATGTGTTAGTTAATGGGCTTATTGAATAGACCAATTAATGCAATTAGGGAGCTAAGTGGGCATAACCGATTTGACATTTGGGCTGTTTTTTTATAAATGAGCTAGAAACTCTTAGGCTGGATCAGAACCTATATGAAGACTTCTAAATAGCAAGAGAATGAATGTTCACTTTTAGATGCATCCTCTAGAAAATTGTAGCGCTATTTTTAGTCCAACTCTGTGCCAAACCAAGGAGGTCATAGTCCAAAGTCAGACCAAGGAGGTCATTTTGTGCCTGAACTTGATCAACGTGATCGTAAAAGTTCTGGTTGGTGCACACCAGTACACTCAAGTTGTTGTTCTTGAAAGCAATTCGACATTGGAATCTTTGCACTAGAGTAGGCCGAATATTGCTTTAAGTTTAGCATTTTAGGACGCACAGTGACTCAAATTATAGTTTTTCCGCAACAAGTATTTCAGGAAAGTTTCAATATCTTGTCTTTTTTTTCCTCTTTTGTTCTAACAACTGCTTGAGTCTAGTTTTTTATCCATAAAAGGACATCCAACCCGTGAGGACATGTTAGTGCAAAATTACTCTTAGCCCTTATTGAAACTTTTGAATTTTGGTTTAAGACGTAGGCTTTAACATTAACTATTGAAGTTGATGCTGCTCTCAGAACACATGTAGAGGTGTGTCATCATAATTAGCTAACATAGAATGCATATGTAGTGAACGTTATGGAAAGTACTTTAAGACTAATTTTTTAATAATGTTTAAAGGGTAATTAAGGAAATATAAATATATAAAAACATGACAGATAAGTATAGTTGTCCAATATAAATCTTTTTCTTATATGAGAAGATATTACTATTGGAAGGTAAATTTTGTTCTCAACTAAGTGAAGGAGAAATTTACTTTAGAAAAAAGAAAGGAAAGAAGAAGAAGAAGAATGAGAAAACAAGAAGGTTATGACAAAAATATTACAGAGTACTAGTAAAAAATTTATATGTTTCGAGAATGTTTTAGAAAGGAAGGCGTTACCTCAAAGCTCGTAGATATGAAACACCTAATAATTGCTAGCTAGTCTGAGATACTTACTTAGAAATTGTACCTACTACTACTAGTTTTAAATTGTATATACAAGGAAAATCTCAACGAAATATATCAAAGGATGTCACGTTGTAAATAAGGAGTTGTTTTTTTCAAAACCCCCATGATGAGAAAACCCAATTTTAGGAAAAATAACCACTTTTTGTGTTTTCCATCCATCTCTTAGAAATGGATTTTTATTGTTTGGTTGGGGGCAAAAACAACCTCAATTCCTAGAAGATTATAATTTCAATTGTTTGGTTCATTGTCTAAAAATAGGAAAACTTACCTATATGAAATGCCACATCAACCAAAAATGCTTAAAATATTTTATTTTAACCAACTTTAGCATATTTCCTCTACTGTTTGGTTGGTTTCCTAAAAACCAAGAAAAGGAAATCGGTACAAGGAAATCAATAAAATAATATTTTTATCTATTTCCATCCCTAAAACTCACCCACAACATCTAATAAAATATTATTTTTATCCTCCAACTCATCTCATTTCATCTCCTTTCTTACCTTTAAAAATAAACCAAACACAAGAAATGTGTCACATCATCCAACTCATCACATCTCATTTTATCTCATTTTATCTCATTTTTAAAAATCACATATATCATCCAATAATATTGTGACAACTCATCTCATCTCATTAAACATTCCTTTCCATCCATTTCCTCAAAAAAAAAAAATAAGAAATCAATTTCCTTAAGTACGTGTCACATCATCCAATAATATACCTCCAACTCATCTCATCTCATCTATTTTCTTATTTTTAAAAACGAACCAAACACAAACAACCTCAAAACATCATCCAATAATATACCTCCAATTCATTTCCTTATTTTTTTAACCAACCAAACAACCTCAAAACAAGTTTTTTTTAAAATCACTCACATCATCCAATAATAAGGTGACAACTCATCTCATCTCATCTCCTATTCTATAATTTCCTTCTTTTTTAAGCCAACCAAACAACTTCAAAATAATTATAATAGGAAATAGGTTTCCTATTTTTTGATTTCCCACTTTTTTTTACCAAACGAACAGCCCCTAACTGTTTGGTTGGTTTCCTAAAAATCAAAAATAAGAAATTGGGTCATGGAAATCTCAAAAACATCAATTTTCTCTATTTCCATCCCTAAAACTCACCACAACATCCAATAAAATTTTATTTTTATCTAACAACTCATCCACTTTATCCAATAAAATATTATTTTTATCCAACAACTCATCTCATATCATCTCCTAAAAATAAACCAAACACAAGAAATGGGTCACATCATCCAACTCATCTCATCTCATATTTAAAAATCACCCACATCATCTAATAATATGGTGACAACTCATCTCATCTCATTAACATTTCATTTCCACCCATTTAAAAAAAAAAGAAATTGATTTTCTTAAGTGTGAGTCACATCATCCAATAATATACAAACAACTCATCTTATCTTATCTATTTTCTTATTTTTAAGAATGAGCCAAACACAAGAAAGAAACTATTATAGGAAATAGGTTCTTATAATACATTTCCTTATTTTTTTAACCAACCAAACAATCTCAAAATAAATTTTCTTAAAAAATCACTCACATCATCCAATAATATGGTGACAACTCATCTCATCTCATCTCCTATTCTTTGATTTCCTTCTTTTTTTAGCCAACCAAACAATCTCAAAACAATTTTTCTTAGAAATAGGTTTCCGGAGGTTGGCCTTGCTTTGAAGGCTGCAATGGCTGCTTTTTGGCCTGGGTCGCCACTTCAGACTTAGGCTTCCAGACTTGGCGAGTTGACGGTGGCTTCTTCGCCTCCTCCTTTTGCAGTCTTCTACGGGCTTCCTGAGCTTGAGCCCGTGCCTGCGCTGCAACTCATCTCATCTCATCTCCTATTCTTTGATTTCCTTCTTTTTTTAGCCAACCAAACAACCATAATATAAGATTTCATATTCTTTGATTTCCCACTTTTTTAGGCAAACAAACAGCCCCTAAAAAGTTAGAAAATGAGTTTTATCAGAAAAGTGACGTGCGGTGATGTTTTGAGAACCAATTTCTCAAAAAGTAGGTTTGAAACAAACATTGAAAGTGGTCCATAAAATTGAAAAACTTGCATATTTTTTTCACAGAAATTATTTTTAGGGTGTTTTCTGACATTTTTGGCTAAACCAAATAGCCCCTAATTAGAAAGAGTCAGCTCAATAAGTTTAGGGTTGCACACAAAAAAAGGTTGATAACTGGCACTAGTTTGATAATTAAAGCAAAAGATTTAGTGCTATTTGTTTTCAAGAATACATGTGATAGAGACATATCCATTATGTAGCTTAAACTTTTTCCTAATAATGTATATGCAAGAATCCATTAGGAATAAATAAAGAAATAAATAAATAATGTTTTGAATTTTAAAGTATTATATTTGAGACAATTTGCTTCCAATATTTAAACTTAAAGTTATCATATCTTTTTGTTTACATGGTGTCCTATTCCAATAAACATTTAATAAGACTTTATTTTAATCATGATTTATTCATTAATTTTATATTATTTTCTAATTCTTTTACTTTATTAATATTTTGAATATAAGTACAATCTAGCCTTCCTTTAAATCTCAAAAAATAGAAATGAAAACCAAGAAATCTAAAAAAGTACAATTTCACACATTTCCATCCCTAAAACTCACCCACAACATCTAATAAAATATTATTTTTATCCAACAACTCATCCACCACATCTAATAAAATATTATTTTCATCCAACAACTCATCCATCACATCCACCATATCTAATAAAATATTATTTTTATCCACAACATCACTCAACTCATCTCATCTCATATTTAAAAATCACTCACATCATCCAATAAGATTGTGACAACTCATCTCATCTCATTAACATTTCATTTCTTTGTTTTCCTTCCCAAAAGCTAGGAAAACAATTTCCTTAAGTGTGAGTCACATCATCCAATAATATAATGACAACTCATCTTATCTATTTTCTTATTTTTAAGAAATAACCAAACAAAAGAAAACAACCTATTACAAGAAATATGTTTATTATAATTCATTTCTTTATTTTTTTCGCCAACCAAACAACATCAAAACAAGTTTTCTTTAAAAATCACTCACATCATCCTATAATAAGGTGACAACTCATCTCATCTCCATTTCTTTGATTTCCTTCTTTTTTTAGCCAACCAAACAATCCCTAAAACCTATTTTTCTTAGAAATAGGTTTCCTTTTCTTTGATTTCCCTCTTTTTTTAGGCAAATAAACAGCCCCTAATTCCAAAACATAAATTTTAATCATGTAGTTTATAAACTTTTATAACAATTTACTAATAAAAAAGATAATAATATTTTATTATTAGCTTAACAATAGCTTTAAAAGTTTCTTTATTTCGCAAAAACAGTGAGGAGCAACACCGATCCACTCCTTATCCCCATGGAATATCGATCTTTATGGTGGAAGAAAATTCTTTTCTCGAACCAACGGTTAAACTGTTTGTTCTTTTGTTATTTTCTTCTTCTTTTTTTGTTTATTTTTAAATATATTTTTAAAAGGACATTTTGGCTTATTTTGTCTTTAAAAAAAATTATTTTCTCAGCAACATGATACCACAGGCTCATATGCTAGCACTCTTTGGTTCTGACTTATTGACCTTATCAGTGATGAAGTAAAAAAAGCAACGGAACATCAAGACTAATTTATTAGGCTTAAGTTGGATCTTGCTGAGTAGTAATTGAGAATGTAATTGGTAAAATCTACAGGTAAAGTGATAGCTAAAAGAAATGTGGTACAAATATGCAACAATCCTAAATATAAAAGAATTAATAAACCTGCAAAAAAATAAAAAATAAAAAAAATATCCTCCTGGATATTTGAATAAGGAGGATATTTGAATATGGTACTTTCTATCATCCGTAAAATTCATCCTATGCTACCTGATCTGAGATAGGCCTATAATGACCTTGAGAGAATGCAATGGCCATGTTTTAAGATTTTGTCTCCTTTTAGAACGCGAGAGAGAGAGAGAGAGGACACTACAGTAAATTGGATGAGACGATAGAACATGACTTCTAGATTGTGAAATCTTTAAGGTGTGCCTATGTAAATATAGGTCAAACCACGAAAACCCTTGAGTTGAAGTTTTCCTTTCTAGTTGTTCACTGAGTTGCGAATTAATATTTCTTCCTACATAAAAGATCCTACCATTTCTTTTAGTGCTTTAATATGAAGAATATACCTTCATTAAATATTTATAACTATATATTGTCTAAAGTAATTACTTAACAAATAATCCAATGAAATAATCATTAGCTGCAATTCCAAAAGCAAGGCAGAATCCAAGGATATGTGTTTGCTCATTAATTAAGAGCAAGTGTTTGCTGATTAGACATGTACTCTAAGATGCCAATAGCTAGCTTAGTTAAACTTTCCCCCATGTTCTCCATGTATACCTACCTAATTATGCACAGAATAAAATCCAATGGCTCGTTAGGTCTGTTAACTTCAAGAACTACTTATCATATGAGACTTTTAGGTTTTAAATAATTCCAACAGAGATCAAAGGTATTGGCCCTATATCCACATGCTAGAAGTACCAAGAAACGTGGAAGCAGTTTTTTTGCTACCTAGTTCATCAGTGATCTTCGTATATTATGTCCACATGAACACGCAAAGCTAGAAAATGTATCCTACCCTACCTTTGTCTGCCCTCTTTCGTGATATAAAAAGCAATAGGGGTCATTTCCGAGCCCATAGAGTTAGATGTAGCGTGTACCTCTCAAGAGAGCCGGAGTTTAAAAGAGGAAATTAGCATAGGTAAGAATTAAGCTCTTCCCTCTCACAGTGAAGCTGGAGGGGCCTACTGAATAGTAGACCAAATTCCTCATTATGCCTTGAATGATGAAGCAACTAGCCTTCTGAAATCTGATGCTTTGCCGTCTGAGAAATGAAGAGAGTACTCCATCAGTGCGTGTATTTCCTAACATGTATCTGCAGATTTAGAGCTACATATAGAATGTTTTCAATTATTCTTATTTAAATTTCTTACTTTTTCTTTTGAAGGTTTTTATTTTCCATGTATATCCTCCAAATTTATAAAGTTGGATTTTTTTTCTTGGCTTATTGTCGTTGCATCGATACCCTCCAAAATCTAATAAATTTGCACATGTATAGAACCATACTAGTAGAAATATTGTTCACACTTAAATCTACTAATGATTGTTATTTTTATCCAAATATGATAATTTTTTTAGAATAATATGGTTAAATATGTGAAAGGTGGAAAGCATATAGGATGTATCACCAACATGTTCCATTAGTACTGCTATGATTTTATGTCAATAAAATATTTGTTTAGATCAAATCTCTGAAAGATTTAATAATATTTAAAAATACTCCCAAGTCAATCAATATTTTTTGTATGCCTTTGTCAATCATATCTTTTGAGGGTAGTATACGTAAAAAGGTCATTAATTCTTTTTAATTACTATAAGGGGTCGTTTGGTTGCATGATTTGTACAAGGAAAGCTGAAAATGTTGTCAGAATTAAGGGTTTTTTGCAGCTTTATCAACTTTCAATAGTTTGGTTGCATAAGAATATATGGTAAATCTGCATTCTTTATGCTTAGGTGGCACGGAAAGTGAAATCCCTCTAAATTGGGGTGATTTCATCCGAAAGCTGACATTCTTTATGCTTAGGTGGCACGGAAAGTGAAATCCCTCTAAATTGGGGTGATTTCATCCGAAAGCTGACAATAGCATCATAAGCGGCACGGAAAGTGAAATCCCTCTAAATTGGGGTGATTTCATCCGAAAGCTGACAATAGCATCATAAGCATGTTAATCAAGGTTAATTTAGTTGAACTTTGAGGGGGTTTCTCTACAAATGGGGCCCACACATCTATCACTTTCAAGTTTACATAATGCAATCCCAACAAGGAAGTAGTATCATTTTATGAATCACAATGATTCTTAACCAAACAATGTAAATCATTAAATGTAAAGTGATGAGGTGGACAACAACTTTCCAAGTTGTGTCATAAATACACAACATTACCAACAATAACCAAACAGCCCCTAAGATTGGTCTTTAATTCATCTTCTTCAGTGGTGGGATCAAATCTCTTAGGGGCTGTTTGGTTGCACACTTTTTGAGAAAACTTTTCTCAAAATATCTGACAATGGCAAATTTATAATTAAAAATTTTCCAGAGATTTCTATAAATTGTGTTTGGTTCAACAAAAAATTTACAGAAATATTTTCTATAAAATATCAAAACCTACCAAATTTTACAAAAGCAATTTCCTCTCAAAATGAGAGGAAATCACCAGAAATCTAACACATACCATATTTAATTAAAAACCTACCAAATCTTATTATTTTCTATAAAGTTATGAGCTATTTTCTTGTTTTGAACCAAACAAGCAAAATACAAAAAACAAGAAAATTGGTACTTTTTAATTTCTCAAAACTTTTCCTATAATTTTTTTAAGAAATACAGGGAAATTATATTTTAGGTGGAAATCATTTCCTATAATTTCTAGAAATTGAACCAAACACCCCCTTAAACTAGGAGTAAGGCGTTCATACCTTGAACTTGTGATATTTCTACCATAATAAAAGGTGCATGACACATGTATCTTACCAAATTCCTCTGGTTTTCTTAAGCAAATTAATGATTATCTTACACTTTTTATGTGTTTTTTTAGCACCATATGAGCAAGATGCCAAAGCGAGTAAACTAAATGATTCGAGGAAGGCAATCATAGACAAATCGGCTTCATCATTCTAAACTCAACGGTGCACATGGCTTGGGATGATTCGTATGATTCTAAGATCACATAAAAGAACTTGGTTATATATGTTGCTTTTTTCAGACTCTTGTGAGAGTGGAAGAGGCACATCATAGGGGTCTTGCTCATTCTATTGCCTTTAGTTTCTTGATATAAAGCCTAGTATTAGCAAATTAAATAATATAACACCAGAATGAACTAAAAGCTTGTGGCAAATTGTTTTATTTCATCCAAAGCATTTATACTTTGTATGAGGGAGACCATGTATTGGAGAAGATCGTGCATGCTTTTATCAACTCTTTTGAGGGGGTTGCAGGTCAGGCCTATAAAATAGAGGCAATTGATTTCATTGAAAGTAGATGCCATTATGAATTTCTTTATTTTTTTTAAGCCCAACCGAAAGGTATAGGAGCAACTTTAGGGAAGAGGTGCATTTCATTTGAACCGAACTTTATAAAGGATGAAGTTCTAAAGACCTATGGTTTCATACTTTCATGGCATTAGGAATACAGATTTGTACCATGAAGATAGCCTATCATTTCCTTTTGATCTTTCATTACACTATTCATTCGTGCATTAAATATTAAATTGCTTTAGAAAAGGAACAAGGGGGGAAGTTACGTAAGAAAAAAAGAAAGGAGAAGAAAGAGAAATTATGTTTGGTAATTTTCTCAGGAGTAGCCCAAGGGCTTCGACTGGGCCTTCGAAATCAGGCTAAGCGCAAAGGACACTGGATTTACTCCACCATTTGTTTTCTTCTCGATTTTATTCACATTGATGTAGGTCCACGTCACGAGGGGCACCCAACGAGGTTACAAATATACAGGAAAATAAATCAGCTCAGCACTGTTATATTTGTGCATGTACTATGTACAATGAAGTGTTCTTTGCTACATAAATTATCAATGAGTTCAAATACAAAATCGCACGTTTATGGAGCCAACGGTCTGGACTAACCTATAGTTGAACGAATCATTATAAGATGGGCTTCTCAATGAATGGGCCTTCTTAGCATATTGCAACTTCAAACCCAACTAAGTCCTACAATCTTCACCCCCTTCATTTTCTCTCTCAAACTCTCAACGTCTCCCCACTTCTCCTCACTAGCATAAACTTTTGAAAGCATCACTTTATAAGCACCTTTTCCCGGGTCGATCTCAAATAGCATCCGACCTGCAATCTCGGCCAAATCCGACCTGCCATGCAATCCACAACCCCATAGCAAAGCCCCCCAAACTCCAGAACGCGAACCCGGTAAAGATGGCATACCCTCTACCAGCTCGTGAGCCTCATCTAGCTTACCAACAAAGCTCATTAACTTCACCATGTACACATAGTGTTGCATCTCTGGTTCAATCCCAAACTCATCTCTCATTGTTCTAAACAATCTGGATCCTTCTTCGAATAGACCCGAATGAGCACATGCACAGAGGACACCAGAGAGTGTGGCGTTATCGGGTTTAACCCCATTGTCCACCATATTATTGAACACTCTCATAGCTTCAAAACCTAGCCCGTTCGAGCCTAGACCTGATATAACTGCATTGTATGTAATTGTGTTCTTATCAGGCATTGTCTTGAAAACCTGTAAACCCATTTGCGCGAACCCACATTTACAGTACAAGTCTATAAGAGCACATAAGACTGCAGTATCCAAATCCATTCCAATCCGAACTACATGACAATGGATCTCCTTACCGGGTCCAATTGTTGCCATCGAAGCGCAACCCGACAGAATACTAGCAATCAATACAGAATCCGGCCTTCTAATTGAACTGTCATTCATCTCCCTAAACAATTCAAGCGCTTTCTGCCACTTACCGGCCTTAAAAAAACCAGTGATGACAGCCGACCAAGTCACCAAATCTGGGCAAGATAGCTCCTTAAATATCTGATTACCCGAATCCGAACAATCCAGCCTCAAGTATATACTCACAAGCACACTCCTCACATGAGCATTGAACTCAAATCCTCCTTTCAAAACAAGCCCATGAACCCCTCTAGCAAATTGAAGCGAATTTGGATCCCAAAAGCACGAGATCAGCCCAACAAACGAATACCCATCTGGGCTCTCTCCTCTCTTTCTCATTCTACTAAACACGTCAAGCCCATCCATCCATAATCCACCATACCCGAAACCCGATAACAGCGTGTTATAAACAACCAAGTCTGGATGAGGCATTTCATCAAACACCTTAACAGCATCATCTAACCTCCCAATTTTTGAGTAAGTACTGATCAAAGTGGTAATGGGTATCAAATCAGAACCAAACCCGGAAGAGAGAATGAAGGCATGGATGGATTTGAGGCCATTATCATCGAAATTATCGGAGCAAGCACGAAGGAGAGTGGCGAAGGTGAAGCTATCGGGTCGGGTTGAGGAGCGAAGCAAATGGGCGAAGAGAGAGAGCGCGTGAGAAAACTGATGATTTCGGGCGTGAGAGCGGATGAGAGAGTTGTAGAGGATAATGGGTTGTCGGGTTCGGGTTTGGTAGAAGAGGGTGCGGGCCGAGAGGAGGTCGTTGTGAGCGGAGTAGGAGTTGATTAACAGTTGGGGACTTTGAGAGAGAGAAGAGGAGGTGATGAGGAGAGAGTGGAGTTGTTTTGTTGAGGAGAGGGAAGGGAGAGCTGAATATGAGAGGAGCTCCATGAGAGACTTCATCTTTTATGGGATCAATTTCAACTCTCTGATTGCGAGCTCACCAACAAAAGACGAAGAAGGCGAGCACATTTATGCGATGCGATGATCCAAATCAAGCGCAGAGATTGAGAGAAACTGTGAAAATTTAGGGTTTTTCTGGTCCTTTCAGTTGACGAGATGACGTTGATGGCGGGAAAGATATGTTGGGATTTCGGAGCAGGAAGCGTTTATCCGATGTGTCGGGTTCGGGTTCAGTAAGGCCTGAACCTGACCCGTTAAATGATCTGACACGTCGACACTCATCTCTTTTATAATTCTATGTTAGTCCCTGCAATCTTTGAAACTGATCATATGCCCCTCATATCTTAAGAAGTCTTGCAAATTGGTTTCTCTGTTAGTTTTTCAGTTGCATCTTAAAATGGTGGTTGGATTAACTCTTAATCAATTACTCTCAATTATCAAATATCCCTTAAAACATTTAAGAAGCTTTAAAATTACCATTGCGAAAGATTAGAAATGAATTAAGGCATACTTTTTGAATGTTGGAGAAATTATATGATTGTCTATTTTAGAGATTTTAGTTAGCGGGTTTCGATTTTAAAATCGTTAAAAGTGTGAGTTGTTAGAACTTAATTGAGCAAAATTTCCTAGACACTTTGGGATTGGAGGGACTTAGCAATTTCAATGATGTGACGAGTTACTATAAATTATTTAGAGATGTGAGGGATTGATATCTAAAACACCTTATTGAACCATCATTAGGTTTAATTGTCTCAAAATAACCATTGAAAATGTTATCACTTATTAGCTGCACCGATTCGTATAATTGCCTCAAATTAACCCCTCCAATCAAGAGCTTCAGTGGCAAGATATAAGATTTGGAGGACCAAATAGTAGTTTTAACAATGAAAAGGACTAGTTCAAAATATTAAAAGTTAGGGACTAATGTCGAAAAAACCCCAAATTTCCCAGAAATCCTCTGCCTAAAAGATTCTTTCTTCTTGCAGCATTTTCTCTCATTCGCTCCTTGCTCAATCCCTTTCAAGATGCTGAGAAATCTATAAACTGCTTTAACCCAATTCTCTTCGATCTCTTTTCTATTTAAAGGTCTAATCTTTTTCGATTCGTTTCAGTCTCAAGGTACTCCGCTCCAACAAGAAGGAAGGAATGCGGCCAAATGTATCGCGAAATCCAAAAGGGTTTATAACCTACGACTTCGGAATGTACAGGTTACGGTTTTGATCGATTTGATGATTAGGGCTTGAACTGGGGTCTTTTTGGTCGGTTTTGGAATAAAATTTGTTATTTATTTTCTTTTTAATGTTCAAGAAACTATGAATTTTCAAAGGGAAATTCCCTCAAGAACCGACATGCTATCATTTGAAGCATATCATGTTCTTGGTTCATGGTCTTTTGCTAATAAATGTTAAGGTGATTAATTAGATGCAACTCATTTGGAAAAATTGATGGTCTTATTTTTTTTTCATTTGTTAATATTAGTGTGAATTGTTTATACATTGTGTTGCCATTATTCCAGAAATTATTGTTAAGCTGCAATCCATTATCATTTTGCTTAGTGAAAGTTGATTTAAGATTGGTGATGTAGTCCATAAAATGGTTGTGGTGCTTCAAATTCCAGAACTTTGTTCTGCCTTTGCTGGTTTGGTTTATGATTTAATTTGCATATTTGCACAGTTAGAAATCAAATCATTACATTCTTTATAACACTAGATGGAAACATAATTGTAAACAGGATTATCCTGTTCGTTATCCTGTTTAGAATGCTTCATATTATGGAGAAAAATTTTCATTTGTTTACTTATGAAATTGAAATTGATTGAATTTCAGATTGAAGTTGGTGAAGTTGTCGCTGTTAACTGTTAAGTTAAAACTTAATGTTAACCAAAGAGAAAATGACATGAAGATAGTGGTGGCTGAATACTCAGCCATTTGTGATCCTGGGTTGTATGCATTAATCATATAGAGTGAATATTAGCCATAAAGTCTGGCCCAGATATAGTCTTTTAGAGATTATGTATGTTTGTATGTTGAGGTCCACATCTTTTATAGATTTGTGCTTTTATACCTGCAGATTCTTGAGGGTTCCGTTTGAGTTCCCACAGAACTTGTAAAATGTCTTCGCAAAAATATCTGCTAATCTTCTCACTGCTCCTCTATTTGCTTATTTTGTGTGGTGATTTGTTGAAGGTTTACCAGCAGTGGTGCTCATTTTGTTTTTTGTTTGTTTTTTGTTTTTTTGTTTGTTTGTTTTTGCTTTCCTATGTTTTTGAAATCAGGCAGAATGAATGTTCCTTGCCTGTAATGTATTTTGCAAATAAATGATGCATCAAACTATGAGCTAATGGAGGCGAGAGGCTGAAATTTCTGCAAGGGCATTGATATTTAAGAAGAGGTTTTCTCCAGAGAATAGGCTCAAAGACAATTAACTACACTTTCTTGCTTATATGTATGGTGCAATAGTAAAGAGATTGTTGATACCAAACTTTAACCATATCATGGGTGCTTGTATGGCTACTGTTGAAGAAAGAAAGTTCCTTCTGGAACAGAATTACTTTCACAGGGGTGAGTGAATGGAATCCACCAAAATTGTTTGTTTGCTTGGCATTCTTTCACTTAAATTCTATGTTTCTAGATTTCTATCTACTCCATTTATTTAACAGCAAACTCACTTCTCAGAGTGTTGGCTTTTATGATGAACTTTTAAGTTGGTCCAAAGTTGAAAAAAGTTTTTATTCAGTATTTCTAACGACTTGCCTGATATGTTATAGATTAATAGCAAACTTTGTTCTGAGATTTATTTATAAGTTAAATGAATGATGATGCAACAGGTCCTCCATCGCATTTCTCTACTTATGTGGCCTGAATATGCTGAGAAAATCAAACATCTCCAAGCAAGGGCTAGAAACCAAGTATAACTGATGCAAGCTTAAAACGATGGGGTTGGAGATGACCCTTTATAGGCTAGAAGCTAATGAGGCAGCAGAGAGTAAACACAACATATACATTATTTCAATCAAGATTTTGATCATGCTTTGTAAAGTGGTTTATTTCTGTCATCGTTATGGTAAATTCTTTGGATGATTAATTCAGTTGATGATGCTTGAAAAACTGTAACACAGAGAACTGAATGGAACTCAGGATATAATTTCATCTGCTTCTTTGTCGAACAAGAATTTGCGGGCATCAGTTGAACACAATGAGGTTATGCAACATGAAGTTGTAGAGTTTGAACTAGCTGCTGAGGATGCTTGCAGTATGCTCAGATTACAGTTGTTTCGAAAAAACTGGAAGATTTGTGAAGCAATCCAGGTATTCATCTTTTTTCTCTGTATCTCTCTCATAACATAGTTGATTGTTCTAGATGTTTTTTGCCATTGTATTCTACAATTCCTTAGCCGGTTTATCTGCAATTAAAATAATGCTAAGAGTTTCTTATATTTCTTTCACTCTAGTTTCTTCAAAATGAGAATTCTGAAACATTCCATTCCTTTGTACCGAGAATTACTCCTTCGCTGTGACTGAAATTGATCTAGCTGATGAATGTAAGCTGCTAATATTTCTTTATGAGAAGTTTCTAGCTTTGAACCTTGATAACATAGTTTATGACTATAAAGACATATATTATCAAGTATATTTTAGAGTATAATATTTGAGTTTTGAAATTGATTGTATTTAAGAACATTTGTAGTCGTAGATGTGTGTGTGTATGAGCAAGTGTGTTTGTGTGTGTGATTTTATAAGTGATTACTTGATAAATATGCGTGCGTGTGCATGATTTTATAAGTGTTTAAAAATTCTTAGTGATAACTTGATAATGAAGTATTTTTAAGGATAAATCGTTAGAAGTATTGTATTGAAATTTTAGCAACAAAAATATCATTTGAGTTTAAAAAATATTGTAGAGAACCAAAGAATGTAAATGGCTCATTTTTCTATGAAAAGTTTTTATCTTTGAACCTTAGCAAAATATATTATGGCTTCAAAGATGTTATATATCAAGTATATTTGAGAGTACAATATTGAGTTTTTAAATTGTTTTGGCCGCATTGGGAACTTTCATAGCCGCTGATACATATATGATTTTATAAGTGATTAAGATTTCTTAGTGGTTACTTGTCAATGCAGTTTTCTTAAGGATAAATTGTTAGAACAATAGTATTGATGTTTTACCAGCGAAATCATCGTTGAGGCCTAAAAATATTGTAGAGGCTCAAAGAATGTAGACAGCTCATTTTTTTTAATGAGAAGTTTCTATCTTTGAACCTTAACAACAAGGTTTATGCTTACAAAGATGTTGTACACCATCAAGTATATTTTAGAGTAGAATATTGAGTTTTGAAATTGTTTTGATAGTATTAAGAACTTTTGTAGCCGTTGATTTTATAAATGATTAAAATGTCTTAGTGATGACTTGATCATGTAGTTTTCTCAAAAATAAATTATCACAACTATTTGAAGTTTTAGCAGCGACATCATCTGAACCCTAAAAATATTGTAGAGGCTCAAAGAATATAAACTGCTCATTTTTCTTTATGAGAAGTTTCTATCTTTGAACCTCGACAACATAGTTTTTGGCCACAAAGATGTTGTATATAGTGTATATTTTAAAGTACAATCTTGAGTTGGAATAGTTTTGCTTGTATCCGGAACTTTTGTGGCCTTAGATGTGTGATCTTGTGCTAATTAAGATTGTTTAGCGATTACTTAATAGCATGAGGCAAAACGTCCTTTATCAGTTTTCGGGGAAAGTCCCTTTGTTCTATTTGTTTTAATAGAGTACCCTTTCAATAGCTATGTTCTAGATGGGAAACATTCACTATCATAATTTCAGGTTTAGTTATGAAAGGTATTTCCTCCATTAGATTTAGTGAATTAATGTTTGATTTTGGCCCCTCCCTTTCAAAGAAAATCTTACTTCCCATTTGTGCTTTATTTGTTTTTGTACTTTTCATTTATTGGTTGTCCCTACAGCTGTTCCACTTTTTCCTATTAGATTTGGATGAACAAAAATAAAACAATCTTGTACTATCTTAGACATTGAGGTTTCTTTCAAGTTTAATATTATATACAGCAGATTTTTTTGGTCAAATCTGACATAGTAAAAAATGTTCTTTCCGCTAAATACGCCATAGGGATCAAACACTAAATATTAAATATATATGTTTATACTAAATTTAATAGCACATATCTTCATCCACGATCCTGGAGCAGTTATAATGTGCAAAAATAGTTAGCCTCCGGAAGATAATGCATAAATAAAAATGTTTAAAGGAAAACAAAAGGAAGAAATTACCTATATATTCCTTGGAGTCAACATCAAAGAGCATTTCTTCTCAAGCAAAACTGTAGTTTATTGGCATTTGTAGAGAGGAGATTAAAATTTGAAGGCAATCACAAGTCTACCCAATTTATAGCAATGGAAAAATCCGCATAGGATTCGGGCGCTACACAAGTGTCAGCTAGGAAACATGCACCCAATCCTTTGAGCATGTCCCTATTCAGATCCTAGAATTTCTTGGGAAAATGTACTGAAAATAGGAGGAACGAATCTAAAATAGGAGGAACGAATCTATTTGTGTTTCCAGTTTGTAGGATAGCGGGTTTGAACTGTATTGAACGTTTATGGTGAGTACAAATGAAAAGATTTGGTTCACTTGACTCGGAAGACTGATTAATTTGATGACTCAATAACTTGGTTTGTATCCATCTTCCCTAAAATAGAGGAGTTGGGTTCAAAATGTAAATTGGTTGGGACTCAAAATTACACCTTCTGCTGTGGCTGAAATTGATCTAGCTGATGAAATTAAGAAAACGATAGATTTCTCAACAACGAAAAGAAGCAGAAGACATCTCTATTCTGTTCATTGCTTGTTTGGTTATATTTGTTTATTGATTTATTATTTTTACTCTTAACTCTAAGTATCATTCAGATTGGATTACTACTATACAAGTTTCTCTAAGAATCACATTAGTAGGAAAACTCTATTTTGAGACTTGTTTGTTTGCATGGAAGTAATTATGAAACAGCTAAAGAAAAGGAAGGAGAGGCTACATTTGCTACTTTCGAGCAAAAAAAAAATTTTGTTTCTCTAAAAAAACTACTTTCAATACTTTCTTAAACGCTGATGTGGCGTCTGTATGTCATCCCTACTTTCTAAATGTTTTTCCGCCCCTCAAGGCTCGGAAGTAGCTCGGAAGTAGGTGAAATGTGTCTTAATTAGGAAACATATTCATTAATATTTCCTTTGTTAGTTACTTCCTAACAACTTCTCATTACTATCCAAACAAAAATAGAATGAAGAATAAGAACTACTATTTCCACTACTTCAAAAAATATGTGAAACAAATAATTTTTTTTACTTCCATTCGTGCTTCATAAATTTAGAAGTTACTTCTTTGATCTATTTCCTACTTTCAGTACTTCAGTCAAATCAAATGAGCCCTTGATCTCAGAACCAATATGTTGAGAACTAAAATTTCTTCATATAGAATTCTAATGCCATTATTAGATTTTGTTGATTTCAAGTTATATCCAGTTAATTATTATTTCTCTTCAGGTTTGATCTTATTAACTCTGCAACCAAATTGATCAATTCCTCTCTATATCTGACTCCCTGTAACAATGCCTGAATGATTACCATCAGATCCTTCAATTTCTTAGTCTCAGTGTAGAGGACATTTCTTGAATGGCAATTGACAATTAAGGTCCGGTTCAAATATAAACTCGAAAATTTCCCACGTTTGGCTTGAGAAAAGTAACCTTTCAGCATTCAAAATGACATGTGTTTGTTAACAGTTGTATATTCTATAATGGCCATAAGCTTATAAATATTTCTTCCAAGTTGACATGCTAGCATCAAGGAGTTCATAGACCATAATAGATACACCTGTATAAACCATCCTCTCGTCATTTTGATCTTCAACATGCCTTTATGCTTTTCAACTTTAAAGTGAACATCTCACTATATCAAATTCCTGAGCATGAGAACAGCCAATTTCCCTGCATCTTCCATTTTCTTTGTGTTCAAAAGTGTAAGCCCGGATGAGGAGGAGCTTCTCCTCCGGGAGGGAGTGTTGGTCCCGTTAATGGGTGTCGGGCCGGAGATGGTGGCAACCAATATGCCCACAGCCTTTTCACTAGTAGCAAATCATCAGTCCTTTTATATTGGCAAATCATCGGCCTCCAGCTGTTTGTTTGCATTGTATTGTCGATTCATTCAATATTTTTCTTGGAGTAATACCTGGATATAAATCCACAATATTAAACTGCAATGATATGTTACTAATTCTAGTATTGTTTACAAATGCATGATGCATCCTGTGCACCAAGGAGTTGTGGCTACCCAATTCTGTTTTCTTAGTAAGTATATCCCTTATTTTTTTAAATTCACTTGGGAATTTTGTGGAACTGTTCTTAGCAAATGTCTTGTTAGGGCCATAACTCGAAAATAATGTCGTGATGGAGATCAGGAGATGTATGTGCTACATAGTTCAGGAGTTGCATATGCAACCAATCAATCCCTAAATCTTGTTGGTATTATAAGCTGACTACATATATTGCAATAGAATAGATGAGATCGAGCATACAGGTCAAGGTGATGGCGAAGCAGCCATGGAGGAAGAAGATGGTGAGGGCATAGGCTGTGATTTTTCCCATTGAATTTGCAGCTCCCAGGCAGAATTAGTAAAAGGTGTTTTAAGTATGATATTTGAGATGAATATTTATGTATCACGTTGAAGGTTGGAACAAGGGGTTGAATGTTGTCTTTGCTTTTGAAGTAGCGAGTTTGGTGCATAACAAAGAAATTCGTGGTCATGTTTAAAATGTTGGCACTTGGCAGAAAAGAGAGAGGATAGAGGCGTTTTACGTTCACTAGCATGGTTAATGTGACTTAGTTTCTCAGTGGAGGAGAATAAGAACCTAATCATATCTATCCTTTAGAGAAAAGAAAGAAACAAAAGTAGTAGTTTCAAAAATGTTTTTTTCCCCTTTGTCGAAGTATTCTATTTGTGCAGTTGACACTTTAAAAATATATGCCTAGCTAGTCTCTGTGTTCTTTTCTGATCTTCAAATGAACAGAATGGAGTAAAGGTAGAACCTCATCTCCCAGTCTGTTCTTTTGTTCTGATCTTGCGCTTCAAGCGGTGATCTCCCAATCTCTGGTCGAGTTTCCTACTAAATAAATTATACTTTTGCATTCCTAGACTCGATATCATGGAAAAGGCTTACGCTATTTTCAGCGACTTTTGCCGTCACTTGTTTAGGAAACTTCACTTCTTCTAGGTTACCAATGTACAGGTCACTTCTTCAACCATGATCATCAAGAGAACCATTAAGATTTATTTGAAACATGAATTGAAATTTATTCCTGCTTCTCGACCCAAGACAAATAACACATCAGCATTCGAAATGACATGTATTCTCGTCAAGATGGCATGCGCTAGTATCAAAAGCATAGAAAATATTATTAACTAATAGGCACACCAAATATATTAATTAAATTTTTGTTGTAATCTTCAAACATGCAACACGTATCAAGATGGGAGTAAAAACTTCAGTCTATCGAACCCTTGAGCTTTTGAACAACCAAAGGCCCTGAGTCTTACATTTTCTTTGCATTCAAAAGTTTAAGCGCAGAGGCGGAGGAGGGACTGGTTCTCGTGGAGGAAGATCCGGTTTTGGCATCCAATGTCTCGGTTTTGGCATCCAATGTCTCACCGGAGTAGGTGGCGCTTCAGCTGTCACATATCCTCGAGCTGACCGCCTCTTCCTTACTAGCACATCGTCGGCCTCCAGCTGTCGGCATGCTACTGCTCCATCTAATATGTCATTATGAGTAGTACCTGAACAATTATCATGTGTTATTACAACTGTGGTATGTAAGCTGTAATAGGATGAACGGAAACTGGAATGGAACTTACAGGCCGAGGAGATGGCGATGATGGCAAAGCAGCAGAGGAGGAAGAGAACGGTGAGGGCTTTGACTTTTTCCATGGAATGAAATAATATCAAGAGAGGTTTAATTATATAAAGTTCTAAGGGTTGGAAGACGGAGGCGTTGAATCTTGACTTCAAAGACTTTCAATTTGTGTAGGTCATATTCAAAATCCATATTAGAGGCTTATGTTTCACCAGTACGACGAATTGAACATTTGGTTTCTCTTTAGGGGAGAAAGTCGTCTGCGCGTATCTCTTACATATACTGGGAAGTTTCCTGGGGGACTTTAGACGGTGAAGGACTTTAGACGGTGAAGTCGATGGTGAGGAAGTTGAGAAAGGTGACAGACAGGTGACAATGGTTTTATTAAGGACAAAATTTTAAAATAGTCCAATTTAGAAACTTATTTGTAAAAAACAATCTATTTCGAAAATAATTATCAAATTCGACCCAGTTTTAGCTAACTAAATAATTGTCAAATTCGAAACTAGGTCGAATTTGGCGAAAAAAAACTTAGAAAGTCTCGTGAAGTTTAAGCTCCTAATTAACTTGCTTATGGGGGCTTAAACTTCACAGGACATGATGTCCCGTGAAGTTTTCTAATTTTTTTTGCCAAATTCTATCCAGTTTCAACCAATTGGGCTGAAACTGGATCGAATTTGGCAATTATTTTCGAAATATGTCGTCTTTTGCAAATAAGTTTCTAAAGAGGTCTAAAATAAAAATTTGTCCTTTTATTAAGCAATGATTCTTTGCAAAATGTGTAGGGTGGATTTCATAAAAGTCATTCATAGTGACTCCACAAGGGGGTTTAGAGATTTATTATTCTTCGAGATATGTGAGGTTTTTGACCGCAGAAGATGTTGAATTCACAAGTAGGGGTGGAATCGAATCGAATTTGAACGAATAGTACAATGTTCAAATTTGAATTCGGTTCATATTGGGCTATTCGTGTTCGTATTCGTATTCGGCTCGAATAGTTATACAAATTCGAATTCGATTCGTTTACATATATTGATGTTCGAAAAATATTCGCGAATATTCGTTTAACCTTATTCGGCATTTTTGATTTTGAATTATTCGTCAAATATTTGATATGTATTTGCTAATAATTCGAAAATCATAAAAAATAATCATAATCAGTAAACAAAATGCATTAACCACCTGCTGGAAATAATTTGGGGAAAAAAGTTTTTACAAAAAAATTAACAGAAAATATAAGATGAACCTGACGGGGAGGAGGGTGTCGTCGGCTCGTCGCGGGGATGAGGGCGTCGTCGGCTCTTCGGCTTCGTCGGCTCGTCGAGGGGAGCAGGGCGTCGTCGGCTCGTCTAGGGGAGGCGTCACCGCGTCGAAGAGGGAGGGGGATGGGACTGAGAGATGGAAAGAGTTCGGCGGTTTCAGAGCTAGGGCACTTGGACTTGTTAAAGCTATTTATATTACTTATGAGTTGCCAAGTGCAAATCTGAACCGTTCATTCATGATCCAAAGGACATGTGAAACCCTAGGTCCCTTAACTTGTTTATTTACATATGGGTAGAAGTTGTAATAGAAAATTTTGATGGGTAATATTTATAACAAGTTTAATTAATAGGATTAACATATAAAAAGTTATCGAATAGTTAATAATCAGTCGAATTGAATATACTTTTAGTTAAATTCTATTCGTTTATAAGCCGAATACTGAAAAATATTCATTTAGTGTTAAATGAACTGTCGGATCGAATATGACCGAATATCTGGACGAATATTAGACGAACTGTTTATTAAATATTTGGTTCACTTCCACCCCTATTCACAAGGGGTGTTAATATTCCACAATAGGTTTATGAAATTCACCCCACATATTTTTCAACGATTCCCCTTCACAAATAAGACAGTAATTTTAGGATGCTGGATTCACCCCAAAGATAAGTTGAAGAGGTTTATTTATTCGGCATTGAAGGTTGGAAGGATAACATTCGAAGGGGATTTCTTGCACACCAAACGAACTCTCGGTCATGTTCGAGGTCCCATAGAAGAGCAGGAGCAAAATTCAACACTCTGCCATCATATTCAGGGGCCTTCTGTTTTATGCACATATATTTTGTAAGTTTTTCTTTTGGTTTTAGAGGTATATTTTTGTCCTTTCTTTGGATATTTAGTTGAGTACATTTATTGCATACCGCTAGAATCAAACCGTAATTTATTGTATAGAAATAACGGACAACAGCTGGTTTCAACAAAAACAACATGTGTTCTCAAATTGGAAGAAAAAACTTTCATTTTCTACTCTTTATAGTGTTGTAATATTTTGATGCGAAGTATTAAAATACCCCTATTATTGGCCAAACTATCAGCCGAAGTCCAAGATGGAATGAAGTATTAAAATATCCCTCTTACTGGCCTAACTATCAGCCGAAGTCAAGATGGAATAAAGTAATTGGACTGCAGAGGGATCTCTATTTAACTATAATAAATAAAGAAAGAAAAAGAGGGTCATAACTATCAATTCTAAAGAAAAGACGGGAGTAATTGCTTTTAGTAGAGATCAAATTGAAGATGTACTCAAAGCAAAAATAATAATATTGGCATAATTATCATATCAATTATCAACCTCTCTATTGTAATATACTAAAGAAATAAAAACAAGAGACAAGAGATAAGAGAAGAAGAGAAATTGTAATTTTTATTCCTCTTAATCCATTTCCATACATGGTACAATTTATAAATACATGATGAAAGATAAAAGGATATTGGGCTAATGAAAAGACACCAAGTTAATAGTCCACATACAAAGTAATGTCCACATACATTTTGTTTTTTAGATTTCAACACTCCCCCTTGGACATTACTTCGAGATGTCAATGCCTCATTAAAAACTTCGCTAGAAAAACCCAGTGGGAAAAAAAACTAGTCGAGTAAAAGAGTACACGACTTAAGTAGATTTTTGTGTTGCATTAGTTGCCTCATTAAAAACATTTGGCTAAGAAAACTCTGTGGGACAAAACTTAACAAAAAAAAGTACAACTATAGTCCTTCAAGACGCAATCTTCGGGATTGCATTGAAAATTCGCTCCCCCTGATGATGACAATCTTATGAGTCTATGCTAAGAAAAATCCAGTGGGACAAAACTTAGCGAAAAGGGGGAAAAAATGATGATAGACCTTCAGGTCCCAATCTTCAGGATTGTTCTTTAAGAATTTGCTCCCCCTGAAGACGATAGTCTTCCAAGTCTGCGCATACCAATATTGTGAACATATTTCTCACAAGTTGATGTAGGCAGAGATTTAGTGAACAAATCTGCAAGATTGTCACTTGAGCGAACTTTTTTGATGGTAATTTTGCCATTCTTTTAGAGCTCATATAGATAAAAGAATTTTGGCGCAATATGTTTTGTTATGGTTCCTTTTACATATTCACTGCTTATTTGTGCAACACAAGCTGCATTGTCCTCATAAAGGACAATATGAGTAATATCATCTTTCGCTGGACCACACGATCCACGAATGTGTCGTATCAACGATCTTAACCATACACATTCTCGTAAAGCCTCATATAAAGCGATAATCTCTGAGTGGTTAGAAGAAGTAGTCACCATGCTCTGCTTAACAGACCTCCAAGAAACGGCAGTACCACCACAGAGAAGACATAACCAGTCTGGGATCTAGCGTTATGGGGATCAGACATGTAGCCAGCGTCCGAATAGCCCACCAATGTCATACCTTGGTTTCTTTTATAGAATAGTCCAAGATCTTTTGTACCTTGAAGATAGCGAAGGATATGTTTAATGCCATTCCAATGTCTCCTTGTAGGAGAAGCACTATACCTTACTAGCAAGTTCACCGCAAATGTAATATCAGGCCTGGTGCAATTTGCGAGATAGAGGAGTGCTCCAATGGCGCTCAGATAGGGAACTTCTGGCCCTAACATTTTTTTATTATCTTCTTTGGGTCTAAATGGGTCTTTATCCACTTCGAGGGATCGGATGATCATTGGTGTGCTAAGTGGATGCGATTTATCCATATAAAATCTTTCCAAAACCCTTTTTACGTAGGTCGATTGATGTAGAAAAATTCCTTCGGGGAAATGTTCGATCTGCAGGCCGAGACAAAACTTGGTTTTTCCTAAGTCTTTCATTTCAAACTCCGTCTTTAGGCATGAGCTAGCTTCTGTAAGCTCATTGTGCATTCCAATAATATTTATATCATCAATATAGACTGAGATGATACAAAAGCCATTTTCGGATTTCTTTATAAACACACAAGGGCAAACATCATTATTTGCATATCCCTTCTTCAGGAGGAACTCACTCAGTCGATTATACCATATTTTACCCGACTGTTTCAAGCTGTATAATGACCATTGTAATTTAATGCTATACATGTTGCGATTCTCGTTTTCTCTCAATTCAGGGATTTTAAGTCCATCAGAGACTTTCATATAAATATTAGCGTCCAGTGACCCATATAAATATGCGGTCATGACGTCCATCAACTGCATATCTAAATTCACCGTTGTTGCCATTGATATTAAGTAGCGGAACGTAATACCATTCATAACCGGAGAATATGTTTCATTAAAATCAATGACGGGTCTCTACGTAAACCCTTGAGCTACTAATCTCTCTTTGTATCTCACCACCTCATTATTATCGTTTCTTTTTCATACAAAGACCTATTTATATCCTACAGAGATAATCATCAGGTGTACGGACTACAGGTCCGAATACTTTTCTTTTATTTAGCGAGCCGAGCTCTACCTCTATTGCTTCTTTCCATCTCTCCCAGTCCGAGCGCTTCCGGCACTCTGCTATTGACTTAGGCTCTGGATCCAGATTATCATTGGAGATGGAAAGAGGAATCGTGGAGGCAAATATGTTGTCGACAACTGTTATATTTCTATTATATGTTTTTTCGGTATTCACAAAATTTGTAGCTACTTCTATGTTTATATTATATTTCTATTATATGTTTTTTCGGTATTCACAAAATTTGTAGCTACTTCTATGTTTATATCCACCAAATCTTCATCATTTCCCATATAGCTACTTCTATGTTTATATCCACCAAATCTTCATCATTTCCCATAACATTTGGATTTGGTTGTTCCGTAACCGCAACCCCAGTGCGATGATTATCAAGTGCATGTGTAATTTTATTTGGGCTTTTGCCTTCAGGACGATCCTCTTCAGGAGGTTTTGGGAGTGACCGACTTTCTTTATTATATTTAGTTTCCCGTGGATTTTTATCTTTTGCACCGATCGGTCTCCTACGCTTCTGGCGTAGTGGAGCATCATTTGATATACTCAGTCCCTGTCGGATTTCCACTCTTTGTGGTGCATTTACAATAGGAATATGAGACTTGGTCACTCCTTTGTGATTAGTGAATGTGTCTGGCAGCTTATTTGCCAAATTTTGCAAATTAATTATCTTCTGAACTTTAAGTTTAGTCTGACTAGTACGTAGATCTAAATATTGAAGATCTTTTTCATACCATGATATTTCCCGAAATTCATTTAATTTTGGGTGTTTATCTCCCCCTAATGTCGGGAAATGATCTTAATCGAATATGCAATCAGCGTACCGAGCAGTAAATTGATCCCTTGTCATGGGCTCTGGGTATTTTATAATTGACGGAGTTTCATAATCGATGTATATACCTAGCTTTCACTGAGGGCCCATAGAGGTACGCTTAGGTAGTGATATTGGAACATAAACTGCACATCCGAAAACACGCAGATAGAAAATGTTTGGTTCTTTACCACACACTATTTATAAGGGGGAATAATCATGATATGCAGTGGGTCGGATTTGGATTAACGCAGTAGCATGTAAAACAGCATGTCCCTAACAAGAAATAGGTAGTTTTGTATTTTGTAATAATGGCCTAGCAATTAATTTGATCCTCTTAATTAACGATTTTGTAATAATGGGCTCATCGATAAAGTGGGCGTGCCTTCTGTACTCAACTCCTTGATTGAGGAGGAGTCCAGATCTGCAGATCTGGACTCATTGGAGGCCGGAAGGACGTTGTAGGTTCAGCTACCGTAACAACGGGGGCGTTGATCTTCCTTCGCTTGCGAGAGGCGGAGGATCTGGAGGAGGAGGACGACAGATATTCCTCGAACTTCAGTTGGTCGAACTCGTATTCGACCACTTCTCCAACCGGGATGCAGATCCGAGGTTGCAACACGACAGCTCCGGCAGCGAAGCTGTTGGCTCCCACTGTGGTCGCCAGTTTGTTTGCGTCAAAAATTATTGTATTCATTACGGTATTCATTACAACTTTAGTCGTTACAATGAAAACAAAAAGATTGTCTTTTTATAAGATCTTTACACATTGAAAACAAAAGTTACAACTCTCGTCAAAATAAACGCAGAGATCGTTTATCGGTCTTCTGCTTGCGTGGGATCTTTGCCTGTGCCGGGGTTTATCCGTGGACCACCTTAGATCTGGATCCGGTTGATGAAAAATTCGGCAGAGCTTCGCCTTCACCGAGGAAGTATTTGATTTGAAGCGCTGAGATCGACCAAGCGAAATCAGGGCTCTTCTCGAGATTAAGACCAAGCCTAATCTCAAGGGACGGACGGGAACGGGCGTCGGATCTCTCGAACTCTCCTTCTTTATGCCGAAGAACTCGCCAAGATCTGTCAACCCTCGCTGAAATTCGTGCTCCTTTGACTCCACAATCCGGCAGCACCTCCTCGTCTTGATAATCAATCGCCCCAGAAAATGGAGGCCTTTGGCTCATATTTATAGGCCTCGAATGCGGTTATTTGGATGAGAACAAGTGATTTGGCTCTATCTTCAGTTAACAACAGCCTAACCACGTTTGGGGATGATATCAGGTCAGTTAGAAACCCCTGGAACCAACAAATCTCGAGAAAAACCATCAAAAACCGAACCCGATCGAAACAGCGCGCGCAGGACAAGTCTGACCCGCGCTTGCGCGGGTCGGATGGATCCGCGGGTCGGTTCCATCCGACCCGCGCAAGCGCGGGTCAAACTTGTCCTGCGTGCGCTGTTTCGAACGGGTTCGGTTTTTGATAGTTTTTTCTCGAGATTTGTTGGTTCCTGAGCATCCAAACTGACTTGATATCATCTACAAACGTGGTTAGGCTGTTATTGACTAAAGATAAGGCCAAATTACTTGTTCTCATCCAAATAACCGCTTCCGAAGCCCTATAAATACAAGCCTAGGGCCTCCTTTCAGCGGGGGCGATTGATTATCAAGACGAGGAGGTGCTGCCGGATTGTGGAGTCAAAGGAGCACGAATTTCTGCGGGGGTTGACAGATCTTGGCGGGTTCTTCGGCATAAAGAAGGAGAGTTCGAGAGATCCGACGCCCATTCCCGTCCGTCCCTTGAGATTAGGCTTGGTCTTAATCTCGAGAAGAGCCCTGATTTCGCTTGGTCGATTTCAGCGCTTCAAATCAAATACTTCCTCGACGAAGGCGAAGCTCTGCCGAATTTTTCATCAACCGGATCCAGATCTAAGGTGGTCCACGGATAAACCCCGGCACAGGCAAAGATCCCACGCAAGCAGAAGACCGATAAACGATCTCTGCGTTTGTTTTGACGAGAGTTGTAACTTTTGTTTTCAATGTGTAAAGATCTTATAAAAAGACAATCTTTTTATTTTCATTGTAACGACTAAAGTTGTAATGAATACCGCAATGAATACAATAATTTTCGACGCAAACACTAAACCATTTTGAGTGTGGACATAAGAAACCAGATGCTCTACTTTAATACCTAATGCCATAAAAAAATCATCAAATGATTTGGATGTGAACTCGACAACATTATCCATACGAATAGATTTAATTGGAAAATCAGGAAATTGAGCTCGTAATTCAATGATCTTTGCTATTAATTTAGCAAAGGCATTATTACGGGTGGATAACAAGTTGACATGAGTCCACCGAGTAGATACATCGATCAAGATCATAAAGTATCTAAATGGTCCTGATGTAGGATGAATGAGTCCACAGATATCTCCTTGAATCCTTTGAAGGAAAATGGGATATTTAACATTCACTTTAGTACGAGAAGGGTGTACTATAAATTTTCCTTTAGTACAAGACTCACAAATATAGTCTAACGATGAGGGGACATTGCTGCTTGGCATATTATGCCCAATTAAATTTAATATTATCCGACGTATCATATTTTGCCCAGGATGACCCAATCGCTCATGCCATAATTTAAATGAATTTGGGTCTTTAAATTTTAAACTCATCACAACATGGTTAGTATTAGGTCGGATATATGTGTAGTACAACCCTGAGGAGAAAGATGGAAGCTTCTCTATAACCTGCTTCCGACATCTAATTGACTAAGTCATGAGAAGATGTTCATCACCATTCTCATTTTCGGTTTCAATATGAAAACCATTAGACCGAATATCTTTAAAACTAAGAATGGTACTGTAGGCGTCAAAAAATCCTGAAAAGATATCCAAATACAACTCAATAGGAAATCATCCAAAAAATCAAAAGAACACAAGTATAGACTGTCTCGCACGCGAGACAGTCTTTGCTGTCTCGCCGTGCGAGACAGCCTTTGCTGTCTCGCCCGCGAGACAGCCTTTGTTGTCTCGCCATGCGAGACAGTGTTTTCTATCTCGCACACGAGACAATATTTACTGTCTCGCCCGCGAGACAACCTTCAAAAGATCAGAAACTGTTTTGTAACCGTCGACACGTGTCCATTAACTGCCAAGGACGTGGAAAACATCATGGGCGAGAATTACGTTGATAACTGCCAAAATAACGGAGTTGTAAAACGTGGAAAGGCAGTTACAAGAAAACTGCCAGACAGTTATTGTTTCCGAGTCAGTGTTTACTGTCTCGCGGGCCGAGACAGTCTTTACTGTCTCGGGACCCGAGACAGTCTTTGCTGTCTTGGCCGCCGAGATAGCAAACACTATCTCTGAAGTACAGTTTGTCCTAGGGGCTATAAATACCCCCCTAAAGTCGATTTTTGAGGGGGCTGATCAGAGAGCACTGGTTAGAGCAATCCAGAGCAGAGAGAGTAGAGTTCTTGAGCTTCTGGCAATCCCTTGAGATTCGAGCTTTGACTTGATCTCAAGAAGAACGACTATCTTACTTTGATAAGATCTCGTTTCAAATTCTCACTTCGATAAACGAAGGAAGAATCATTAAACCCCTCACGATTCAATCAGAATCTGTGATTTGGTGGTCCACGAGCCAAAGCGCTCCCGGCACATGCAAAGATCCCACGCAAGCAGCGATCCAAACAACGATCCTGCGTTTGTTTCTAAAAAGTTGTAATTTTCCTTTTGTTGTGTAAAAGAGGTCTTATAAAAAGACTATTTCTTTGAATTTGTTGTAATCGACCGAAGATATAATGAATTCCATAACAAAACCAACTTTTGACGCACAAACTGGCGACCACAGTGGGAGCTAACGGTCTCGCTGCCGAGACCGTCGTGTCGCAGCCGATCAAGATTCCAGTTGAATCCATGGTCGAATACGAATTCGACCAAACCAAGTTTGAGGAATATCTCTCATCATCCTCTTCAAGATCTTCATTGTCTCGCAAGTACAAGAGGATCTCATCGTTGAAGAAGACTGGCATGCCAAAGAAGGCACAAAATGAAGACTCTCGCCTGATTGTTGCTGAGGATTTTACTCACAACACCTCTGCTCACAATGACTCTTATTTAGTTAAAGAGTCATCAAATCAAAGTCCACCAACTCTGACGAAAAGGGCTCGTCAGAGGCAACGCCAACGCCTCGCTCGTCAAATGGTTAAGGCCTTGGAACAAACCGACGGAGTTCATTATTATGCGGACTTAGAGTCGAGGAAACAACAAGTGGTTTGTTCAACTCAACGACAAAATACTCACGTTTCTACACAACTCACGACGGAGGAATTGACTCTCGTCAAAAGGGCTCACTCGACCCTCAAAGAACGTATACAAAAGCGTCATACAAACGCTGCTCATACCTGTGCTCTCTTACAACAAAGACAAGAAAGAAACAAGAAAACAGTGGCCAAAGAACCACCAAAATTCTATAAAGTTTGGATTCCAAAGTCTGGACTTAAGCAAAATCAGCATTCGGAGCCCGTTAACACTCCATACCCGCAAGGGGGTGGTTTTAAACGTGCGACTCCCGACATAACCTTGGATCGCTCAAAGACGGTAATAAATTGTCCTGAGAATGCCAACAAGGTTTTACACCCCTAGAAGAAGACGTACTCACCAAATGACATCGTCATACCTGGGAGGTCATGCCAACAGACAATACGATTTTTTGGCAATCATACCGATGAATCGTATTATCAAGTTGGGGATGTGAATAAATTTCGAAAGAGAGTTATTCGAGAAATAAACTCTCATTGTTCCTGTGCGCAACTCATTAAAGCAGCATTGTTAGAATATAACTACGCCAAACGAGAAGTCATCCCGCAAAGAGTCTCAGTGTTCCAGAGGCTTTTCACCAAAATGTCAAAGCCCAGGCCGAGACGTTTCAGCAAGAAATTTGCTATTCAAGAGGATGAATTCCCTGAAGTCACCATCAATGTGGCTGATAAAGGAAAATCTAAGCGGCATTTAAATGAATCAAACCCCGACTTTTTCCCGGGAGGAAAAGTCAATTCAAGAATTGCCCAACGAATGTCTCGACTCCAGTTAGGAGCTATCAGACGTAGAGATTACAAGAGAATGCAAGAAGGAATGTCCTCGGAGGATGAATCCTCGGAACTTGTTCTGCAATCGCTTCTGATGATACAATGTCTAGCACGGGAAAAACCAGAGAAGTACTCACGATCACCTCTGATCAATTTGCTCAAATGCTTCAAGAAGCTCTAGCGAAACAACGTGAAGAAATTAGAGCTGAAATGAAGACAGAGAGGGAGTTAGCTATTCAACAAATGAGAGAATTGCTAACTCAACAACCTCAACCTCCTGAGTCCAGTCAGCGAGCTAAATCCAGCCGCCACACTCAGAATGTTGTAGATGACAGTGATCAAGAAGTGGATGAAGTCATTATGGCTGATACACCTCCCAATGACAATAACGCTGGGGGTGGTTCAACAGATCCTCCCAATAACAACATTGGGGGTGGTTCAATTGCACCGCTTAATAACACTGGGGTGGCCCAATTATTTCTGCTCAACATCACTCAGAAAGAGATGAAGATGAGCATAAGAAAATCAAAGAGCTTGAAAACAAAATCAACGCTTTGATGACGGCTCAAGAAGTGAAAAAGACAGGTATTCCATATCCCTATCCAAGAGAATGAGACTCAATACCGTACCCGGTAAAGTTCAATCTGATTAACTTCACACCGTTCGAGGGGAAGAGTTCGCCGATTCAGCACTTGATTTATTTCAAGTCTCATTTGGGCACGATCTGTGGAAATGAGGCTTTAATGGTCCGGTCATTTGTTGGCACCCTTCGTGGGCCCGCCTTCGATAGGTACCGACGGCTCAAGTCAGGGAGCATTAATTGCTGGGATGACATGGAAAGTTTGTTCCTCAGCAACTTCTTCGATGATGACACCGAAGTGTCAATCGGAACCCTTTTGGATGAGAAGCAAAAAGACGGAGAGTCTGTTGATAATTTTGTCAAGCGCTTCCGTGACAAGGCAATGAATTGCAGAGATCCTGTTACAGAGGAGTTTATCCTGCAAACATGCAACAATAATCTCTTCATCGATGTCCTGGAAGCCTTGGGGGTCGTACCATCCAAAACTTGGAAAGATTTGAAAATACGTAGTGAACAAGCTGAACACTTTCTTAAAAGAAAGAAGGCTGAGAGAAGCCAACCGACGACATCTACAATCGCTGTGAACGCGACTCTCGATCCGAGGTTCCAAAAGGAGTATTCTTTCCAAGATGATGAAGCTCCAGCCATATTGGAATACCTCCTCGCCAATGACAAAATTGAGCTACCACCTATTAAAGATCAGGAGGGTGCTAAGATGATTACAGATCCAAACTATTGTGCATACAACAGAAGGGTTCTTCATCCCACCAATATTTGCTTTGGACTCAAAAATAAGATCCAAGCATTAGTTGACTCCGGCGTTATAATGGCAAAACAAGCCAAATAAAGACGACCTACTACTCCATTGGATACACGAGTATAAACTGTTTTCCCTCACTCCAAAGAGTATACGAGTATAAACTGTTCCTCGATACTCCAATAGGTATATGAGTCTAAACTATTTCCTACGCTCGACGGGAAGTTCCTGGAGAATTTTTACATGTAATATTCTTAAGGGTAACTCAGTCATGTAACTCAGTTTGATGTTAGACCCAGTTTCGCGAAGGAAGCTGGGGGTGGATGGTTCATGTAATGGGAAGTTCTCGGAAGAATGCTATGTGTAATTTTCTTAGGGATAACCCGATCATTACAAACAAAGTGATAAACACTACATCCCCACGGTGACTTCTGAATATTCTTTTGCTGAGATGAGATTCGATCACTTCTTTAGATCAATCTTCCCTCACAAAACTCATATTTGGTCAAACCTTTAAACAGTTAGGACCAAAACCAAAATCCCCTATCGATTCCTTCCATGAACGAGAGGTCCACTCAAATTGAACGATCAAACCTTTAAACAGTTAGGATCGTCTCAATCCCCATTTGGTCAAACCTTTAAACAGTTAGGACCAAAACCAAAATCCCCTCTCGATTCTTTCTATGAACGAGAGGTCCACTCAAATTGAACGATCAAACCTTTAAACAGTTAGGATCGTCTCAATCCCCATTTGGTCAAACCTTTAAACAGTTAGGACCAAAACCAAAATTCCCTCTCGATTTCTTTTATGAACGAGAGGTCCACAAATTGAACGATCAAACCTTTAAACAGTTAGGATCATCTCAAGTCCCTATTTGGTCAAACTTTTAAACAGTTAGGACCAAAACCAAAATCCCCTCTCGATTCCTTCATTGAACGAGAGGTCCACAAATTGAACGATCAAACCTTCCTATAGTTAGGGTCGTCTCAAAACTTCCACTTGGTCAAACCTTTAAACAGTTAGTACCAAAGCCAAAATCCCCTCTCGATTCCTTCAATGAACGAGAGGTCCATAAATCGAGTGATCAAACCTTCTTACAGTTAGGATCACCTCGAAACTCTCACTTGGTTAAACCTTACTACAGTTATGACCAAAGTCAAAATCCCCTCTCGATTCCTTCAATGAACGAGAGGTCCATAAATCGAGTGATCAAACCTTCTTACAGTTAGGATCACCTCGAAACTCCCACTTGGTCAAACCTTACTACAGTTAGGTGTTGGACCCTAGAGGGGGGGTGATTAGGGTCTTATGCTAATCTAATCCGATTAAATACCAATTAAAACTTATTAACAAGTTATCCTAGCAAGTATGAAATACAACAATGTATATGAGCTAGGATAAGTAATATGAACAACAAAGAGATATATCCTATATGATGAATATGTATATATGCAAGGATATATAAACAACACAAGGGTAAAATAAACAATCTACACAAGTGATAGGGTAATATGATGAGCAATACACAAAGGCGATATAAGATATGAAAACAAGAATAAGAACGCCAATGCAATCACAAACACACGATATGATCACGGAGTTCGGACCTTCCGTCCTACGTCTCCGCTCCCCACTCCCGGGAAGAATTCCACTATCACAACCGGGTTTTTCTACGTTCACCCGAACAACGTTTACATCTCACAGTATCGGTTTTCAACGCTCACCGATCAACGTCACTCCTCACAATCGGTTTTCTAGTTCACCGAAAACTTTCACACCACACTCGGTTTCTAGCTCACCGAAAACCTAACAATCTCACAATGTAACAAATATAAATTGTTCTCTAATATGGATGAGAACACAATAAAAGCTCACACTCAATGCTACAACTCTCACAACCCTAATATATTATGAATGCAAATACAATAAGCTCAAAGTGGGTGTGTGTAACAATGAGTGGAATCAAATCTAAACTCAATATAAAACTAGCTTTAATAGAATTGATAATTAACAAATAACAAATGAAAGCTAGAGTAGAGTTTAGAAAACTTCTCAATGGAAGACAAGATGGAGAGATGGAGATTGGAGCCCAAACAAGAAGATGATCTCCTCCACTTGTGAAAACTTCTTCACAAACAAAAACAAACCCTTAAACACACTTAAACCCTTGTTTAAAACTTGTTTAAAAACTTCTTAGATAGTTTGAAAAGAGATCAGCAATGGGTATTTATACCCTCTCAAAACTCAGCCAAAAATCCCAAGTCAAAAGACCAAAAAACCATCTTCAACGGCTCTAAAAAGAGCCGTTGGGACTCCAGCGGTCGACCGATGAAAAACGCGGTCGACCGGAAACAAGGTCAGAGTCGCAGGAGACGTCCAGAGAGTCTTCGGTCGACCGGGAGGAAATTTCGGTCGACCGATGGTAAATTTCGGTCGACCGGCGGAAATTTCGGTCGACCGACGGTACTGAAGCAGGTATATCCGATTTTATAAAATCGGTTAAAAATAGTAAAACAGCTCCAAAAATTATGAAATTTTGAGAAAAGGTTCTAGACATGTATAAAAACATATTAGAGAAAGAATTTCTGAAAAAGAATTTTCCAGTTGAGAGAAATAAATGTTTTAACACAGAAATACAGTTTCTGAAAATCTGCTGTGATACACGATTTTGTAAAATCAAGTAGGCACAGTAAATCAACTCCAAAAATAGTAAAATTTTGTGGGAAGTTTCTAAATATGTAGATAAACATGTCAGAGAAAGAATTTTTCAAATATCACTTCTCATTTGTGAAAACTCATCAGTTTTGTAAAACATGCACGAACATGTGCACGAACGAAAACGTGAATTTGTAAATTCCTTTAAACATAACAAATCAATTCCAAACTTGATGAAACTTTGAGAAATGTTTGCAAATGATATTTTGAACATGTTACAAAAAGAATTTTCTAATTTGCATTTCCCAATTGTGAAATCTCATTATTTTGCAAAAGTGTTCAAAACATAAAAACCCAAAACCATGCATGTATATATATAACTATATATATACATAGAAACCAAATACGTGTGTGTATATGATATTGAGCTTAAGGTACTTCACACACATAATATAAAATCTAAACTAGATTACCCAAGCTTGATCTTGATCTTCATTGTAGCTCAACTTGGTACACATGCGGATGAAGCTTGAACTTGATCTTTAACTTGAATTGTATGTTGCTTCACTCCACAATTCCGCCAACCTCCATTAGCAAGGCTTCACCGACATTCCGCCAACCTCCTTTGGATATGATCGTTGAAGCTCTATTCCATCCATCCTCCAACTGCGTTGTTTGTCTACAATAAATACGAAAACACAAGTACTAGACAAACAACATTAGTGGTAAATTGTTTGTTAAACATCATCAAAACAAGAAGGCCAACATTAGGACCATAGCCAAAATCTCCTTTCGATTCATTTTGCGAACGAAAGGTCCAACTTTGAATTGAATAATCAAACCTTATGACAGTTAGGATTATTCAAATCAATCCAGATTCTCTAAGTGGAGATCCCACTTCGAGTTTTCTTTACACCAGGAGATAGAATATAAAATTCTTCCTCTCCGATTTTGGGTTTATCTCTACCAACAAACAAGAGACCAGGAGATAGAATATAAAATTCTTCCTTTCCGATTTCGGGTTTATCTCTACCAACAAAAAAAAGAGACCAGGAGATAGAATATAAAATTCTTCCTCTCCATCATTGGGTTCATCTCTACCAACAAAAAAGGGACCGTATTACTCTAATAGGTACACGAGTCTAAACTATTTTCCTACACTCGAAAGGCAATTTCTGGAGAATATTATTCTGAATATTCTTAAGGATAACCTGACGAACTCTCGAGGGATATACAAGTATCAATTTGGTGATAAAAGTCAAAGAGATACCAACTTCGATTCAAGATCTCGATAACGGTCGTAGTACCGGAAGAGTAATAGCTATTCTACAAAGAACTGATGTCACGCCCCGCTTCCCAAAATACACGGGAACCAGAACGTGAACAAGCCCGCGACGTATTAGATTGAGAAGAAATATACACTACTCTTTTTTTTCTTTTCTTTTCTTTTCTTCTCAATCCAATACGCTAAGCGTCTAGAAATAAATACAACGTGAAGTCACAGGTCCCCGATCACACATAGCAAGAATATAATAGACAAACTCAGAATAAAAATACATATCACAAATGGGATAACATCCGAGACATAATAATTGGGTCAACATGCCCTGATACAAATCTGAACAAATGAATACTAAAGAGATACAAAATACACTGATCAAATAGAATGGAATGTAGTACAAAAGAAAACTGAGGACCAATAACTAAACTTTGGTTTCTTCTTCTGCTCCATCCGCTAGGCACTCCTGCTGAGAATCCTTTGGCTCCTGATGATTTCCCAGCTGAACCTGTTCTTCCTCTAAGTCTGACGTACACCAGAGAAAACAGGTGTACGTCAAATTGTAGATAACTAAATATTAATCTCGATCTATGTATGGAAAGAACACAACTAGCCATCCTATACAGGTCACTGGTCTACCTCTCACATATAGCCAACGCTCATATCCTCAGGTAACTGACTAGTCGCAAATCACAAATATCCCAACTCCCCAGACCCACCCCGGTGACTACACAAACTTCACCGGCGCGAGCCCGGAATGCATAAACATCTTAACTCATCAGACCCACCCCGGTGACTACACAAACTTCACCGGCGCGAGCCTGGAATATACATCAACAATCACATATCACATCTCCTCGGACCCACCCCGGTGACTACACAAACTTCACCAGCGCGAGCCTGGAATATACACCAACAATCACATATCACAACTCCTCGAACCTACCCCGGTGACTACACAAACTTCACCAGCGCGAGCCCGGAATATACACCAACAATCCCAACCGCTCACATAGACCAAGACTTCTCATCCCAATTCTCGTAATTCTAGGTCAACTACACACCGGATTCTAGATCCTAACTGTGTCATACAGGTCACTATAGTCATAAACTCCTAATGATTCTCAATCACAACATGGAGCAATCAATCAATGTAACTAATCATGTGTAATAATATCGTAACATTTTAGATAATCAAAATAAGAAATATAAATCATAAACAACATCTACATAATTCAGAAAATAATCTTTTTCTAAATTAATTCATTTAAATTATTTCGCTTAATAATTAATCTAAACTAATTCATTTTCCAAAATAAATTCTTTTAAATTATAATAATTATCTAAAAAATGGTTCTTTTGCCAAACTAAATTCTTTTAATTCCTTATAAGTATTCTGAAAATGTCATTTATCATATTACCATGATATAATTAATATTCTTCAGTAAGCAATCCCACGCAGATAAATACGTCACAATTAAACTATGCAAATAATTCATAAAAAATATAAATAATTAAACTACGAAACAGGAGAGCGGGATCTTGCACATAAATAATCTACGACGAATATAAAAAATTGGAACAAAACTAAACAAGGATCGGGATCTTGCCTCAGTGAATTTGTCGAACGTGTCGACGTCGACGTGCAAGATCAGATCTGACGTGGAAGAGCGCGGCGACGAACTCGGTCAGCGTCGGGCAGCGACGAGCTCGGCGACGAGGCTGATTGTGGTGTTCAGGCAGCGGGATCTGGTGGCGGCCATGGCTGGGGATCAAGGCGGATCTGGAGTAGGGCTGGGAGTCGGCAGGCGGCCGTCAACGTGGCTCAGGCGGAAGGCTGCCATTGGCGACGGGGGGATGAGGGGGAGCAACGCTGGGTTCGGGCTACAGGGAGGCGGAGGAGTCGGATCTGGATTCGGATTGGAGGTGGTTAGAGGATGGTGGTTGCGCCTGGGTGTGGAATACTCTGTCAGGACAGAGGCCCTTGGTTGGAGCGGTGCTACTGGTCGGGGTTGATGGGGTGCGGCTGGTGGCGGCATGAGGAGAGTTCGCGGTGGGTTCGCCGTGTCTGAGAGGAGAGGAGGCGGGTGCAGGTGGGGGGGTGGCGTCACGGGCTGCCAGAGGAGGTGGTCGTCGACGTTGGTGTTTGGGGTTCGAAGAGAGAGCAAGGAGAAGAGAGAAGAGGTGGAGGAGGAAGATGTAACAGTGGGCGGCGGGGTTTTCTCCGTGAATCAGGAGAGGAGAGAGAGAGAGATCCTGGGAGATGAGACGAGGAGAAGAGGATGAGAGAGAGAGAGGTATATATAGGTGTATATATATATATAATTAGGGTTTAGGGTTAAATAAGTTAAAACAAAATTAATTAAAAGAAATAACTAATGATATTTAAAAATCAAAATAAATACGGGATAATTATCTACAAATAAAAACGTACATATTGTACTAATACAACGGTTAATACGAAATAGTCAAAATATACCCATATTATATAATTAAACAAGAATAATTAATAATAAAAATATTTTTACTTAAATTTAAAACCAAATAATTATGGGACAATTACGTACACAGTAAAACGTACTAGTTATACTAATACGACAGAAAATATGTAACAGTAGAAATAAAATAATAAATTATACCAAAAACACGTAATTAATAATACCATGTATTATATAAAATAATTTGTAATAATATTAATAATACAATATATTATTTAAAATATTACATAATAGTATCGATAACTCAACAAATTAATTCTAGGAATTTTTACTGCACAAAATAAATTTATAAATATAAAAATTATTTAAATAAATATAATTTTGGTTTTTAAATCGTAGAAAATTATAGGAAATTAAGAAAAATACAAATACTCTTTTAAAAATCATAATTAAATATTAAAAGTAGAAAATTATAGGAAATTAAGAAAAATACAAATACTCTTTTAAAAATCATAATTAAATATTAAAAAATACTAGAAAATTATTTTAACTAGTATCAAAACTTCACGGTCCTTATAACTGAATAGGCTAAAGGATGAAGAGATTAAGAGACAAAACCATTTTATGGATTCTTCTACACGATCTACTCAACCAAGTATTAAAGAGATCGTAAGTAAAATCTATCTTATCTAAAGTATCCCAGACTCTTCTATAAAAGAATGAGTCTGGAATACTTTGGAGGGGGTATCTGTAGGCGTTAAAAAATGCTGAAAAGATATCCAAATACAACTCAAGAGGAAATCATCCAAAAAATCAAAAGAACACAAGTATAGACTGTCTCGCATGCGAGACAGCCTTTACTGTCTCGCACGCGAGATAGACTAGACAGCCTTTGCTGTCTCGCCAGCGAGACAGCCTTTACTGTCTCTCCATGCGAGACAGTGTTTTCTGTCTCGCACGCGAGACAGTATTTATTGTCTCGCCCACGAGACAGCCTTCAAAAGATCAAAAACTGTTTTGTAACCGCCGACACGTGTCCATTAACTGCCAAGGACATGGAAAACATCATGGGTGAGAATCACGTTGATAACTGCCAAAATAACGGAGTTGTAAAACGTGAAAAGGCAGTTACAAGAAAACTACCAGACAGTTATTGTTTTCGAGACAGTGTTTACTATCTCGCGGGCCGAGACAGTCTTTACTATCTCGGAACCCGAGACAGTCTTTGCTGTCTCGGCCGTCGAGACAGCAAACACTGTCTCGGAAGTACAGTTTGTCCTAGGGGATATAAATACCCCCCTGAAGTCGATTTTTGAGGGGGCTGATCAGAGAGCACTGGTTAGAGCAATCCAGAGCAGAGAGAGAGTAGAGTTCTTGAGCTTCTGGTAATCCCTTGAGATTCGAGCTTTGACTTGATCTCAAGAAGAACGACTATCTTACTTTGATAAGATCTCGTTTGATCTCAAGAAGAACGACTATCTTACTTTGATAAGATCTCGTTTCAAATTCTCACTTCGATAAACGAAAGAAGAATCATTAAACCCCTCACGATTCATAAGATCTCGTTTCAAATTCTCACTTCGATAAACGAAAGAAGAATCATTAAACCCCTCACGATTCAATCCGAATCTGTGATTTGGTGGTCCACGAACCAAAGCGCTCCCGGCACAGGCAAAGATCGCACAGAAGCAGCGATCCAAACAACGATCCTGCGTTTGTTTCTCAAAAGTTGTAATTTTTATTTTGTTGTGTAAAAGAAGTCTTATAAAAAGGCTATTTCTTTTGAATTTATTGTAATCGAAGAAGTCTTATAAAAAGGCTATTTCTTTTGAATTTATTGTAATCGACTGAAGATATAATGAATTCCACAGCGAGAGCAACTTTTGCCGAAAACACTTTTGAATTTATTGTAATCGACTGAAGATATAATGAATTCCACAGCGAGAGCAACTTTTGCCGAAAACAGGTACGTTTGGATTCTGAATATAATAATGCATCATTAATAATTAATTCCATACCCATAAGAAGTATTAGTGAAGCTCTGTCGGAGCCTACTATCAATACATTGTCGTTAGCAATGGTGGTTACACTTCCTTGTTTTTCAGTCAAAGTTTAAAAAAAATTTCCATCTTTCAGGATAGTATGTGTGGTAGCACTATCTACCAAGCACAAGATAGTCTCCTTCTCCATGGGTTGTATGCGAGAGTTGTCGTGCTATTTAAAAAATAAAATATTCATATAAGCATAACAAAAATAAGGTAAAGAAATAATCATTTAAACAAACCTATACGAACTTGAAATTGTCTTACAAAAACATGCAAAGTAAGTCTAGAACAATTCTAAATTATCTTAACAAAAGCAACTAGAACAAGTCTGAAAAAACGAAATAAACTAATAAAACATGCATAGATAGTGATAAATAACATGATCACTCATGGTCACCAAGATCATCAAGCTCCATCTTCAATAAGTCATCATCGTCCAGATTCATATCTCCCATCTTCAACAGGTTATCAGTCATCATCGTCCAGATTCATATCTCCCATCTTCAACAGGTTATCATCATAATTGTCATCTTTCAGGGTCATGTTTGCTATCTCCCATCTTCAACAGGTTATCATCATAATTGTCATCTTTCAGGGTCATGTTTGCTTCAGGCAAACTGACATGATGTTTCTCACCTTGTTTTGCCTTCCCCTTTGAGTCGTTCAGCATTCCCTGATAGGTCTCAACCAAATGTTTCGATGTACGACATGTGCGAGACCAGTGATCCTTGCATCCACACCGATAGCATGCTTGCTTGTTATTTGTAACCTGTTGATGAGAGTTAGGCTTGTATGAAGGAGATTTATCCTTGTTTTGACCCTTGCCGCAGTCCTGAAGACCATTAACATTACGACGACAACGACCCCTACCACCACGATAAGACCCGCGACCATGTCCACGACCTCTACCATGTCCACGCCCATGAGTATTACTCTGATTTGCGGCATGTGCTTCAGGCACAGCTTGCGAACCAACTGGTCTAGCATTATGGTTGCTCATCAGAAGTTGGTTGTGTTTCTCTGCAACTAGTAACGTAGAGATCAATTCAGAGTGTTTTGAATAGTTTTTAGTCATGTACTGCTGCTGGAGTATAAGATTACTTGTATGGAATGTAGAGATAGTCTTTTCAATCAATTCAACCTCTGTAATGTTCTACTTACAGAGCTTCAGCTGTGAGACAATACGGTGGAGAGTTGAATTGTATTCAGTCACGGATTTAAAATCCTAAAATCGTAAGTTCAACCAATCATACTGTGCTTGCGGAGCATAATAGCCGTCTGTTGGTCAAAACGATCCTTCAGGGATTGCCATAGAACAACAGGATCTTTTTCAGTAAGGTACTCATTTTTCAGGTCTTTGTTGAGATGATGGCAAAGAAAAATCAATGCCTTTGCCTGGGCATAGGTGCTCTAAGAAGCTAGAACAATAGTGCTGCTTAAATCACAAGAATCCAGGTAGATTTTAACATCCAAGGCCCAAGTCAAGTAGTTGCTGCCATCAATGGCAAGCTCAGCAAATTCCCTTTTGTTGATGTTAGACATTGTTCAGAAATACTATAATTATCATTAGAAGATATATCAATCCATCAAATTTATAAAATATCGCACTATACAAGGTGTGCATACAAACATAAGCGAATAAATAAAGGAGCCACAAATCATTAGTTACAGTGCATGCCTCTGTTCTAATTAGCTAGGACAAGTGATCAATCAACAGAAGGTGTGCATTTGTAAATTGTATTAAACCAGACTGCATGAAATCAACATATAATAAATGGTTTATATACATGTATATTATATAACAAATACGAGAAGGGGGAGATTCTATATATATAAAAACAAACAAAAAGTGAATGTTTGTTTATTTATTTTTACAAGATGAAAACAGATTGTATTCATAATAAGACCAACATGCATGTTTGTGTGTTTATAAAAGGACAACTCAGCAAATATATATATCATCATCACATGATTCACATAAAAATAAACCAAAGAATTGCATATCATACTGGACATAATCATAATCATTCGACGGAATGCTTGATACTATGTAAATAGACAAAGACCGTATGTATTATTACCTTGCAGAAGATGTACATCTAAAAATCTATTACTACAAACCGATGATCACGCACCGGCTAGAGCCACTCGTGCTGATAACGTATTGTAATATACTAAAGAAATGAAAACAAGAGAAAAGAGAGAAAGAAGAAGAGAAATTGTAATTTTTATTCATCTTAATCCATTTCCATACATGGTACAATTTATAGATACATGATGGAAGATAAAAGGACATTGAGCTAATGAAAATGCACCAAGTTAATAGTCCACATATATTTTGTTTTTTAGATTTCATCACTCTCCAAATTTATTTATAATTTTAATGGTCTAAGAATAGACAGTTCTAAACTACAAATTATACGTGTAATTTATTAGTTCAATGTATTTGACATAGAAGAGAATCAAATTCAGATTTACATAACCGAGCACTTGGCATGGATTTTAAGAGATTAAAGTTGGAGGTGGTGGCGGCTCGATAATAAATTGTCTTGGTTGGTTTGGTTTTGGCGACGGAGGTTTGTACGGTGTCCTCCATGCTTCAGCATGCCACCTTTGGCTTCTTGCAACTGGGACCTTCATCTCTCTGTCTTTTAAAAATAAAGGGGGAAAAAAGAAAAAAACATCTTAATTGAATATTTTTCTGCCAAGAGAAAGAACGAAGATAAACTGGATGGTAGTCAAAAGAGCGCTACTTCTGTTCTTCTTAATCTAAGCTATTGATTTTTTTTTTCAGTGAATGGCTGTAAAAGATTGTGATTCATTCTAAATATAATAATTAACATATCCCATGAAAATAAATCTCCTATTTAATTATAAACAATTTTGATGTTGGTCTTGTTGACTGCCATTAGAAAAGGAAAAATCATCAACACAAGATACTTCAGAGACAAAAGGGTCCTAGGAACCCATGTCCGATGTAAGTTTTTTGTTGGGCGATCTGCCTTCATAATAAAATTTTCCTTCTCATATTGGATGTCAAAACACATAATCGGAACTATTTTTTAAATACAAAAGTACATAAAAATAACACAATTGATAAGCAAGTGAAATAAATTATATCTCATAAATGATAATTTGAATCATTGGTAGAAATTAATGCTTTAAATATACTACAATAAAAATTTATAATCTACTAAGAGCGTATTGATGGAGCTTATAATAAGTTATTTTTAAAAGTTGTTTAGATTTTTGATAAAACCGTGCTTAAAAATAAATATTAAAAGATAAATATCATATATAATGTTGTTTTTAAAAATATCTTAAGGTTGCTTCTAAAAGCAACACCTTAAAAACAGAAGTGATTCCAATAAGCATGGAAAAAATTCACCAAACATTATTGACTACTTCCAAAAAAATGGAAAAAAGCAGAAGCCCGAAAACATATTTGGCCCTAATTTATGCATCATTTTCAGTCATCTTTTTTATTGCTATTTTTTAGAATTTTTTTGTTGCTATTAATATTAAAGTTTGAGCAGTATAAAAAATTTCGAGTTACAAATAAAACTATAAATTAATTTTGATAGCACCACTATTTGAATTTAATTAAAAAGAAAGGGAGGGGATATAAAGAAAATAATTCATACATGGAAGAGAACCGAAGGTGGTGGCGATGACGCTGAGGAGGAGGATAACAAGACCCTGTACACTGAACTTCGCCATGAAAAGAGAGAGAGAGAGAGAGAAAGAGAGAGAGAGAGAGAGAGAGAGAGAGAGATTAGGCAGAGTACATGAATTTAAAGCAAATTGAGACCTCATATTTTTCAATCAAAGTAAGTACATTGAGAGAGAAAGAGAGAGAGAGAGAGAGAGAGAGAGAGAGCGCGGGGGGGGGGGGGGGGGGGGGGTGG
>NC_033798.1:111330443-111374039 GCF_001876935.1 Asparagus officinalis | reverse complement strand
GCCTCATATTTTTTAATCAAAGTTGGATGACCTTGTTTATGATTGTTACGGGAGGAAGAAAATTGGGAGCTTAGTGTGAACTTCTCTGTGAGATTATTATATAAACTAAGACAATTCTTTTGAGAACGCCCCACGACTCCGCAACATTATACTGGTCATAGTCACAATTCCCGATCACAATTCCGCGTTTCAATAATTTCCAAAGTTCAAACTGTTGAGAATTAATTTTGCAGAGTTCAAACTAATTTTAGAAATTTTAAAAATCTTATAAATTTGAAATTTAGTTTTGCAAATAGTTTGGTACATTTATTAATTTACAGGTATATTATTTTTGCTTTTAGCAAAGAAGTTGGAAAAAGAAAAAAGAAAAAACAAACATCTAAACTCTAAACTTATTGGAGAGGCTTAAAGAATATAAACCGCTCATTTTTCCTTTTCATGTGAAGTTTTTATGTTTGAACCTCGACGTAATAGTTTATAGCCAAAAAGCTGCTTAGCAATTATATTTTTCAGTACAATATGAAGTTCTTGAAAAATATTTGTTTTAAGAATTTCGTAGCCATTTATATGTGATTTTGTGTCTACCAATATTTGCTTAGCCTGATGTGCGGTTGTTGTTAGGATTGTGTCTTTGATTATTTATATAACTTCATGAGAATTAGATAGAGTTAGAAATCTATCATGATTAGTGTTAGACCCTAGAGAGGGGGGGTTGGGGGGTGATTAGGGTCTTATGCTAATCTAATCCGATTTTATACCAATTAAAACCAATTAACAAGTTATCCTAGCAAGTATAAAATACAACAAGATACATGAGCTAGGATAGGCAATATGAACTAATGAATATATCCTAGCAATGAGATATTACAAATATATGAGCAAGGATATATAAACAACATAAAGGTAAATAATGTAAACAAAGAAGTGGACAAACTAACTAATGAGACAATGAGGATATGAGCAATGAGCACAAATATAAATGAACGCCAAAGCACACACAAACACAATCAAATGATCACGGAGTTCGGACCTTCTGTCCTACGTCTCCGCTCCCCACTCCCGAGGAGAAATCCACTAACACAACCGGGTTTTCTACGCTCACCCGAATAACGTTTACACCTCACAATGTCGGTTTTTAACGTTCACCAATCAACGTTTACAAACACTCATAATGTCGGTTTTCAACGTTCACCGATCAACATTCACTCATCACACTCGGTTTTCTAGCTCACCGAAAACTTTACAACACTAACAATGTAACTACAATAAAATATTCTCTAACATGAATGAGAACTCAATTAAGCACAACTCAATTGTTACAATCTCTCACGACCCCAATATACTCAATTGTTACAATCTCTCACGACCCCAATATACTATGTATGTAAATACTAAAAGCTCAAGTGGGTGTGTGTAACAATGAGATTCAATAAAACAAAATTGAACTAAACTCAATTATGAAAATCTAGCTTATAGAGATGATAGTCAATAACTAATGTAAATACAAAGCTAGAAATTGAGTTTAAAAAACTTCTCTATAGATAACAAGAGAGAGGGAGAAGATTGAATACTCAAACACCAAAAGATGATCTCCACTTGCTCTTGTGAAAATTTTTTCACAAACAAACTCTTATAAACTAAACTTAAACCAAAATTAAACACCCTTAAACTTGTTTAAAAACTTTCTTGGTTGATCATGAAAGATGAGAGAAAAGGGGTATATATAGCCTCCCAAAATCTCAGCCAAAAACCCCAAAGGAAAAGACCAAAAAGCCCAAGAATCAGAAATCTGATTCTGTACCAAAATGATCGTTGGGCGATCGGCGGTCGATCGTGAGTTTTTTCGCGGTCGACCGCGAAGGTCATCAAAACTTAGAAAACGATAAAAAAAAGGCTACGGTCGACCGTGGTGGTCGACCGCAAGAGTTCTCGAGCAGACGGTCGATCGTGAAAGTTTTTGCTGGCTCCTGAGGGAAAAACATAGGCGTGGTTGACCGTGACGGTCGACCGCAAACTGATATATGAAAATACAGGTTTTGAAAGTATTTTTCTGACTTTTGGAAAATTGTTAAAAATAACAAATGATGTCCAAAAGTAATGAAACTTTGGGAAATGATTGTAGACATGATAATAAACATGCTACAAAATTTAGTTTTCAAAAAAACCTCCCAAATGAAAAATATCATTATTTTGCAAAATAGTCCAAAACATAAAAATGTAAACATATGAGTTTTGATATTTTAGTTTAACCATGTTTTGAAATAATACAAAATGGTTTTATAGAGTTGAAGAAAGATGTAAACTATTGTTATGAAGTCTATAAACAATGAATATAGTATTTTCATAAATACAATAAAACTATTGTTATGAAGTCTATAAACAATGAATATAGTATTTTCATAAATACAATAGAATATGAAACATATGAGTATGAATATGAATATATATTTGTTTCATATCTATGAAACTAAACCAAACCAATTTATCCACTTAAAAACAAACATGTATGAATATAAATATTTATTTATATGCTAGTAAAAACTTTGGTTGTGGATAAACAAAAAGCCAAAGTGTGTGTGTGTGTGTGTGTGTGTGTGTGTGTGTGTGTGTGTGTGTGTGTATATATATATATATACCAATAAAATGTGTATGTATATGATATTGAGTTTAAAGTACTTAACACACATAATATAAACTTATAAACTAATTATACCCAAGCTTGTGATCTTTAACGAAGCTCTATCTTGGTACACTTGCGGATGAAGCTTGAACTTGGATCTTGAATTTGAATTGTATAGGTTTCACTCCATAATTCCGCCAACCTCCATTAGATATGATCTTCATGGCGCAATTCCATCCATCCTCCAATATATTGTTTGTCTAGAATAAATATAAAACACAAACACTAGACAAATAATATTAGATGTAAATTATTTGTAAATCATCATCAAAACAAGAAGGTCAACAATCTCCCCCTTTTTGATGATGACAAACAATTTAAAAAAAGGATATATGCATGAAAAGAAATGAATATATAAATTAGAATATATCATGCATATAAATAAGAAGGGCTATAGTCACAATATTTCTCTCCCTTTGACAACATCAAAAAGGGGAAAACAAAAGAAGGAAGAGAACGAAAGCTCCCCCTTTCAATATGCATGAGTGAGTATAAAAAAAATAGGGATTGCTCCCCCTATCAAAATACCATATAGAATTTATGCAATAAAAGATCATGGAAAATATGTGAGCAAGCATAAAAAATATGCTAAAAATCACTCACATACAAGAGGATAATGAGAATACATATAAATATATCAATATGAAAAAGTGTCTCAAATGTACAAACATAAAAATAATGTATAAAATAGATTTATGAAATCACAAGAAAGAAGACATGAGAATCATGTTAAAAGTTTTCAAATAAAAACAAATCAACCAATAAAATCATAAATCACAAGTAAATCATATAAGAACATAAAACCAAATCATCATTGATTTTCAAAAATCAAGAGAGACAATTATATCTAGCTCTTGAGCTAGTATCAACCCATATAAATATTTTAGCATCCGGTAAACAAGATTTGGTATCAACCCATATAAATATTTTAGCATCCGGTAAACAAGATTTGGGAATAAACACCCAATAAACCCGGAGGATATATAACTGCAAACCTCTCATTTAAAATTGAAACTTATGGTCATGAAAACAAAAGAATTGATCAAAGAAAAATTATTTTCATGTTCAAAGATTTCAAAGCATAATTTTCAAAACCAATACAAAGAAAAAATAAAAATCACTAAGGTACTTGGTTTTAAAAATTAAATTTATTTTGGTACCCAAAAATTCTTGGTACTAATAGATTTAGGGACATGACCCCTATCTTTTAAGTTCGAAGCCCTAGGGTTATGAACCCTCTTGGGCATATGTGGTACACGGGATCGGTCATAGCAATAATCACTCAAATGACCATTCTGATTGTAATATGTACAATGGAAAGGAAGAATTTGCTTATGTTGACCATTAAAAGGTGCACGTGGAACATTTGCAAACAAATGTAAATTATTTGAAGCTTTTTGTAAATGTGAAACATTATCAAAACAAAACTTTCCTAAGTGGCCAAATCTACCACAAACATTACATTTATAAACATGTGGTCTACTAGAAACATTTGGCAAACTAGAATTCTTTTTTAAATCAAAGCAAAACTTTGCCAAATGGCCAAAACGACCACAATGATCACATTTAAACACATTAGCATACTTATGATGAACTTTGTGAGAATGAGCATGTGAATGTGTATGTGTACATGATGATGAAACTACATGAGATGCACAAGGAACATTAGAATTCTTATGTTTGTGTGCATCATAACAAAATTTAGCTAAATGACCTTTACGATCGCAAATAGAACACTTGTAAACTTTGCTATATATGTGTGCATAATGAGTGGATGATGACTTGTTTGCACAGGACTTGGCACACATATTCATAAGCTTCTTATGATTATTAATGCATATTTTCAAGGTTGAATCTAAAGATGAAATGCGTTTATTCACAAGATTCAAATCATTATTAGGCACATATGCATTTTTATTAGAAGTGGAACATAAATAGTCGTTTATTCACAAGATTCAAATCATTATTAGGCACATATGCATTTTTATTAGAAGTGGAACATAAATAGTCATTTATAAAAGAAGCAGTATCATTTGAAGTGGAACATAAATAGTCATTTATAAAAGAAGCAGTATCATTTTTTATGTTCTCTACTTCTAACATGATATTAATTTTGTCATAAGTCAAGTTAGCAATATCCAATTTTAAATTATTGTTTTTCAAATTTAACATATCATTGTTTTCTTTAAGAGCATCATTTTCTTGAGCAATGATATTAAATTTGGAAGCTAACTTCTCATGATCAGATTTTAATGCATCATGCTTGCTTTGTAAATCAATAAAATTTTTATGCAATTTGTTATATGCATGCAATAATTTTTTACTAGTACAAGTAAGTTCATCACTAGATAAATCATTATCGGGTTCAAACTCGCAAACCTCACTAGGGCTATCGCCTAGTGACCATGTGCATGATGCTCCATATGAACTTGAAGCAGGATCCTCCAAAGCTTATCGGATCGCCTCCAAGTCCCCTTGATGTGCTTCAATAAGTTTTCATAAGTTGTAAGCACTATCAAAATGAACAAACTTGTTAGACATAGATGAATTAAGAGCATTTAGCAAATATTCTAATAAAATCTTGTTCATTGTAAACATCCTTTTATCATGTTTGCTCCACTTGGATTTCTCCAACATGGGCACAATATAAGCACAATCAATGACTTCCCATAAATCGATATTTTTAGATTGAACAAATATTTTGAATCTAAAATACCATTTAGCATAGGGAAAAACATTGAATTTAGGAGCAATACTAGTATCATAGCCTAAACAAGATGCATCATTCATATCCATAATTTGTAAAAAAATGCAAGCAATATACAAATGCAATCAAAACAAGATTAGCACAAAAAGATAACTTGGATCTTTAACTCAAGGCGATTAGACTTCAAATCAAAGAGCACCAAGCTCTGATACCAATTGTTAGAACCTAGAGGGGGGTGATTAGGGTCTTATGCTAAGCTCTGATACCAATTGTTAGAACCTAGAGGGGGGTGATTAGGGTCTTATGCTAATCTAATCCGATTTATGCCAATTAAAACTAATTAACAAGTTATCCTAGCAAGTATAAAATATAACAAGATACATGAGCTAGGATAGGTAATATGAACTAATGAATATATCGTAGCAATGAGATATTACAAATATATGAGCAAGGATATATAAATAACACAAGGGTAAATAATATAAACAAAGAAGTGGACAAACTAACTAATGAGACAATGATAATATGAGCAATGAGCACAAATATAAATGAACGCCAAAGCACACACAAACACAATCAAATGATCACGGAGTTCTGACCTTCCATCCTACGTCTCCGCTCCCCACTCCCGGGGAGAAATCCACTAACACAACCGGGTTTTCTACGCTCACCCGAATAACGTTTACACCTCACAATGTTGGTTTTCAACGCTCACCGATCAACGTTCACAAACACTCACAATGTCAGTTTTTAACGTTCACCGATCAACATTCACTCCTCACACTCGGTTTTCTAGCTCACCGAAAACTTTACAACACTAACAATGTAACTACAATAAAATATTCTCTAACATGAATGGGAACTCAATTAAGCAAAACTCAATTGTTACAATCTCTCACGACCCCAATATACTATGTATGTAAATACTAAAAGCTCAATGGGTGTGTGTAACAATGAGAATCAATAAAACAAAATTGAACTAAACTCAATTATGAAAATCTAGCTTATAGAGATGATAATCAATAAACAATGTAAATACAAAGCTAGAAATTGAGTTTAAAAAACTTCTCTATAGATAATAAGAGAGAGGGAGAAGATTGAATGCTCAAACACCAAAGGATGATCTCCACTTACTCTTGTGAAAATTTCTTCACAAACAAACAATTATAAAATAAACTTGAACCAAAATTAAACACCCTTAAACTTGTTTAAAAACTTTCTTGGTTGATCATGAAAGATGATAGCAAATGGGTATATATAGCCTCCCAAAATCTTAGCCAAAAACCCCAAAGGAAAAGACCAAAAAGCCCAAGAATCAGAAATCTGATTCTGTACCAAAATGACCGTTGGGCGATCGGTGGTCGACCGTGAGTTTTTCGCGGTCGACCGCAAAGGTCATCAAAACTAAGAAAACGATCAAAAAAGGTTACGGTTGACCGCGACGGTCGACCGCAGGAGTTCCTGAGTAGACGGTCGACCATCACGGTCGACCGTGAAAGTTTCTGCTGGCTCTTGAGGGAAAAACATAGGCACGGTCGACCGTGACGGTCGACCGTGACGGTCGACCGCAAACTGATATATGAAAATACAGGTTTTGAAAGTGTTTTTCTGACTTTTGAAAAATTGTTAAAATAACAAATGATATCCAAAAGTAATGAAACTTTGGAAAATGATTGTAGACATGATAATAAACATGCTACAAAAATTGATTTTCAAAAAGGACCTCCCAAATGAAAAATATCATTATTTTGCAAAATAGTCCAAAACTCAAAAATATAAACATATGAGTTTTGACATTTTAGCTTAACCATGTTTTGAATTAATACAAAATGATTTTATAGAGTTGAAGAAAGATGTAAACTATTGTTATGAAGTCTATAAATAATGAATATAGTATTTTTCACAAATACAATAGAATATGAAACGTATGAGTATGAATATGAATATATATTTGTTTCATATCTATGAAATTAAACCAAACCAATTTATCCACATTAAAACAAACATGTATGAATATAAATATTTATTTATATGCTAGTAAAAACTTTGTTTGTGGATAAACAAAAATATGCTAGTAAAAACTTTGTTTGTGGATAAACAAAAAGCCAAAATGTGTATATATATATATAACTATATATATACATAGAAACCAATAAAATGTGGATAAACAAAAAGCCAAAATGTGTATATATATATATAACTATATATATACATAGAAACCAATAAAATGTGTGTGTGTATATGATATTGAGCTTAAAGTACTTAACACATATAATATAAACTCCTAAACTAATTATTCCCAAGCTTTTGATCTTCAACGAAGCTCTATCTTGGTACACTTACAGATGGAGCTTGAATTTAGATCTTGAATTTGAATTACATAGGCTTCACTCCATAATTCTGTCAACCTCCATTAGATATGATCGTTATGGCACAATTCCATCCATCCTCCAACATATTGTTTGCCTAGATTAAATATAAAACACAAATACTAGATAAATAATATTAGATATAAATTGTTTGTAAATCATCATCAAAACAAGAAGACCAACAATTAGAAGATTGAGTCTCATCATGATTAGGAGTTTGAAACATTATCTAATTAGGAAGTTAGGCTAGAGATGAGGTTTTGGTTTCCTTATATATATATTCTTCTATTGTTGGAGGAAAAACCAAGCAAGTTAGAGAAAGCCAATATTCTTATAATTTAGGGTTAGTAGAGGATATAACCTGATTCAAGAATATTGTGCGAGTGGCGAGGATTTCGTAGTCTTTGTCCGTATAAAAGATTACATCATTGGGAGAGAGTTTCGCAGTCTTTGTCCATTCAAAAGATTATAAAGAGAGGGCTTTGGAGAGAATATGAGAGTTGATTATGAATATGAGGTTGAGAGATTGAGAGATGAGAGTTGAGTGGTTCCTCTTATAGTTCTCCCTAATATATAATGGATTTATCGTATTGTTGCCCCGTGGACGTAGGTTGAAGTTGGTCGACCAAACCACGTAAATATTGGTGCTATTTCTTCTTGATTATGGTTGTTTTATATCTTGTTGATTGTGGGTTGGCTTTTAAGTTTATTGTAGTAGGCGAGGAGAGTAAAATTTCCCAACAAGTGGTATCTGTCACGCACTGCTTCCTAAAAGATCAGGGAATCGGAACGTGAACAAGCCTGCGATGTATTAGATTGAGGAGAATAAATAAAAGACCATTTCTTCTCAACCTAACACGCTAAACATCAAGCAATATATAATGCGAAGTTACAGGTCCCCGATCATAATTAGTAAGAATATAATGAACAACTTAGAACAAAAAGGTCATATCACAAATGAGATAACACCCTAAACACAAAGTTTGGGTCAAACATGCCCTTATTATAAAATAGCCCAACTAAAAATATGAAAATACATAGTCCAACAGAATAAAAGGAAGTACTGTAAAAATAACTAAATCCCTCAAAGATAAAAAGAAAATTCTACATAAGTAATCTAATATCCCTCAGCAACTATAGAAAAGAATGACTAAGCTCCAGCTTTCTCTTCTGCTCCATCTGGAATACACTCCGGCTGTAAGGCATCTCCATACTAGACCTATCCGTCCTCTAAATCTGACGTACACCCGAGAGAATAGGAGTACGTCAGTGTTCATGGCACACGAAAAGATCCCATAAGGGAGAAAAGAAACGGTCGAATGACCAATGCAATGACAATAATAATAAAAATAGAAGTATGCAACTGTAATTCTAACAACTAGATGCAAATCACCACTAGATGATAATAGTCAGGAGAAAAATCCAACTCATCTAAGAATGGGGTCAGACTACCAACCATCCTATAATAACTCACTGGTCCACACCTCAAATAGGTCAAAGGTTATATTATCGGATAATTGACTGTTCACAAATCCTCTACGTGCATCCAATGCCGCTACATGATATCGGTCAAAGGACTACACACAATCTGATTTCAATCTGGTCCGAACTCAAGCAAAACTCGAGTGACTACCCGATTTTCACTGACCAAAGTGACTACACGATTTTTACTTTGGCCCAACAAACCAACCCCAGTGACTACACGATTTTCACCGATGCGAGTTTGGAAGATACATCAACGACCACATCCGATCACATGAACCAAGACTTTCTTATCCCAACTCTTCTTGTTTCTCTAAGTCAACAAACACGACTTATACTAGATCTCGGGTTCACCACCTAAATTTAGTCAACGTACCCACACATGTCACTAAGTCTTGTTCATAACGCGCAAAGTCACTAAGTCATGAACTACTAACGGTTCTTAATCATAATAAGGAAATAATAAATTAAATACAACTAATCCTGTGCAACGATATCATGGCATTTCAAGTATATTAAAATAAAGATCGTAAAACATACACAGTAACTATGAATAGTACGGTGTGCATGTACAGTAGCAGTGAGCAAATAAAAAATAATTACTTTTTTAAAATAAATTTCCTTTAAATTATTCTAAAATAATTCTTTTCCAAAATAAATTCTTTTACATTATTATAATTTTCCTAAAATAATTTTGTTGCCAAAATAAATTCTTTTAATTTATAATAATTATTCAAAAAATAAATCTTTGTTAAAATAAAATTCTTTTCCTTACAAAAAATTATTCATCAAACAATCCCACGTAGATAATTATATCACAATATACACACTACAACTAATCACAATACAACCAAATATATGCATATAATTTATAATGGATCTAAAATTCAGATTTGAGCAAGAGGGATCTTGCACATAATTAATTTACAACAAATACAATAACTAACACGAAACTAAATGAGAAACAGAATATTGCGCCTAATAAGTTTTACGATAATCTAAATTTTTTTAAAATAAAACAAATGAGGTTGGGAATCTTGCCTCGGGGTTTCGTCGAACTAATCGACGCTGACATGCGAGACTATGATGAGCGTCGGTGTTGGGTGTTGGTGTGGGATGTCGACGGGGCTGAGGGAGCTGGCGTGGCTGTGGGGAGGAGGTGCGGTGTCTTGGAGGAGGCTGTCGGGGGACGGGGTGGTGACTGTAGGCGAAGGAGGAGGGGAGAAGCGTGGAGTGTCAGCGGGCGTGGTTCAGCGATGGGCCTATAGGGCAAGGAGGAGCGGCCTACGGCTGGGGTGGTTATGGCATCGGATCTTGCGCTGGTGCGTATCAGGACGCTCGGTGGAGAGCGGTAGGTGCGTTGAAGCGGGTGTCGGTGCCGCGGTCTGGACAGCGATGGAGGCATTGGAGGTTGAGTGGAGGAGCTCGGGCGTCGGGGTGGGTGATAGGTTATTGTCGCGGCGTTTGAGGCGTAGTGGTGGGTGATGGACTGGAGGCGACGTGGAGGCAGGAGCTCGGACAGCGTGGCGGTGGAGGCGCGGCGAACGGAGGAGCTTTAGGAAGGGTGGAGCTCGGGCAAGGTGAAGGAGGAGGTCGGGCCTGGGCGAAGAGGGGAGGAGCCAGAACTCGGCGAGGTGACGCTGGTCGGGAAGAGCTAAGGTGGTGGTTGGGCAGATCGGACGGCGTTTGGAGGACGGAGGATGAGAGAGCTTAGGGCGGCTGCGTGAATGAAAGAAAATGAGAAGAGAGAGAGAGAGACGAGAGAGAGAGAGAGAGAGAGAGGAGACAGAGGAAATAATATATATATATATATATATAATATATATATATATATATATATATATATATATATATTATTATAATATATATATATATGATGTGTGGTGTGTGTTGTGTGTGTGTGGGGGGGGGAGGGAGGGTGGGGTGGGGTGGGATTAGGGTTTAGGAATATAATTAAGAAATAATTAGGAAAAATAGGAATAATTAGGGAAAATATTATAATTAATACGTAACAATAATACTAACATAACAAATATCAATTTAATAGTTTTCCCTACATCAAGTCAAATTTATAATTATCAAGATCATTAAATAAATATAAAATTAGATTTTTTTAAATCGTAGAAAATTCTAGAAAATTGAGAAAATACAAATACTCTTTTAAAAATAATAATTGAATATTTTAAAAAACCAAAAAAATTATTTTAACTAGTATAAAAAATTCATGGTCATTACAGTATCAGAGTGGGGTTCAATGGTTCGTGGAGGTTTGACCAGTGCGCGATTGGTGAAGACATCGGCGGTCGAAGCGAGGTGATCAACATCAGGAAAAAAAAGAAAGGGCACTGTAGCCGAATATACATCGGCGGTCGAAGCGAGGTGATCAACATCAGGAAAAAAAAGAAAGGGCACTGTAGCCGAATATTGTAGCGTAATACTATAGTGGAATACTATAGCGGCGTGGGAGAAATCCGACGATGCAGATTGATTTGTCTTTTGATCGAGGATTTAGAGACGGATTTTGGTGATCTAGGAGTCGTTCCTAAGGTTTTTCGACGTGTTGAGTTCATTTTTTACGTTAGTTTTATCAAATTTATTTTTTATAGTGACTGATTTGAATTTTGATTGTGGTTAGAGGATGATGACTTCTTCGGGTCCGAAGTTTAATATTTTGCTATTCAACAACAAGACAAATCTGAAGACAGATAGGAAAAACGAGTATGCAACGGATGAGACTGGTGTAGAGAATTAGATGTGATTCTAGCAGTAGAGTTGTTATTATAATTATTTAGAGTCATCGTGGGGGCAATAGCTGGTTGTGTGTAGACTTGAGGAGGACAGTGCCAGATTAGGTGAAGCTTGTAAGCGGGCACGACCGAGTGACACACAGGGAGATGAAGATGGTGATATTGGACTTGAAGACAATGAGGGCTCATATTCGGTCCAAGCTAAGTGATGGAAGAGATGGATGCATATGGCTCGTAGTGTGGAGTAGGAGAGGTGCACTGATATTATTCGAGGCGAGCGATGCAGGTGGACTACGAGGATAGCAAGTGGAGAAAGGCTACTGTCAAGTCCAGTTTGGGAGGAGAAGCATAGTTGATTTGCTTCAAATGTTAGAGGTGACGAAGATCTCTTAGAGCACACAAGAGAGGTGGAGGCGTCACGGTGAAGAAGATGATAGCGAGGGTCACAGAACGTCCCAGTTAGAGTGCAGGTGCTTCGATTTGAAGTGCGAAAGAAATATAAGACTCTAGCAGGAGAGACAAAATTTTAAGGTGGCAATGATATATTTTCAAGCGAGTTTGGGAATCAAATCCAAGGTGGAGATTGTTAGGATTATGTCTTTGATTCTTTGTACAATTTCATGAGAATTAGACAGGGTTAGAGATCTATCTTGATTAGGAGATTAGGTCTCATAATGATTAAGAGTTTGAAACCTATTCTAATTAGGAAGTAAGGCTAGATATGGTGTTTTGGTTTCCCTATATATATTCTTCTATTGTTAGAGGAAAAACCAAGCAGATGAGAGAAAGCCAATATTCTTGTAATCTATGATTAGTAGAGGACAAAACCTGATTCAAGAATATTGTGCGAGAGGCGAGAGTTTTGTAGTCTTTGTCCGTGAAAAAGATTACATCATTGGGAGAGGGTTTCGCAGTCTTTATCCGTTCAAAAGATTGTAAGGTGAGGTCTTTGCAGTGCCGGCCCTGGGCATAGGCGAGGGAAGCCGTCGCCTAGGGGCCCCAAAAATCAAGGGCCCCCATTTTATTTTTAGATAGATATATATATATATGAAAAAGTAAAGGAACTTTTGTGCAAAATTAGAAGAGGGTTCTAATAGCATAAATACAACACAATCTTCAACCCGTCTGTATCCAGCCCACTCTCCTTTCTTCTGCTCATGTTTGGCGTCTCGTGCATTTCGAAGGCAACTGTTAGGCTTTTTTTACAAAAAGGTGCCCAACCCAAACCCAAATTGCGTCCAATATAAAAAAAGGGTCTTTAAACGAAACCCAACCCGCAAACCGAAACCCGACCCGCTAACCTGCAAAAGTCCAAATCTAAAAGTCCCCTCTCCGCCTCTTGATCTCGCCCAAACCCTAATCTCTCTCCGACTCTGTCGAGCACCGCCGGCCCCCCGCAGCCAATCCGACCACCACCGCAACCACCTCCTCCTCTTCTTTGTTAGGTAAAATTTTCAAAATTTTCGCTTTTTTCTTGTCCTCACAGTTTTGCCTCTTTGTTTTTTTGGGGTTAATTTGCCACTATATATAGTTAATCATGTTTTGTAGTTATAATTAAAGCTTGGAGAAATTCGTACTAAATTGTTATCATCATGCTCTTGTTGTTATAATCATTTTCGTATGCATTTTTTGTGCATAAGGGTTGGTTCGCTAGGGAAGCAAGGGTTAAGAATTAAGATATAGAAGCCTAAATCAATCGTGTTTTAGTCGATTATTATAATTAAATAGTTTTTTTTAAAAAATTTAGACAAAGGCTAGGCGCTGGGCGCCTGTTCAAACGCGTAGTCCGCCTAGCACTTTCTCTAGCATTGATTAGAGGTAATATATTAGCCCTAGGAATCGATCGCCTCTCTGTTTGTTAAGTTCATCATGGAATATGGAATTATTATTATAATTATTTTTATTATTCATGAATTGATGTAGAAATTTTGATTTATCTATAAGTTCTCAGTTCTCACTAGGGTTTAGGAATTAGGGCTTTGTGGAATTAGAGTTTAGGAATTAGAGCCTTGTGAAATTAAAATTGAAATTGATTAGGGCCTAAATTGAAATTGAAATTAAAATTGAAATTGGAATTAGTTCTCACTAGATTTTATTGTTTAATTTCAAATTTCAATTTAAATATTTGATATATTTTAGTCCCTAACATGCTTTTTGGTAGGAATCCTTGATTAATTTATTTTTCTCGATATTTATTAGATTGTAGCAGATTCAGAATTAAATTTGGATATCATGCCTCCTCGAAAGTATATGTCTGGACATGATAAGCGGATAAAGAAACAAATAATTGAAGAATTCAATCGATCTCAAGCGGGAGCACTTGAAAAATTAATTCAGTTCAAGATTCGGTGAATGTTGAAAATGAGCAACCTGAAAATCAAGAAAGCGAGGATTTGGTTAATGAAAATTTGAATGAGAATAGAAATTTCATTGAAGAAGGTGAAGAACATGAAGATTCCAATGAGAATAGAAATTTGAATGAGAATAGCAGTGTAAATGAACATGAAGAAAATGTAAATGAACATGAAGATTTGGTACAACAAGAAAACCTTGAAAGAAGGCCTTCAAACATAAATGACCCAGGAAATTGGAAAAATATTGATCAAAGATTGAGAGACTTACTGGTTGAAAGAGGTCTCAAAAGAAATGATAATCTTGATTTTCCAAAAGATTCAGAAGGCAGACATTTCTCCTCAACACATTACATTCGTAGCTTATCCAATGGTGAACATCATGATAGAAAATGACTAATCTATTCAAATTCTTTGGACAAGGTTTTTTATTTTTGTTGTAAGTTGTTCAAAAATGATGCAAACAAAATTCAATTGGCAAATGATGGAGTTAGTGACTGGAGAAATCTTAGTGCCAGACTTAAAAGTCATGAAATTAAACAAGTAGTGAACACATTGTTAACATGAAAAGTTGGATTGAATTAGAGATCAGATTACGACAAAATGCGACAATCGATAAAAGTGTTGAAGAACAAATCAACAAAGAATGAGAACATTGGAGAAAAGTACTATTGAGAGTAGTTGCTGTTGTGAAAACACTTGCTAAAAATAGTTTGGCATTTCGTGGAGATAATGAGAAGCTTTATGAAGAAAATAATGGAAATTTTTTAAGTATAATAGAAATGATTGCCGAATTTGATCCAATAATGAAAGAGCATGTTCGTCGAGTTCAGGAGAAAGAAATTCATTATCATTATCTTAGTCACAAAATTCAAAATGAATTTATTCTTCGAATAACAGATGAGATCAAAAGTTTAATCATCCAAAAGATTAAAGAAGCAAAGTACTTTTTTGTTATTCTTGATTGTACTCCGGATGCAAGCCATGAAGAGCAAATGTCACTTATATTAAGATGCATGAATATTTCAACAAGCCCAATAAAGTTGGAGGAGTTCTTTTTAGGATTTTTAAAGGTGGATGATACATCATGACGAGGACTTTTTGAAGAACTTGTAAATATTTTGCAAGAGCTTAAACTTGATATTGGTGATGTAAGAGGACAAGGGTATGATAATGGTTCTAATATGAAAGGAAAACATAAAGGTGTACAAAGAAGATTATTAGAGATAAATCCTAGAGCATAATACACACCTTGTGGTTGTCATAGTCTTAACCTTGCACTTTGTGATATGGTAAACTCTTGTTCACAAGCTTCATCTTTTTTTGGAGTGGTGCAGCGCATATATTCATTGTTTGCATCTTCTACAAAGCGGTGGAAAGTTCTTACAGATAATGTTAAAGGTTTCACACTTAAGCCACCATCACAAACTCGTTGGGAAGGTCAAGTTGAAAGTGTTAAAGCAATAAGATTCCAAGCTAGAGATATAAGAGATGCTTTGATTTACTTAGCAAGTTCTAGTGAAGATCCCAAGACAAAAAATGATGCTGAGTACTTAGCAACATATGAAATTGAGAATTTTGAGTTCTTACTTGGTATGGTTATTTGGTTTGATATTTTGAATATTTTGAGTTCTTACTTGGTATGGTTATTTGGTTTGATATTTTGAATGCTATTAACAAAATAAGTAAAATCATGCAATCAGAGGATATGCAGATTGATGTTGCTATAGACCTTTTAAGATGGCTCATTTCTTTTTTTGAAATCTACAAAGAAAATGGATTTGAAGCAGCTATGGTTGAGGCTAAAGAAATTGCAGTTAGAATGAAAGTTGAACCCATTTTTCGTGAACGTCGCATCATTCGTAGAAAGAAACATTTTGATGAAAATGCTAGTAAAGAGATGGCAATGACAGCTGAAGAATCCTTTAGAGTCAATTACTTCATATATATCGTTGATCAAGCTCTTTCTTCACTCAAGAGTAGATTTGAACAGTTTCAACAGTATGATGAATCTTTTGGTTTCTTGTTTAATTTGGAGAGGTTGAAGTCTGCAGATAATGATAGTTTGAAGTGTTCATGTCTTAACCTTGAAGATCTCCTAAAGCATGACAAAAATTTTGATATTAACGGGACAGAATTATTTTCAGAACTCTAAATCTTAAGAGAAGCATTACCAAGAGGAACAAAAAAAGCAATTGAAGTATTGAATTTTATGTAAAGGCTAAATTGTTGTTTTCCAAATGCTTGGATTGCTTATAGAGTATTATTGACAATACCAGTTACAGTTGCATCGGCCGAGAGAAGCTTTTCAAAGTTGAAGCTCATCAAATCTTATCTACGGTCAACAATGTCACAAGAGAGATTGAATGGATTGGCTATGATATCTATCGAAAAAAATTTATTGGAGAAGCTTGATTGGAACATTTTAATTGATAATTTTGCAGCTCAAAATGCAAGGCGATCCCATTTAATGTAATATGAATTGTGTTATTTATAAAGCATCAAGAAGTTTTTTGATTTTAATATTAATACGATTATGTGCTTATTGTCTCATTTTAATAAAAAAATATTTTGCTATCTTATAACATTTTTTGTGTATGGAATATTGTATATAGAGGCCCCTCATTTGAAAGCTTGATTAGGGCCCCGTGAAAAATTAAGAATATTAGGGCCGGCCCTGGGTCTTTGGAGAGAATATAAGAGTTGATTATATATGTGAGGTTGAGAGATGAGAGTTGAGTGGTTCCTCTTATAGTTCTCCCTAATACATAGTGAATTTCTCGTATTGTTACCCCGTGGACGTAGGTTGAAGTTGGTCGACCGAACCACGTAAATCTCAGTGCTCTTTCTTCTTGATTATGGTTGTTTTATATCTTGTTGATTGTAGGTTAGCTTCCAAGTTGAGCATATTGTAGTAGACGGGGAAAGTAAAATTTCCCAATAGTTGCATGGCTACATATGTAGTTTTCTTATGATAAATTGCAGGAAAACATCATTTAAAATTACTTTAACCGCGAAACATGATCTGAAGCCTAAAAATACTAGAAGTCTCAAGGAATGTAAACAACGCATTTTTCTTTTATGAGAGGTTTCTAATTTAGACCTCGACAAGACAGTTTATGGTTACAAAAGTGTGGTATATATAGCAAATATATTTTAGAGTACAATATATTTTAGGGTAAAATATTGAGTACTTGCCTATTTTTTCTTACTGTATTAGGAGTTAATTTTGTAGCTTTGTATGTGTGATTTTATATCAATTAAGGTTGCTTAGTGATTACTTGACTATGTAATTACCTTACTGAGGTAGTAAAAGATAATTAAAATTAATACAACTCGCACTTATGCAAACAAAATGGGACAATTGGGATATAAAACAATGTAGAAGAACTGAAGTAGCCTTTTTTAAAGTGAAGAGAGTTCCTAAAAGAAAGAGCATTCCTATAAAAACTAGAAACTAAAAGAGACCAAAACCATTTGATGAGCGGTTTGAGCCTAAAAACAAATTCATTTGACTCTAAAACTCGGCTGGAATGACAAAGTGATTCAAGGCGTAGACTACTCCCTGGGCTTTCCAAGTTATGTTAATTCCATAGAGTGAATCAAAAGTTGTGCTCCGTCAAACTTGCACGTTGAAAATCTAGCCAAAAATTACCTTCTTTTCTTGGATCGTCAAGCTTCAAGCTTCACACAATCCAATTTTTCTCAAAAAAATAAAGTTTCTGTTTTTGTAGTGGTTCCAAGAATGTAAACTATTCATTTGTTGGTTTGAGAAGTTTCTGTTTTTGAACCTGGACAATATAGTTATGGCTAGAGAGATGCATGCGTAACAAGTAGATATTAGAATAACATAATACAAGCTCTGTCATGGTAGCAAGCACTTGTAATTAGCTAGGTCTGCGTAGAATAATCTAGATTATTGAAAAAAGTACTCTTGAAAAGTTCTTGGTAATATTGAGATTTTGTAGAAAACTTAATGTTTTGTTAAATAAGCGGAAAAAAAACTTTGTTCTCGTAGAACCAGCAGAAAAGATCTTGATGTTATTTCAGATAATAGAGATTTCTCTTAAATCTAAGATTGAGATTGATTGTCATATGTAATAGCACATCAATATTTTCTTCTGATTTCAATAAATTAAAGACAGTATATTATGCTGATTTTTAAAGAAGACAGCAAACTTTTTTAAACTAATTTGATGGTGCGTGATTATGCAGCCTTATCCTAGTTAATATATTAATCAATTCCTATCATCTTTTTTATTCTTCATCCCTGTTGGATTTAAATCTAATTAAATTTAATTTGTGGGCACATATGATTAATCAATGTGTATTGCTATCCTTAAGGATAACCCGCATAAATTGATCAATCAATTTGGGTTAATGAGTGTTTAAATAAATCATGGGCTAAAATGTGCAGATACCAGGTTGTAATTATAATTTGATAAGGGACCAATTTATAAAAGTACAACACTTATAAATAAGGGTTATGGTCCCTAATCTAGGGTTAACATTCTCTATTCTCTTATCCTCATCTAAAGAGATTCTTAAGAAGAGACCCTCAAGATTAGAAGATCATCAAACCCTTAATTCAGATCTGTGTAATGGATTCGGGTATAGCTTCCGCTTGTGTTGTTTTAATCTCTTTGAATTAATCACGGTTATTAGATCTGTATTAGATCATTTTAAAGTACCAACAAGTGGTATCAGAGCCACTTTGATTAGTTCTTAGGGATTTAAGATTAAAATTGAGATTTTTTGATCTAAATCAGTGATTTTGAGAACTGTTATCGTAGAACAATAAAAGTTCATGTTTTTTTGGCTTGATTTCTTCATTCGGCCAATTTTTTGGTTTGATTTCTTCATGTTGAATCCGGATCAAACTCTTGATCCAGATTGTATGAAAGATTATCATCTTTATTTCGGGTTATTGGATCTAATTTATGGATTAAGAACAACAAAAATCTAGTCTTTTGGCCGTCCTTCGCTGTGCTCCTCGCCGATAATCTGTCGCTGGTGGCCCCACTGTCAAATGAAGACAGTAGCAGCGACAATCAGGAATCGTAGGGTTTTCGAAACCCTAGGTGCGGGAGCCCAAGCAGCGGCGGTGGTGGTGGTTCTGGTTTTTTGAAACCCTAAGGTGGAAATAAGGGCTTGAGGACTTACCTGACCTCAGGCGAACTTCGATTCGATTCAGCGAACTTTGAGTTTGCTTCAGGCGAGCCTCGATGTAGTTGCCGAACTTTGAACTTCGGGCGATCTTTGCTGAAAGCTTCTGACGAACTTCGGTTCGATTCTAGCGAACTTCAGTTTGTTTCAGACGAACCTCGTGTTCAAAATTTCAGACGAACCTCGTGTTCGAAATTTCAAACTAACCTCGTGTTCGGAATCAGGCGAACCTCAGGTTCGACTCAAGCGAGCTTCTGCTCGACTCAGGCAAAGTCGGCGCTTGTTGCAAGCGAGCTCAATTTTCTATTTTAGGCGAAGCTCGATCTGTCAAAGGCGAGCATCGAGGTTGAGTCTCGATCTCAAAGGCGAGCTTAACCCTCAAATTCAGGCGAGCTTTGGGCTCCTTTTAGGCGAGTTTCAAAGCTCTCTCAGGTGAGCTTGGTTCTCGGTTCGGCGAATTAAAAATCACAGGCGATACTTTTGTAAGCTTTGCGATTTGGGAATTTTTCAGGCGAGATTTACTTGCGGTTGAGGAGAACTGCGGGCTATCTCATTTGAGTTAGCACACAGGCCAAGCCCCCTTGAGGAAATTTATTTGGATATGGGCCTGTAGCTGGGCCATTAACAATTTTAATTATGGATCAATTGAATCTTTCAATTAAATCTCAAGTTTTGGGCCTTATTAAGTTATGAGCCTGTGATTAAAGTCTGAATTATTTGAATTTCTCAAATAATTAATTAAGTTTAGGCCTTTATTTTTATTGGAAATATCTATGGTTAATTAAAATAGAGAAATCTATTTTTAATTGCTCAAGTAAATTTTAGGATTTTATTTAATTCAAATCTGAATTAAATTTGATAGTTAATCAGTTATTTAATTCAAATATTATGAAACTAAGTTATTAAGTTTGTCTCTCATTCCAAATGATTAATAGAAACAAGAAGTTACCAAAGTAACATCTCTTTTGTAAATTGTTCATAAGGAATGTTAGATGGTTGTGTGTACGTTTTTGTGTAAATATTTAATCGGTCCAAAGGAATGATAGTATTTATTTAGATTGCCTACACATCTGCGATGATAAACATGTGACAATTATAAGGTTTACATGTGAATAATGAATCGATCCAAAGATAGCTTCATTATTTAACATGAGTTATTGTTAGTGTTTGATCATTACGACAAGATATCACTTGCAATTAATATTACTATCCAAATACTTGATATTTATGTTATGCCAAATACCTTGAGATGGGATTTATCATTATTTGAATTTTATTAATTACCAATTATGGTTAATAATGTGAAAATCTTTTGTTTATTTCAGCTAATGCTTCTGCTGCATCAATTTCTGCTAACATCAACTCAATTCCCATGCTAAATGGGACAAATTTTAAGGTTTGAAAAAAGAATATTTTAATTGTTCTTGGTTTTATAGAACTAGACCTTACATTAAGAACTAAACAACCCCACCCTCTCATTACAGATAGCACTCCAAATGCAAAGAAGGAGAATGAGAAGTGGAAGCGTTCAAATCGCATGAGTCTTATGATCATTAAGTGCGACGTTCCAGAAGCCTTTAGGGGCATAGAATCCGAAGGGATTACTAAAACTAAAGATTTCCTTACTGAAATCGAGAAGCGTTTTGCCAAAAATGGTAAGGTAGAAACAAGCACGCATTTAGCTCGCTTGATTTCAATGAAGTATAAGGACAAAAGAAATATCAGGGAGTATATTATGAAAATATCTCATATTGCTTTAAAACTTAAGGCACTTAAACTCAATCTGTGTGATGAGTTATTGGTGCATCTGGTTTTGTTATCTCTTCCTGCACAATTTAATCAGTTCAAGGTCAGTTACAACTGTCAAAATGAGAAATATAGACTCTAAATGACCTCATTTCAAGGTCAGTATGCAAGAAGAAGATATGTTAAAGCAAGATAAGACAGAAAGTGCTCATTTGGCTTATGTCTCTAAGGATAAGGGTAAGAACAGAAATAATGATAACGAAGCTGCTAATGAGTCATGTTTAGAAGAAACAAGATAAGGATGATCAGGGTTGTTTCTTCTACAATAAGTCTGGACACGTAAAGAAGGATTGTACCAAATATCACGCCTGGCGTGCTAAGAAGAATATGTTCCTTACTTTGGTCTGTTCTGAGGTTAATTTAGCTTTAGTACCTAGAAACACTTGGTGGTTAGACTCTGGTGCTACTACTCATATAAGTATTTTTTTGCAGGGTTGCCTGAGCTACTGAAAGCCAAGTGATGTTGAAAGACACATCTTTGTGGGCGATGGACAATCGGTAGACGTGGAAGCAATTAGGCACTTCAGGTTGCTATTAGGAACTGGTTCATATTTGGATTTAAAACATACTTTTTTGTACCGTCTTTAAGACATAATTTGGTTTCTGTTTCTATATCGGACAAATTAGGTTATTCTTGTTCATTTGGAAACAATCAATTCAGTTTATTTTTTAATTCAAATGTTGTGGGAACTGGTTACTTGAGTACTTATGACAACCTATATTTGCTTGATATAATTGCTTCTTATAATGAATCCTTACTGTTAGGTCTCATGTTATGAGCCTACATCTTCTAATCTTTGTTTTGATGATTACAAATAATTTCTAATATTGTTTGTCTAGTGTTTATGTTTCTTATTAGGTATTCTAGACAAACAATGAGTTGGATGTTGGATGGATTGAGCCTACACGATCACATCAAATGGAGGTTGGCGGAATATCGGTATGAACCCATTGCACATCAAGCCATATTTAAGATCAAGCTTCATCTGCATGTTTACCAAGAAGAGCTTTCATGAAGATTAATCAAGCTTGGGTATATAGTTTATAATGTTTGTAGTTTAGGTTTTATATAATGTGTGTTAATTCTATAAGCTCAAATATACACACACATATATATTTGTGATTTTCGTAAATATAGGTGTTTTTATGAAAAATATGTTTTGAACTATATATACATCATAAACATATTTTATTATGTCCATATAAATATTTTACAAAGTTTCAAAACTTGGTTTATGTCAAAACATCAAAATTCAAGTATCTCATGTTTTCATGTTTTGGACATTTTTGTAAAATGACAAGTTTTCTTAAATGATAACTGAAATTCCAAAAATTCCTTTTGTAAAATGTTCATTAACATATTTATAAACATTTCCCAAATTTTTATGTTTTTTGGAATTTATTTGTTATTTTTAAAAGCACTTTAAAAATCAGATTTTCAGCATGAATAGTGTCTGTGCATGTTTATAAGTCGACTTATAATCCCTGACAAGTCGACTTATGAACTCCTCTAGAAAGTGTATTTTCTCCTCTGCTAAGTTGACTTATAAAGCAAGGCAAGTCGACTTATAGTAAGTCGACTTATACAAGTCGACTTATGAAGTGTTGCACAGTTATGTATTTTCGACTAGTTTACAAAATAAATTATTTCTATCAAATAGGAAGTGATATTTAATAAATTATTTATCTAACATGTTCATATACATGTTTAGAAACTTCCCACAAAATTTTATAATTTTTAGAGTTGATTTACTATTTTTAATTGATTTTACAAAACCAGATACGCAAAATTTCAGACTCTGCCGAAAACTTGTACTGTCTGTTAAGTCGACTTGAAGTCGACTTATAGGCTGAAAATTTGGCTATAACGGCTAGTTATAAGTCGACTTATCACTGTAGCAAGTCGACTTATTACTACATAACGACTAGTTTTCCAGACTCCTTGTTTTTCGGCGGTTTTGTCCTTTTGCTGGGTTTTTCTTATGTTTTGGGGTCTCCTATATATACCCCCTTATACCCAGCTCTATAAATCTAAGAAGTGTTTTAAAGAGAGTTTTAAACAAGTTTAAAAGGAGATTAAAAGTTTGTTTAGTTTGGGGTCTGTGTTTACAAAGGAGGAAGCTCACGTTGTCAATTGAGGGATTCATCCTCAATCTTCTTCATCCTCTCTTTGTGTTTATAGAGAAGTTTTCCTAACTCTATTCTCTAGCAATTCGTTTTTATTTTCATATTATCATTTATTGCTAGTTTGTTAATTGAGTTAGATTTTATTTATACTCATTTTATCACACACATCCTATTTGAGCTTGTAGTATTTCATACATCATATATTGGGTTGTGGGATTGTGATTTGTGAGATTGAGCTTACATTGAGTTCTCATCTATTGTAGAGAACAATTTATTTGTATTGTGCTTATTGTGAGTTACACATTGTAATACACTTGTACACCGAGAGGAGTGTGTGGTGAGAGACGGGGTTGTCCCAAGAGGAGTGGCATCGGTAGTAAAAGCCTAGAGAGAGGTAGTAAATCCGAGCACTTGAGGGAAACACGAGCTAGAGACCAACACTTAGAGGGTGTAGAGTGTGAGTGCAATTGTGTGTGTTGTAAAGTTTTTAGTGAACTAGAAAACCGAATTGTGAGGAGTAAACGTTGTTCGGGTGAGCGTAGAAAACCCGGTCGTGATAGTGGAGTTCTCCCCGGGAGTGGGGAGCGGAGACGTAGGACGGAAGGTCCGAACTCCGTGATCATATCATTGTGTTTGGATTGATCATTGTGTCCACTATTTGTTTTCATTGTTTCTTGTTTATTTTCCCTTTGCATATATATACTTGCATATATCACATTGAATATCAATATTGTTAGGATATATTTGTTAATTAATTTTAATCGGTATTAATATCTAATAAGATTAGCAATAACCATATTCACCCCCCTCTAGGGTACTTTCACTTACATGTGGAATCACGTGGTACTAAGCGTAAATTAAATAAGAAAAATTTAGCGACATTATGACATAAGCGCTTGGGTCATATCTCAAAAGGTAGAGTTGAGCGTCTTGTGTCTGATGGCATTTTGGATTCCCTAGATTTTTTAGATTTCGACGTATGTGTTGAATGTATCAAGGGAAAACAGACCAAAGTTAAGAGATTAGTGTTAAAAGATCTTCTGATGTCTTAGAATTCATACATATATTTGTGGGCTATTCCTTATGAAATTTTGGAATGGTCAATAATATTTTATATCATTCATAGACGATTACTCACATTATGGGTACCTATATCTCATTCATTAAAAACCTGAGTCTCTTAACGTGTTCAAAGCTTATAAAGCTGAAGTTAAGAATCAACTCAACAAAAGGATTAAAACCGTTAGATCTGATCATGGTGGTGAGTACTATGACAAATATGATAGTTCAGGTGAACAACGTTCAGGACCACTTGCTAAATACCTAGAAAAATACAGTATTATCCATAGTACACCATACCGAGGTCAACTAGCATGAATGTTGTAGCTGAAAGACAAAACATGACTCTTAAGGATATAGTAAGAATTATGATTGTTCATTCTTCTTTACCAGATTCACTCTAGGGAGAAGCATTAAAGACAGTATCTTACATTCTGAACAGAATACCGAGTAAAAAAGTTACTAAAACATCTTATGAGCTTTGGACTGATCGAAAGCCCAGTTTAAAGTACTTACATATTTAGGGATGTCCAACTGATGCAAGACCTTATAGACCAACTGAAAATAAATTAGACTCCAAAACAGTTAGCAGCTATTTTATTGGGCATTCTGAACGTTCTAGGGGCTATAAGTTTTATGATCCCATATTCAAGAATATTTTCAGACGAAAATAACAATATTCTTTGAGGATGTTGAGTTTGGAGGGAGAAATAAGGTTAGAAACATTATTTTTGAGGAGGAATTAGCTTCAGACCCAATTCATACATTTACTTTTGATAATATTCAGGTTTCTATACCTGTTTTTGATTAATAAGTAAATCCGAAACCTCAAGATGATAATGTTGAACGACTCCCTATTTCAGAAGAACAAACTCAACAAGCTTAAGAACTAGTGCCATTAAGGAGATCCACGAGAGAAAGGAGAAATGCTATACCAGATGATTATATTGTATTTCTTTAAGAACATGAGGAAAATAATGGAATGTTGGAATATGATCCAATCAACTTCCTTCAACCCATGAAAAGTTCTAACTCTCAAAAGTGGATTGATGCCATGGATAAAGAGTACAAGTCTATGCAAGACAATAAGGTTTGGGAACTTATCCTATTGCCAGAAGGTGCAAAACTAATTGGTTGTAAATAGATATTTAAAACCAAGAAGGATGCAAATGATAATATGAAAAGATATAAGACATGTCTTATAGCTAAAGGCTTTACTCAAAATGAAGGCATTGATTATGCAGACTTTCTCTCCGGTTTCGTTGAAAGCTAGACTCTTTTAGAACAATCATGACGCTTGTTGTACATTTTGATCTTGAGTTACATCTGATGGATGTTAAGACTGCATTTCTTTGGCGACATTGATGAGATGATTTATATGGTGCAATCAAAAACCTTTGTGACAGAAGACCCGAAGAATATGGTTTGCAAATTAAGAAAATCCATGTATGGACTCAAGCAAGCTCCTCGTCAATGGTTTTATAAGTTTCAATAAATTATTATCTTGTTCGGTTTTGAGATGAATATTGTTGATGACTGTGTATATCACAAGTTTAGTGAGAGTAAGTATATTTTTTGTATGTCGATGACATATTGCTTACCACTAATGATATAGGCATGTTACACGAAACCAAGAGATTTCTATCAAAGAATTTTAAGATGAAAGATCTTGGGGACGCCTTTTTTATATTAGGAATCCAGATACATCGAGATCATTCTGGAGGTATACTTAGATTATCACAAAAGAGCTATATCAATAAAGTACTCAAAAGGTTTGGCATGCAAAATTGCAAACCAGGTGACACCCTTGTTGCTAAAGGAGACAAATTCAGTCTCAATCAGTGCCCTAAAGGTAACCTTGAAATTCAGGACATGCAAAAGATTCCTTATGCTTCGATTGTGGGAAGTCTAATGTATGCTCAGGTGTGTACGCATCTGGATATTGTGTACATTATTAGGATATTAGGCAGATACTTAAGCAACCCTGGTACGGATCATTGGATAGCAGTCAAAAGGGTTATGATGTATCTTCAGAAAATAAAAGATTATATGCTCACATACAGAAAATCAGAACAATTAGAGGTCATTGGGTACTCTAATTCTGATTTTGCTGGATACCAAGATAACATGAAGTCTACATCAGGTTACATTTATATGTTAGCAGGAGGAGCTATATTATGGAAAAGTGTCAAACAGACACTCGTAGCTTTCTCTACTATGGTTGCAAAATTTATAGCTTGCTATGATGTGTAGGCTTGTAGGCATCGAAAATTGCTTATAGGTCTCCACGAACAGCTCAGTGTTAAGGAACGACAATGAACGTCACTATCTGGTTCACAGGAGTTCGACTGACGTTGGTGAACGATTGAAGTGAACCGACAAACTACGTGAGCTGACAGAATTTCGGGATAACGAAGGCACAGGCTAATCGAGAGCCCCGCGATGTTACAAAAAGAACAACGCCCTTCGTGTCTCGTTCATTCTACAGATAATCCAACCATCGGAGCTAATAGAACTCTTCGTCAGACTTCCAACGCACTTCGAATCACTAAAATCCGAGTTCGGACGAAGAATTTACAGCGGAAGCGGATGAATTCACCTCAACGGAGTGTCTCGGCCAATGTGAGACACCCCAGGGGTGTCTCGGATTTTGTGAGACACCCCAGGGGTGTCCGGATTTTGTGAGACACCCCAGGGGTGTCCGGATTTTGTGAGACACCCCAGGGGTGTCTCGGATTTTCCAGGACACCCCAGGGGTGTCTCGGATTTTCCAGGACACCCCAGGGGTGTCTCGGATTTTCCGAGACACCCCAGGGGTGTTCCCGGATTTTGAGAGATCACCCTCCAAGGCAGATTTGGGCCTTTAGCCCGTTTAACCGCTCCGTAACCCTCATGCCTATAAATACAAGCTTAGGCCTCATTTTTTCAGATCTGGAATTCGGCCTCGCGAGCCCTGCCGGATTGAAGACTTAAAGTACACAGATTCAAGAAGAGGAGGAGGAGAGATCGGATCTAGTTCTTTCAACGCAAGAGAGTTCTTCGTCAGATCTACATCACCCCCACCCAATCCTTAGTATTAGCCCGTTGTGTAATACTAAAGAAGAGCAAATATCTCGCTTTTATCGAGATAACGCTTCAATTTCTAGATCTCCTCGCGGAATCGACGAAGCTCTGCCCAATTTTCAGGCAATCAGATCTGAATCGACAGGTCCACGGATAAACCCCGGACAGGCAAAGATCCCACGCAAGCAGAAGAACCGATGAACGATCATCTGTGTTGTTTGATAAAGTTGTAAACTTTTTTATTTTCATTGTGTAAGGAGATCTATAAAAAGATCAACTTTTTATTTCATTCGAGTTTATTGTAACGACTAAAGTTGTAAGATTCGATAACAATGGAAATAGCAACTTTCACCGCAAACAAACTGGCGACCACAGTGGGAGCCAACGGCCTCGCTGCCGAGGCCGTCGTGACGCAACCGGCCTTCAAGATCCGGGTGAACGAAGAGATCGAATACGAATTCGATCAACAGAAGTTTGAAGAGTACCTCTCTTCCTCCTCCTCCAGATCCGCCTCTCCTGGCAAGTGCAAGAGTGCCTCCTCCTCCAGAAAGATCTGCTGGTCTTCAGATCTGAAGATCCAGGAAGACGATCTCTCCGCCGCTGTTGCCGTTGCACCTTGCAATGATCCACCGACGTTCAATAAAGCCAAATTTACAGATCTGAACTCCTTCACGATTAAGGAGTCGACTGCTGAAGGCGCGCCAACTCTATCAAAGAGAGCACGTCAAAGAAAACGACAACGCCTCGCGCGCCAATTCGCCAAGGCTTTGGATCAGATGGATGGTCTCCATTACCAAACAGATCTGGAGCTCAGAAAGCGCCAAGTGGCTAATCTGTCGCCACGACCAGCATCGGAATCCTCCTCTCGATCTCCAATTAACGGATGGGTTCGTGTCCAAAGAACCCGCTCTACTCTCGAGGAGCGAATCCAGAAGCGCCGCACCTCGCTTGCGCATGCCCGGACCCTTGTGCAAAAAGCACAAGAAATGCAAAAGGAAGAGGCAGTTAGGAGATCGCTGAGATCCAAACAAGTTTGGGTGCCAAAAGCCAAATCAGCGCCTAAGGCAAAAGTAGGCGACGTTGCTCTCCGGCCTTCGTCAACTTTAGATCCCGAACCTCCAGTAAAGCCTTACCGCAGCGTGGATTTCCCCAAGTTTAGAATTCCTCTGAAGGATCGTATCGGTGCCCTACCCGAGAATCGAGGAAAAGCGCTTGTTAAGGAAAGCTGGAGATCGTTGAAGGAGCTTCGAGCCAACATCCGGACTGGGGGTCGTACGCGACCTCCTAACAAATTGATTTCTGCAACGGCCCGCTTGGCGGTGCGTGTAGAAAACCAGGAGCCCGTTAAGGTTTCACCCTCACAAAGGTGTGATTCCGAACGTGTGACTCCCGTAGATGCCAACAAGGCAATGTTTACTCAGAGGAAAACGCGTCAGACAGACGAACGAGCTATACCTGAGAATCTATGTAAACAGCCGATAGGTTACTCCGACCGCAACGTCGATGAGTTGTACTATCGGGCTGGGGGTACGAATAAATTTCGAAAGAAAGGTACCCGAGAAATGGACTCTTATTGTCCGTATATCAGAATTATCAGGGCAGTATTATCAGCGTGTAGCTGCCCCAAGACCGCTCCGCAGAGGGTCTCGATATTCGAGAGAATCTCCGATGGAAAGACGAAGCCCAAATCAAGGCGTTCCCACCAAAGAGGATCGGTTGCTCGAGATGATGAATTCCCAGAAGTTACCATCAACATGGTCAATAAGGGAAAATCTCCGATTGTTTCAAGTGGTCCCAACCCTAATTCCGATGACGAACTCTCGGATTCTTATTCCGCAATCGCCTCTGACGATACAACGTCTAGCATAGGACAAGCTCGAGAAGTGTTCATGGTCAACACCGAGCGAATAACCAAAATCATTGAGGATGCTCTAGCCAAGCAGAAAGAAACATTCAAAATCGAAATGGAAATGGTTATGCAGGAGATGAGGCAAATGCACGACCAACAAATCCGAGCCTTGTCAAATCAGCTGGTTGAATCCAGCCGTCGCACCCAGAACGCCGCAGTTGACAGCGATCCGGAAGTGGACGAAATCATCATGGCCGACGCATCGCCCAAAAGTGCTGGGGGTAGCCCCACTAAAGATAACAATGCTGGGGGTGGACCCACCAGTGATGACAACACTGGGGGTGGCCGTATTATTCCTCTCGAAAATTGTCCAAAACAGGATATAGATGAGGCCGAAAAGATGAAGGATCTCGAAAGAAAAATTAACGCCCTGATGTCTGCCCGAGAGGTGAAGAAGACCGGCATTCCGTGTCCTTACCCGCACCCTTCGCGGGCCTGCCTTCGATTGGTATCGGCGTCTTAAATTTGGAAGCATCAACAGCTGGGAGGACCTGGAGAGCATGTTCCTCGCTCATTTCTTCGATGATGACGCCGAAGTGTTGATCAGGACACTCTTCGATGAGAAACAAAAAGACGGAGAGTCGGTGGATACCTTCGTCAAACGCTTTCGCAATCAGGCAATGAACTGCAAGGATCCCGTCACGGAAGAGTTCGTCTTGCAAACCTGTCATAATAACTTGTCCACTAATATCTTGGACGTTATGGGAGTAGAGCCGCTCAATACCTGGAAAGAGTTGAAGGTGCGCGGAGAACAGGCCGAACGCTTCCTCAGAAGGAGGAAGGTCGAAAGAAACCAACCGATGGTCAACCCTCTGAATTCGAGTCTCGTGTCCCATGATGAAGGGAAGGCACCTACAACAGTTGTTGACGTTAATCAAACGTCACAACAACAGCTCCGAAGACAACAGAAGAATTCGGATCCAAGGCTCCAAAAAGAGTACTCATTCAAAGACGAAGACGTTCCAGCCATCTTCGAGACCCTTCTTGAAAACAACAAGATCAAGCTGCCACCCATCACAAATCAGGAGGAAGCTGACAATACCGCAGATCTGAAGTACTGCGCGTACCAAAGGAGGATCCTTCATCCCACCAAGGCTTGCTTTACTTTAAAGAATATCATTCAGACTTTGGTTGAAGCCGGCGTCATAACGGCTTTACTCTCAAGAATAGCATTCAGACCTTGGTTGAAGCCGGCGTCATAACGCTAAGGTAAGCCAATTGAGAACGTCAATACTCCGACAAGTATAAGAGTATAAACTGCTTCTCAATCCTCCAACAGGTGCATGAGGTTAAACTGCTCCCTGCATACTCCAATAGGTATATAAGTCTAAACTGTTTTCCACTCTTGACGGGAAGTTCCTGGAGAATTTTTTAAGGATAACCCGATCATGTAACCGAATGCAATGATAAACCCAGTTTCGCGAAGAAACTGGGGGTGGATGATTCATGTAACGGGAAGTTCTCGGAAAAATACTATATGTAATTCTCTTAGGGATAACCCGATCATTACAAACAAAGTGATAAACACTAAACCCCACTGTGATTTGTATGAGTCAACACTCTCGATGTGATTTGTACTCCTACTCTCACTGTTTACCTGGTCAAACCTTCCTATAGTTAGGGCCACAACTAAAGTCCCCTCTCGATTCCTTCCATGAACGAGAGGTCCACTTTTAAATTGAGCGATCAAGCCTATAAAAGGTAAGATCGTCTCAGACCCCCCACTTCCACTGCCTCCTTGGTCAAACCTATAAAAGTTAGGGCCAAAGCCAGAATCCCCTCTCGATTCCTTCCATGAACGAGAGGTCCACTTTCAATTCGAGTGATCAAACCTTCCTACAATTAGGGCCATCTCAAACCCCCGTTTGGTCAAACATTCCTACAGTTAGGACCAAAACCACAATTCACTCTCGATAAACGAGAAATTTATCTTTAGTTCGGTAATCAAACCTTCCGACAGTTAGGGTTATCCGAATCTTGTCGATTCTCGGAGTGGAGATCCCACTCTTAGTTTCATCTTTTTGGATTCTAGGAGTGGAGATCCCACCTCGAGTCTCCTTTCCAGCTGAAGATAGAATATAAAATTCTTCTTCAGTGTCGGGAGATAGAATATAAAATTCTTCCTCTCCCATTTCGGGTTCGTCTTTGCCCCAAGAGAAGACACCACCTTTTTCAACTCCCAAAATCCATGCCTTTTATGCATGGGGAATTTTATCCCGAAGCCTAAGCAGGGATAAGCCAACGCCTAACACGCGTTGCCGGTTTAGTCTTTCACCGATTGAAAAAGACACCAGAATCCAGTCTGGGGTATTTTATCCCGAAGCCTAAGTAGGGATAAGTCAGCGCTTAACCTGCGTTGCTGGGTGGTTCGTTCCCGTAAAAACGACCGAGTCTACGTATTCAGCATCGTAGCAACAAAATCCATACCTTTTATGCATGGGGAATTTTATTCCGAATCCTAAGTAGGAATAGGTCAACGCCTAACACGCGTTGCCGGTTAGTCTTTGACCGTAAAAAGGACAAAAGACCACATATTCAACATTGTGGCAGGTTGTTATTAATAACACCAAAATCCATGCCTTACACGCATGGGGAATTTCATCCTGAATCCTAAGAAAGGATATGCCGACGCCTAACACGCGTCGCCGGTTTAGTCTTTTTCCGTAGAAAAAGACACCAGAGTTCGATTCTGGGGTATCTCATCCCGAAGCCTAAGTAGGGATAAGTCAACGTCTAATACACGTTGCCGGGTAGCCTATTCCCGTAACAATGGCGAAGCCTATGTATTCAACATCATAGCACAAAGTCTCAGAGAATTCACTCTCTTAGCACAACGTTACATGCGGAACGGATTTAGACAATCCGCATGCTAGCCCGACTCAAACGGTAGTCGGTAAAGGCTAATCAAACCCGTTGAAGGCTGGGGGTTAGCCAAAAACCCCAAAGTCAACGCCTAACACGCGTCGCCGGGTAGTCTATTCCCGTGAGAAAGACGAAGTCTACGTATTCAATATCGTAGCACTAAAAGGGTTAACTCTTTTAGCTTAACGTCACATGCGGAACGGACTTGAACAATCCGCATGCTAGCCCGACTCAAACGGTAGTCGGTAAAGGCTCATCAAACCCGTTAATGGCTGAGGGTTTGCCAAAAATCCTATAAATACGAGAGTCACTGACGCATCAGCTCCATTAGTTGGTCTCGTGACTTGAGCATCCAACGACGTTCGAAACCCTAAGGTCAACGCCGGACAACGCGTAACCCTAGGTCAACGCCAGTCAACGCGTTTACAGATGAATCAGCTTTAACAGTTGGTCCTGCAACCCCGACACTTGGGACCGCCGTGCTCCAATACCTTAAGAGCTTAAACTGTGTATACTCCAGTAAACGTACGAGTATAAACTGTGTCAACAAACGACGTTCGAAACCCTAGGGTCAACGCTGGTCAACGCGTAACCATAGGTCAACGATAGTCAACGCGTTGCGACCAAAAAGTCAACGTTCGACACCCTAAGGTCAACACCGGTCAACGCGTAACCCTAGGTCAACGCCAGTCAACGCGTTGCGACCAAAAAGTCAAAGTTCGACGCTCGAAACCCTAGGTCAACGTCAGTCAACGCGTTGCGACAAAAAGTCAACATACGGTGATCTAAAACCCTAAGTCAACGCAACGTGACGGAGGTAGTTCAAAGTCAACTCAATGACACGAGCCAAACTCAATTCATCAGCTGTAGACTCGAGACTCCGACGACGGCCAGACGATAAACGCAGCGCCGGAAGAACCTCGGCTATTCGTCAAAGCATCGAATAGATCGAAAATCGAAAGAGTCAAGAGTTGAAGCTAACTACGCCGACTGAAGGCCAGATCAATCACATCCAAAGTATTCCAGCCTCTTCTATAAAAGAAACGAGTCAGGAACACTTTGGAGGGGGTATCTGTAGGCATCAAAAATTGCCTATAGTTCTCCACAACCGGTTCAGTGTTAACGAGCGACGATGAACGTCACCATCCAATCCACATGAGCCTAATCGACATCGACGAACGACCGAAGTGAATCGATTGAAGTGAACCGACGAACTACGTGAGCTGACAGAATTTCGGGATAACGAAGGCACGGGCTAATCGAGAGCCCCGCAATGCTACAAAAAGAACAACGCCCTTCATGTCTCGTTCATTCTACAGATAATCCAACCATCGGAGCTGATAGAACTCTTCGTCAGACTTCCAACGCACTTCGAATCACTAAAATCCGAGTTCGGACGAAGAATTTACAGCGGAAGCGGACGAATGCACCTCAACGGAGTGTCTCGGCCAATGTGAGACACCCCAGGGGTGTCTCGGATTTTCCAGGACACCCCAGGGGTGTCTCGGATTTTCCGAGACACCCCAAGGGTATCTCGGATTTTCCAGGACACCCCAGGGGTGTCTCGGATTTTCCGAGGATTGAAGACTTAAAAGTACACAGATTTCAAGAGAGGAGGAGGAGAGATCGGATCTAGTTCTTCAACGCAAGAGAGTTCTTCGTCAGATCTACATCACCCGCACCCAATCCTTAGTATTATCCCGTTGTGGTAATACTAAGAAGAGCAAATATCTCGCTTTTATCGAGATAGGCGCTTCAAGTTTCTAGATCTCCTCGCGGATCGACGAAGCTCTGCCCAATTTTTCAGCAATCAGATCTGATCGACGGTGGTCCACGGATAAACCCCGGCACAGGCAAAGATCCCACGCAAGCAGAAGACCGATGAACGATCTCTGCGTTTGTTTGATAAAGTTGTAAACTTTTTTTTATTTTCATTGTGTAAGGAGATCTTATAAAAAGATCAATTTTTTATTTCATTCGAGTTTATTGTAACGACTAAAGTTGTAATAGATTCGATAACAATGGAAATAGCAACTTTCTCCGCAAACAAGGCTGTCTAAAAATCATAATAGATATATAGCTTATCCCCCATCAAACACCGATGATGGAAGTTACAATCTGACGACTTCCAGAAGGCTACAATTTAAAGACTTTCACGTAGATCGCTGAAGGTTACAATCTGACGACGTTCACGACAACCGATGAGAGCTCTAGTTCAACAGCATTCACAATCAACATCGGGAGTTACAATCTGACGACTCTCATATTCTCAAGGAGCCAAGACGAAGATTACAAGACAATGATCTTTGCAACGCTATGACAAAAGAGATTACTTGTTGATAATCTCTCCAAAGCAAGACGCGGAACTCATCACCGTACTCTAAGACCAAAACGCGGAGGTCCTCCCCGTGTATCAACACTAAAACGCGGAGGTCCTCCTCGTGTGTCAACATCAAAACGCTAGAGTCGGACCCGCGTCATAACATCAAAACGCGAGGGTCGAACCCACGTTACAACATCAAAATGCTGGAGTCGGACCCGCGTTAAGACATTAAAACGCTGGGGTCGGACCCGTGTTTTTCAGCACCCAGCGAGTACCCAACTCCGCGTCTCCATTCTAAAACGCGGAGTTAGGGTCATGAACACCGACGTGGGCGTTTGACTCGTTCAAACACGGCTGGACGGTTGCAGGAACCGTTTTTCCTCCACGATTTGAGGGATTTCCGCCCCACTTAGGAACGGATTAAGGGGGCGGTTACATCCCTTAATTCCCTATAAATATGGGTAAACTCGATTGAGTTCGGGCTGGCTTTTTGGATCTGGGACTTGGCAGCAAAGGGGAAGATCTTGGAGCATCATAGATTGAGAGATCAGCATTCATCCTTTAGAGCATTCCTTGAAGCCTTCGGCCTTGGCTTATTAACCGACTTTCGGTTCAAATCAACTCTTTCGTAGAGTTCTTCTAAACTCATTCAGAGTTCTAAAACTTGCTTTGCAAGTTCTCCATAACGTCAAATCGTGAGGAGAAGACCACGTTCTAGTGAAACAAGACGTTCAGATCGTCAATGAGAAGCAAACTCGACGTGAGCATTCGAGGGAGGCATCTCATCGTCACCGTGAAGAACCCAATTTTAAACAAAGGGGAGAATCCAGATCATTCTCCTCTCTTTTGTAATCGGAATCCAAATTGTAATTGATTTTGAGAGAATACAAGTCAATTTTCTTTCATTGTCTTTTTACTACAAATTTTTCCACAAACATGATGTATCCAATCATGGAATATGGTTGTAAAATTTTATCACTGGACTGCGCATTTTGGAAAATATTGAAAGACCACTAAAGTTATTTTGTGATAATAAATTAGCAGTTATTTATTCCAATAACAACAAGAGCTCAACAAAGTCAAAACATATTAACATAAAGTTTCTACTTGTGAAAGAAAAGGTACAAAGTGGATAGATATCCATAGAGCACATTGGGATAAACTCCATGATAGTTGATCCTCTTACTAAAGGATTACCACCTAAGGTCTTTAATGAGCACACTGTTCATATGAGTGTGATATTATTTGAGGATATCATGATTTAGTGGGAGTTTATGATTGTGATGCTTTACGTTAGGTTGTATTGTCCGATCAGAATAAAGTTTTCAGTTCATACACTATGGTACCTTATGTTTGAGGATGACCTCACTAAAGTTTAAGGTAGGACCAGTTAAAAAGAAATATATACTAATCACATTGCATGTAATTTTTATACTGCACATCCATGATTGATCTATGTCGTTTGATTGTATTGGTATATGTGATCATTGATGGGTTAAGTCACGATAAATGTGACTAATGCTGCTTTGATCCTATATTGATATAGTCAATAGACGAGATTGTTTAGAAATACCCTTTTCAGTGATAGCAATATTTGAGCACATAAGGTTATACACACTTTAATGAATCATATGGTGCCCAAGTGGGAGATTGGTGGATTTAAATCTAACTAAATCTAATTTGTGGGCACATATGATTAATCAGTGTGTATTGCTATCCTTAAGGATAACCCACATAAAGTGATCAATTAATTTGGATTAATGAGTGTTTAAATAAATCATGGGCTAAAATATGCAGATACCAGTTGTAATTATAATTCGATGATTGGTCAAATTTTAAAAGTACAACACATATAAATAAGGGGTTATGGTCCCTAATGTAGGGTTAATATTCTCTATTTTCTTATCTCCATCTAAAGTGATTCTTAAGGAGAGACCCTCAAGATTAGAAGATCATCAAACCCCTAATTCAGATCTGTGTAAAGGATTCAGGTATAGCTTCCGTTTGTGTTGTTTTAATCTCTTTGAATTAATCAAGGTTATTAGATCTGTATTAGATCGTTTTAAATACCAACACATCCACCATCCTTAACTAGTCATAATGTGTATATATAAAAAGTCAGCACCCAAAATATATGATACCTGAATAAAATAAATTTAAAAGAACAAAAAAAAAGAATAAAAGTTTATTACCTTTAATATTTCTTGGAGTCGCAATGACAGAGCATTTCTTCTCTAAATAAGATATAGTTTGTGGGCACCTATTGAGAATAATACACTAACTGCTATAAAAAAAATTCGGCTTTTCCTCCCGCACTAGCTGCGGGCAAGGGGGAGTGCCAAACGTCACCGCCGGCTGCTTAGCCAATGCTACTACTGTTCATAATTGTTGTCAGCTTTGCTCCGTTTAGTGTGCTTTTTCAACAGGTCCTAATCCATCACTTGGCTTGGTGCATGGACCGTTGCATGCCACACTGGCGGCCTAAGCCTGGGCGGTAGATTCTGCCTGTGGACGCGCTGTCGGCGCGATTGAGGATGCAGCGCGCACATCCTTGGTGTGCCCTTTGGGGCACAGGCGCACTCATGGCACTAGCCTATAGGCTCCAATCCGATCTGTCTTGAAACATGAACCAAGGAGTCTGATATGCGTGCAAGCCAACGAGCTTTAAAATAGAAACCCGATGATTTCATAAGCTATAGCCCACTACTTCTGACAATTTTGGTCTGTTTTGACTGATGGAAAGCATCTTTGCCAAATTCAAATTAATGATTTTATGCAAAACAGCAATAGTCATAGATAAGATTCTCAATCAAAAAGGGGAAAATATAATATGTGTTTATGTAGCTATTGGTCAAAAAACATCTTCTGTGGCTCAGGTAGTGACCACTTTCCAAGAGCAAGAGGCAATGGAATATATGTGTGACAATATTGTAGGGGATGTTCTGCGAAAAAAATAGCTCGACGCCAAAATGATTAAAAAAAAAAGGGAAAATTCCTTCTAGCCCCCAAAACCATTACAACAAAACTCTAGCCTTAACAACGAAACGGTAAACTTAACAACAAAACTCTAACCTTAACAACCAAAACCTAACCTTAACAATGAAAATGTAAACTTAACAACAAAACTCTAACCTTAGCAACCAAAATCTAACCTTAACAATGAAAATGTAAACTTAACAGCAAAATTGTAACATTAACAACCAAAACCTAACTTTAACAACAAATATATAGATGTAACAGTAAAACATTAACTTTAACAACAAAACTATATCCTTAACAACCAAACCTAACCTTAACAACAAATCTGTAGACTTAATGTAACCTTAACAATTAAAATATAGCCTTAACAAATAAAGTTTAAACAATGTTATCATACCTTATACCAGTGAAATAAGCATATGTCTATCTTTCGGGGGAGTATTCCATTGCAGTAACATAAGCCTTTTGATCGATCAATGCTAATTCTTGCATGTAATCATTCCTTTCGGAAATTGGGTACTTATAAGCCACAGTTTGTAATTAATCACCCAAAATTTGAGCGACATTTGTCTTGTGACCCAACTCCTTCATCTTTTTTTTTAAAAATTCTCGACTAGATGCAGAATACACCTTAAATGGAAAGCATTTGAAAAGAATTCCTCCACTGCTACCCTAATACCCTTGTCGGCATCAGAAATCATTACTAGTTGGTTTGGAGGATTGTAAGTCTTTTCCCTATCATATAGTATCGTCCACACTCCTTGTAAGAATAATTTCTAATTATCTTCATTCCCCTAGTCGCATACGCAATAAGTAAGAGGAAATATTCTTTGGTTGCCGTCAAATCCTGTGGCACTAAGTAGTATACCTATGTAGCGGTCTTTAAGAAATGTTCCATCCAAAAATAAGAGAGGCATACATCTAGCAACGAACCCTTCAATACAGGCATTATAACTTATGAACAAACGTCTAAACGTTCCGTCAATATCGTCAATAGCAACACGACTTCCTGGATTAGATACTAGAACCATGGCTTCATACATGCATAAATATAACAAGTAATCATTAAGATTACCCTGATTATTGTAACCTAAACAACAAAGCAGTACCCTTAGCAACTGATTCATAACCTTCACAACAAACTCATAAACGAAACAACCAACACATAAACTTAACAACACATACATAAACCTAACAACCAAGAGATAGTCCTAACAACCAACCCATAATCTTAACAACCAACCAATAACCTTAACAATCCATAAACTTAATAACCAACACTTAATATTAACAGCCAATCCATAACCATAACAATCAACCCATAACCTTACCAACCAACGCATAACCTTAACAACCAAAAGATAAGGTTAGCAACCAATACATAACCTTAACAACTAAAACATAAGGTTAGCAACCAATACATAATCTTAACAACTAAAATATTAGGATAAAATAATGTATCATCTTAGTGAATCGTAAGCCTCATAATCATCACTGAACAGGTCCTGTTGTGCTATCTCTTTGCTTTGCCACACTTTACAGTAGTTACTTTTGATGCCACAATGAGAACAAGTCGTTCTTAATATTAATTAGGTGAAGATCTGGCCTAACCTTCAAAACAGATTGTATTTGGCTTGCAATGAACTTTCTTGATTCCCTTGAGTTGCCAGTATTAGCTCCGTGTTGACCGCAAGTGTGGGTAGAACATAAATTCTTTATAGACATAATTAGGGAATTTCTGAGTGGGAAAGCAAATAACATCCAAGGAAAATCCAGCATGTCCCTGAATCGGCAATAGACTCTTATACGTCTTTGTTCATTATGGTAAAAATCATACTCGAACCTTTTCGCAATTGAGTAGTAATGAAGTGCGAATCTAACTTCAGCATCACTATCAAATTTCTGACTAATTTCACGTATGACTGTGTGCCACTCAGCTGGGATCTTGGTTTGTTTGTTAATCATGTCTTCCATCATCATGATCGAGTCGCCAGTAGGATTGTCATTAGGAATACGCTCATTATTACATGTTTGGGTGAGCGTAGTAGTTGTGCATCCCGAATTTTCTGTCGGGATAGTCCTGTAAAAGTGGAAAAAATATTAATACTTAACAGCCAACTATAACCTTAGCAACCAGCTCATAAGGTTAACAAAAACTCATAAATATCTACTAAGGTTAACAACCAAATCATAACATTAACAACCAAGTTCTAACCTTAACAACCAACGCATAACCTTAACAACTAACTTGTATGTAGGCGTTAAAAATTATCTATAGGTTCCCGCATGCAGCTCGAGATAGAGAAAAAATGATAAATATTATTATCCAAATTAAGGAGGATTATCTAATGTCATAGGGAAGCTAGCAAGCGCAAGAAGCAAGTTGGCGAAACATACGAGTCAATGGGACAGCAAAATAAGGAAGAAACGACTCAACCAGGAGTTGTGTTTCACCCACAAAGGATGAAGCACCACTCGTGTCTCACTCACTACATGGGTATTTCACATATAGAAGGTTTTAGATCTCCTCTCTAGGTTTCTAATGCATCTTAGATCATCTGATTCCGAGATTGGACGAGAACGTTAGAGCCAAAACAACCGGGACGGTCCAGGCTGTTTTACATCTGCGAGACACCAATGGTGTCTCGCACATGTCGGCCATGATTCACATTGAATCTGAAGAAACTCAAAGGACAAAAGTTATAGGTTTCTTCATCAGCTTTCCAACACATCATGAATCACTTTATTCCGAGGTCTTATGAGAGAGTTAAAGGTAAAACAACAGAGAGATGTCAGTCGTATCTCAGCCCATGGCCGAGACACTAACGGTGTCTCGCGCCTGATAGAGCTATTTTGATCATGATTTGCTTCAAATCTAAAGAATCTAGAAAGACAAAAGTTGTATATCTTTTAGTTACCTTTTCAATTCATCTTGGATCACCTTATTCCGAGATCGTACGTGAAAGTTAGATCCAAAACAACCGAGACAGTTCAGGCTATTTTACACCTGCAGAACACCAATGATATCTCACACATTTTGGCCATGATATGATTCGAATATGAAGAAGCTCAAAAGACAAAAGTTATAGATCTCTTCGTCATATTTCCAACTCATCTTGAATCACTTTATTTCATGGTTAGATGAGAGAGTTAGAGGGAAAATAAGAAAGCGACACCATTCATATCTCAGCCTATGACCGAGATACCATTGGTGTCTCACACCAAAAAATGCTGTTTTTCGCCTGTTAACCGCCCGGAAACCAATTTTTCGATAAGATTTAGGATTTCTTCTGCCTAAAGCCTTTTCAACTGATTTGAAGCTATCTTAGAACGTGGTTAAGTGGTTACAACTGAGGATGAGACCAAATCGGTCGTTCTTATCTGAAAACAAAGCTTCTGAAGCCTATAAATACAGCCCTAGGTCATTCATTCACACAGATCTAGAATTCTCGAGTCTCGACAAAGTCCTGTCAGATTAAAGAGTGAGGAGCAAGAATTTCAGAGAGGAGGAGATCTTGGTGAATTCTTCAGCATAAAGAGAGGAAGAGTTCGAGAAATCTGCATCCCGCTCATCCATTTCCCTTGAGATCGCACCTAGTTGTGATTCTCAAAAAGAGTGATTATCTCACTGTTGTCGAGATAGTCACTTCAATTTCTTGTTTCCTTTGCGAGGCAACGAAATCTTTATTCGAATCTGATCATTTGGTGGTCCAAGGATAAATCCCGGCACCAGTAAGATCTTGCGTAAGCAGAAGACCGATAAAACGATCTCTCTGCGTGTGTTCGTAGGAAGTCATCTGTTTTATTTTCATTGTAAGAGAAGACTTATAAAAAGATTAAATTTTCTTTATTTTGAATCGTTGTAACGCCTGAAGTTGTAATGGATTCGAAAGCAATGAAAGTGATTTCCGAAGCGAACATCGTAACCTTAACAACAAACTCATAACCTTAATTAGCAACAAACTCGTAACATCAACAACAAACTCATAACCTTAACAACCAACTCGTAAACTTAATAGCGAACTCATAACCTTAGCAACCAACTTAAAACTATCTCATAAAGGTTGACAACCAACTCATAACCTTAACAACCAACTAATAACCTTGACAACCAACTCATAACCTCTGCAACCAATGCATAAGGTTAACAACCAACTCATAACCTATCAACGAACTCATACGGAAATTCAAAGTTAAATGCTTACATATTTTCTAGAGAAGTTTGGTTGTTCAGAGAAGTTGAGGATTCCCCAGCGGAGGTAGCATACAAGTTTATAATTATAAATCCATTACGACGACAATACTCGAACATCAACCTCAAGTCGTCGTCATTATCAATTGAAAAACAGAACTTCTTTTCTCTTTCGGATATGAATTTCAGTGAAAGAGATTCCAATGGTAGTTTAAGCCTTTGGGACACTTGATATTTCAAGCTAATGATTTCTGTAGACTCGTTGATAACTACGAAGACACCCTCATCCTCTTCGTTACTTTTTGTGTTTGTAACCATGCAAAGAAGGGATGCATTAGTTATTTTAAGGAAAAATAGTTGAAGAATAAAAGAGGATTTATTGAGGAGAATTAAGTGGCCAGGAGAGAGCAGTTAGGGTAAGCAAAGGGAGAGGAGATGGATTTACTCTGGGGGAGGAAAGGAAATGATTAGAATTTGGAGGGAAATGAGGGTTTTCTTCCTTCCAAAACCACTTGATAGAGTGACCGGTTGCATGAGGGCATTTTGGGGAAAGATTTTTGTTTTTAAGCATCAGGTCACGTGGGGAAGGGTTTTGGGGGCTAAATGAATATTGGATACTGTTGTGGGGGCTTTGGGATTGTTGAAAAAGTCTTAAGGGGTGTGGGCGGAATAATTGTAATAATTTTGGGAGCTAGAAGCAATTTTCCCTCAAAAAAAGCTTAACATCTTTTATGAGCTATCTTTTATGACCTATAACCCATGATTATTGACCCTTTTCGTCACAGGTGCAGCTCGAGCAATCTGCCGACATCCAACGGGTTCAGGGCTAGGACCCCTGTGCCCAGCCCTCAGAGCCAATCCTTTTCCCAAAGTACAGATCTGTTTTGCCGACTTCCCTTTCCTACATTGTTCAATTAACACTTCAAGACAGCTAGAATGCCCATGTCGGGCCAATTATATAGCAATGGAAAAATCCACATAGGATTTGGTACCTCGTAAGTGCCAACTAGGAAACATGCACCAAATCCTTTGAGCTTGCCCCTGATTGGATCCTAGAATATCTAGGAAAAATGTACTTAAAATAGGATGAATGAATCTATTCATGTTCCTATTTTTTATTGGAGAGGGGGGTTGAACTTTATAGGAACTTCGTACTCGGTACAAAATGCAAAAGTTTGGTTCGTTCCACTTAGAAACTAACTGATCCGATGGCCCGACAACCGCTTTTGCTGAAAACGTAGGACTTGACCATTTCAGATATTGTCCCTCTAATCAGATAAAATCAATGGGACTAATTAAGAGGTAATCAGCCTTAAACAAAGGCGATTTAATCCAAAGAGTAACCCTATTAGGTGTTGACCCATTTGAGGGTTAATAGGCCTTAAATAAATGTGAAGATGAGAATTAACACAAAAACTCAACTTATTAGATATTAACTGCGACTCTTATTTAAGTTGTCTATTTTTTTCTCTTAACTTTTTCTAACGTGGGAGTCAGAGTATACTCACATATGAATATCCTAAAAATCTTTATACATTATCATCCTTCTTTCACTCTTTGAAGCATATATAAACAATAAAGCTTTTTCCTCCCTTCGAATACGAGTAGAATTGTTGATTAGCAGAAAAAGAAAATACTATCATTCATTATATTTATTTATTTATAGTAACTAATCATTATATTTATATTAAATCCATTTAAATTGTGTTACAAAGAAAAGAAAAATAAATTAATACACCTTCGAAGAAATATACAGTACTCGTTGATTGTTCTC
>NC_033798.1:111324462-111330433 GCF_001876935.1 Asparagus officinalis | reverse complement strand
TACTCTGGTATAGCTTGCTAATTAACTAAAGAAACATGGCCTTTTTTCACTATTCGATGTTCGGAGGAGACGGATTAACTTGCTGTTGGTTTCCATTTTTGGTCGGCGACGGTGGAAAAAATGGCGGCCTCCTACCTAAAACCCTACCGCGGACCACCGGAGCATCAAACGGATCCCGCCCTCTTGAACCTCCATCCCCAGGCATGTACATATCCGAAACCTTTCTTGAAGCACCTATAGAAGGTAAACAATTCTGATCAATTACAAAGTGTCAAATGATTATGTTATAAACATTAAACTCCAAAGTCATGATGATTAGGATTGAGAGTTACAAATTATACTCTAACACTAGTAAAAAAAAAAATATCCTAAACGGAATATTCTAGATGAAAAATTTTTCGTCTATTTTGTATTAAACTAAACGGAAAATTTCCGTCTAGAATATTTCGTCTACAATAAAATATTCTAGACGGAAATTTCCGTCTAAGATAGTATCCTAGACGGTTCTATTTTTTTTATTTTTTTAAATGGTTATGTATCCTAGACGGAAATTTACGTGTAAGATACATCCTAGACGGAAATTTCCGTCTAGGATACAATGACCCATATACAAAAATAAAAACATCAAATTTTCGCTCCAAAATCGAAATCCCCCCAAAAAAAAAAAATTTCCGCCCAAAATCGAAATAAGAAGCTCCCCCTGTAATTCTCTTTCTAACTCCTTCCCTCCCTCCCCCTCTCTCTCTCTCCCTCTCTCTCTCTCTCTCTTTCTCTCTGCGCCGCTGGCAATCGATCCCCAACGACGCTGGCGATGGTGACACCTCCGTCGTCGAATCCTTCGAGCGCGTCCTCAGCAACTCCCTCCGCAAGATTTCGTCGCAATCTTCGTCTCCCGATGAGATTCCGGCGTCGACCTCGTTGATCAAGGTCATTCGTCGGGCTCAGTCGTCGACCGAGTCGGGAAGCGAGTGTATCAGAGGAAAGGGGTGATCACTGACATCAAGTCCTTCGGTACCGTCAAGCTCGGATACGGAATCAAGAAGCGCGATGGCAGGCATTTCCAGGTCTGGATCTTGATCTTGATTGAACCCATTTCGTCGGTTATTGTTTGATTTGCACTGGCATGCATTTGTGCTTATCTTGTGTTTGTTGAAATGCCTGACCCAAAATCACAACTTTGATAAATAATGAATTATTTGAGTTCACTGCACAAGCTGGTTTAAATGTCTGACCCATTAAAACAAAGGTTGGATCTCATGATAGAACTTGGTTAAAATTGAAGTTCGATTCATATTTATGGTTCATAAGCCCGTGTCCTAACAGTTCTTGAACTCTCGTAATGAGGCGATACTACACAGGCACGCATTATGGTTTAGAGTAAGGAGCTGTTTGTTACGATTGAATTATGCAATATGAATTGACTTAGGTCCCTGTTGTTGTTTGAATAGCGTAGAATCTTAGTTCTTTCATTGCATGAGTTTTGTTAATTCACTATTTGAGTACAACTATAAATTTAATAAACTTAAACAAATTACAGTCTGAATGAGAGTGATATTAAATCACATCTTTTTTATGAGTTACTGGCAAATGTGCAGGAGGAATGACCGAGGAGAAAAAAGTAGTAAGAAGGAGAGCCCTTGCAAAGTGGCTAAAGGAGAGTATTTTGAGATTAGGCCCAACATTTATCAAAATAGGGCAACAATTTTCTTCAAGGGTGGATATTCTTGCACAAGAATATGTTGATCAGTTGTCCGAACTTCAGGTCAAAAAACTTGTCGACCATATGATTCATGCACCCATTACACCACTGTATTGCTCTGTACCAGCCTACTTGCACAATTTATTACACACCAAGTATATTCTGAACTCTATATCTGTTTTGTTCTTTAAGCAGTTAAAGATAATACATAGCATTTACATACATGATATACATATGACTGGTTGATATGATTTATGGTTTTTTGGTACATATGAAATTATTTTACTTTGAAAACTTGTAGTAGGTCAATAATTGTTTCAGTTTCTTGGGTGTCTTATTTTTAAAAGAGCATTTTAAAGAATCTTCCATATTAGCCAGTCAATCTATCTTTCTTTATTATGACTTATGAGAGTGCCTTCGCAGGTAGTTTGAGAAAACCGCTTTTATGTTTGCTAACCATAATTGAATTCTACTCGCTGCAAACTTGTTTATTTGAGAATATAGATAATAATATAGTGATCTATTTTGTCCTGGTACTTCTTGTAATTATACTTCGAGCATTCTAGTTGCAATCTGACTTTTGGTGCGGTTGCATGCTTTCTTGCATATTATAGGTACTAGATCTTAATGTTCAAAGAGCAGGTTAAAAAAAAAAAAGCTTTAGTAGATGTTTGAATAAGGAAGGAGTTTCTTAGAACAATCCTCATTCAGCATTCCGCAGAGTTGCACATGTAAAAAAAATCACATTTTTAGAGGAGTTATATATGCAAAATGGAATGTTAATGGATGCAATCATGCAATGCATTTGAAGAGAAACATATGTAAAAACTTTTTTTCTTAACGATAATTTTTTTTAAAATTTTGACGTAGAAGAGTACAATTTTTTATGGAAAAGAAAATAGTTGAAGTATCCATATAACTTTTCTGATGTTAAAAATAACAGTCTACAATGCTCAAGAGATTACAGTTATGGAACAGCGAAGAGATGCATAATAGTGTGGGAAATATAATAATTTATAAGTTCCATATAGCTTCGGTGAACTGTGTGACCCTAACATATCAGACCAGCTGCAACTCCAAAAAGATTAAAAAAATAAGAACCATCTTCTAGCATAGCTGTTGACAAACTTTGTCAACAAAGCTGTCCATGACCTGTTCATTCCAAAATTTAGCTCACAAGTAGTGGCATTTGTTCTATATATATATTTTTGTAACATTACTTTATGATATCTTCTTTTTCAATTGGCAAGTGGTTACCATTTTGTCGATAATATTTTTCTTGGTATTTATCAGTTAATGGTGGCATTTCCACCCTCAGAACTGATAGATGCAACTTTTTCAGATAAGTTATTAAATTTATTGATTTCTATGCTTATTTAGGACCAAGTGCCTCCATTTCCTTCAAAAACAGCTATGTCAATTGTTGAAGAAGAGCTTGGAAGCCCTGTGGATTATATTTTTGATCGGTTTGATTATGAGCCAATAGCTGTCGCAAGTCTTGGTAATCTTATATACTCATTTGCTTACATAATAAATAGGAATTTACATTTCTGAAGTTCTGGTGCTCTATGATTCTAGTATGCAAGTGTATGTTATTGAACTGTTGTTTACAGGTCAGGTGCATCGTGCATGCTTAAAGGGTCAGAAGTTGTGATCAAAGTTCAGAGACCTGGTCTAAAGGATCTATTTGAAATATATAAATGTTATAGGTATTTCCCTTTCTAAATTGTGTTTGAAAAGATTAGATGTTGAACACATTCACCACGGATCAACTGGTCTTATCTGCTATCATATAGAGAAATTTTATTTTATAACCACTTGATTTGATATAACTTTTATAATCAAGTGCATGGTTAAAAGTATACAAATTGTAGAACTTTTTATTAAAAAAATAGGACATGGAGATCATGACAAATTGCATTATGATTTAGAGTAAGGAGCTGTTTGTTACGATTGAATTATGCAATATGAATTGACTTAGGTCCCTGTTGTTGTTTGAATAGCGTACTTACTCAAGCCATATTGTTCTATTGGAGTTATGATTCAAATTAATCCTTTCTTAGTGATTTTGCATAATAGTAGGGGCGAAAACTCACTTACGAATATTCTTTTGGGGGACTATATGTTTGGAGGAAAGTCGCCTATTTGTACTATGCTTTTCTTAATATTTTAAGCTTGCGAACATTCTATTTGGTTAGCCTGTTTGTGTTGTTCTCTGGTTAAATGCATAAAGACTCTTCATTCTCACTTAAAAGACCCTTTATGCCTTACTTGTGTGCATTACAGTCAACAACAATTACCTAACTGCATAAAGACTCTTAATATTTCATCTTTGTTTTGTACAATACCCAACTGTAATTCATTCACTCTTACTTGTGTGCTATGTTCTTTTTTGACACAAAATTTACCTGTTCTCCAACTAGGGTATATACTTAGTTCCACTAATTAGATCTCTCCACTGGTCAATTCCATATCAAAACAGTTGTTACTGATTTCATTTTTATTTGATTTGATGTAAATTGGTAGTTGAGGTGATGAGAGGTTACGAAGAATGACTGAGGTGCTGCTTTTACCCTGGCCTGGACATGTAGAGTTTTAGTACATGACGACAGATTTTTACCCTGGCCTGGACATGTAGAGTTTTAGTACATGACGACAGATTCTACTTCGTCTTCTTCGAGTTGATCGAGCTGTAGAGTTTTAGTACATGACGACAGATTCTACTTCGTCTTCTTCGAGTTGATCGAGCTGCTAATTTTATTTTCTAGCTATATTAAGTTGTAATGGGGAACCGTTTAAGTGTTGTTTAAAAACTTGTTACTTAGCAGTAGCCGATTCTGGTGTGATGTATGTCAGTGTGTCTGAAGGACTTGCTACTATATATGTTATCAATATTGTACGATATTCGTCTGACATGCTTGTACCTTGTTTTAATTTGCTGAACATGAGTGTAAATTGCAGTTTTTTTAAGTAGATTTTATGTTGGATATGAATATAATTTTTTGTTGCTCAATATTGTGTACATGCACTCAAAGTAGATTCTAAAAAAAAAAACTACTGTAGCATAGCATCTTAGATGGAAATTCCATCTAGGATGCTCAAATTCCGTCTATGATATTTGTTTTTTTTAAATTAAAAAAAATTAAAAAACATCTTAGACGGAAATTCCGTCTAGGATGACTATCCTAGACGGAAATTTTCGTCTAGAATACTCATTCTAGACGAAATTTTTTTCCGTCTAGGATGTAGTATTCTAGGCGAAAATTCCGTCTAGAATAATCCGTCTAGGATGTATTCTAGACGGTTTTAAATTTCGTTTAGAATAATCTGTCTAGAATGTATTCTAGACGGAATTTCCATCTGGAATACTACATTCTAGACGGAAACATACTAGACGCGTATTCTAGACGAAATTTCGTCTAGGATACGTATTCTAGACGGAATTCTAGGTATCCTAGACGGAAATTTCCGTCTAGAATGTCTCAATATTTAGTAGTGTAACTTGTCCCTGTAAGTCGAAAGCCTTTTATGAGCCAAAACTCAACTGCAAATAGCGTTATATATTTTTTAACCAGCTTAGGAAATCCGTGGTCAACAAATATTCAAATTTAAGTTACTCTAATAACATATTAAAGGATCCTATCACTACTCTGAACTTCAGAATTTTTATGAGTATTAAAAATTATAATTTTATACTACTATATATCCGTTGAACTTGATCTACACGTTCTTAAACCCAAACACATCAATTTTAGGGTGAACCCGTCGTGTTTTACCCATTCGTTGAGCTATGCAAAAAGTTTTATTCATTCGAAACCGTTAAAATTGCGGTGAGTTGATGAAGGGTCAAAACACGACGAGTTCACCCCAAAATTAGTGTGTTTAGGTTTAAGAACGTGCAGATCAAGTTCAACGGAGCGGATCATAAAAAAATAGGGAATAATATGATTTTAGACCGTGTCCTTAGGTGGGAATCTAAAATCATATTATTCCCTATTTTTTTATGATCCGCTCCGTTGAACTTGATCTGCACGTTCTTAAACCTTGGCAGCGGATCAATTCTTTTTAAAAGTTTCTCCAATCAACTTTGTAGTGAGGTGGCTTCATCCTAACCCTACATCTAGTGGTTAATTTATTTTTTTCAAAAAAGTCCCCATTTATTTAAGCTGCCAAGGTGATTGCCTCTCTCTCTCTCTCTCCACTAATGATCACGGATCTCTCTCTCAAACTTGGCGGCTCTCTCCCCCGTGAGATTGACTTCCCCCGTAACCA
>NC_033798.1:111317702-111324442 GCF_001876935.1 Asparagus officinalis | reverse complement strand
CTCCCCCGTTATATAAGTCTGTGTGTGTGTGTTTTTTTTTTTTCTTCCAGTTGATGGATCTCCGGTCTCGATCACTCGAAAAACAAAGAATTTCGTAATAGCTCAAGAGAAAAACTTGTCGGAAAACTTACAAGTAGATGTGGAGATGCTGAGGAAGAAGCCAAGGAGGAGGATGCAGACAACGAGGGTGCCGTTGAGCTTCGCCATTAATGTGGGAGTGAGAAGCATTAACCAATGCAAATGGAAATATGTGAATTAGATACGGATGGGTATATTTAGATTAGCTAGGTGGATATATTATATAGAGAGATGGTAGATGTTGTATTTGATTAACTATGGAAATTGAGGTTTTGAAGGGACGACGTTTCTTGTTGACTCTGACTGTATGGGCGTGTTTGGTACGCATTTGACTTATTTTGGAAACGGTACATTAATTAATGATAATAAAGGACAACCTGACACTAACTTGACTTAAAGTCGATGTAACATAATAAGCTTTGAATAATTCATGCTCATAATTATATTTGAGAGAACCGTGTCAACGAATGTAATTCAATGAGTATATGATCATATTTTTCTAATGATAGTGTATTAGTAGTGTCCCAGTTTAATTAAAAAATCCAACTTACTCCAACGCAAAGCCTCAGAGTTAGAATTTCCAAAAAAAATAAAAAATAAAAAATAAAAAATTTCCGTGAAATTCGTAAGCACAATTGACACATAGACCATAAGCGGGGTCTGTGTTTGTTCTTAGGTCTGTCCATCCGGCCCGGCCCGGAAAACCGGGCCCGGGCAAAACCGGAGCCCGGACCCAGGCCGGGTTTTTTGGTTTTTTTTTTATTTTTTAAATTTTTTTTAAACTTTTAACAATCTCTTTAAAATTTAAAATATACATAAAAAATTATAGAAAATTATAGAAAATAAAAATAAAAATAAAAATAATCATATTATTAATAACTTAAAATGACATAAATTACAAATACAAAAAATTATAAAAATATAAGATAATAAAAATAACTTCTTTATTAATAATCAGTAAATCTTTTACAAGTATAAATTTATTTCGGAATTCGTCGCATCACAGTAAATGAGTACATCCTAACTAGGTTGAAACCTACTCACCTATATCACTATTATTTGTAACTATTTTTAAAATAATTCATTACAAATTTAAAGCTAAGAAATAAAAATTATAATTTGATGAATATTGTTTAATCTTTATATCTACCTGCTAGTCCAAACTCTTCAAATTTATCTTCAATTACAGTCATCCGATCGATGTCTTGCGTTCACTTCTCGTACCTCCACCAATCTTGTAAGCACATAACCGCTTGTACATTATATGGATCTAAGCATGTTCTGTGGTCGTCAATCAAACGTCCTGCTGTGTTGAAGTGGGATTCCAAAGCTACCGTCGAAACCTACATTGTTAGTAAGTCACGAACCATAGTGGAAAGTATAGAATATGAAACTGATCCATATACTCTGCACCATTGCAAAATATCTAAAGCATTTCCTTAACATTTAACTAAAGAAGCAGATAAATATTCATCTATTTCAGAAACCTCTAACGATGATCCAAGTCCAGACTCACCAGTTAGCTCAGCTACCATTGCATGTCTATCAAAACTTATACTTTTACCTCGGCTTGAGCTCGAAGACGCCGAAGCTGCAGACTGTTGTGCAGCTACACCATGTCTAGCTGCGTAGTTATCATATAAGGTTTGAAAATAATTTCTAATAGCTAAATGATGAGAAGTAGCAGTAATGTTGGATCCATCATCTAAGTCTATAACATGTCCACTATACAATGATTGTAATAAACTTCGAAGGTCAATATCCTTCAAACATGGATCAATAAGAACCCTCAAAAAAATATATGAGGAATAGACCTAAAATACTTATTAAATTTACTCTCTATTTAAAAAATTACACTTCCAAAAATATCATACATACGATATTTGTTAAATAATTTTTGAATATTTAAAATTTGTAAAGCAGCTAAAGTAATAGTTGGATAATAACAACCAGAGAATAACATAGTAACATCATAAAAAACTTGTAATATCTCATTTAAATTACATATAATTGTCTATTCATCTTCAGTTATTTCATAAGAGCTACCAGAGCTAGAACTAGAAGAAAAATAATTTATAAAATAATTTATAATTTCTTTATATTCTATAACTACACTTAACATTGCATAGGTGGAATTCCACCTATGGTCAATATCTTTTGGAATTAGTCTAACCTTAATATTTTTTTCTTTTACACATTTGTTTTCATCTTTTAAGTCTTTGTTCAGAAGCAGTATGCATATAAGCAACTGTTCTAACATTTTCTATCATGGGTTTAGTTTCAGTAAATGCACTTTGAACAATTAAATTTAAAATATAGCATATACATCTAATATGAAAAAGTTCACCATGACAGGGTAATGACAGAGTTATTTTGAGAAAATCTACAGCTACATTGTTATTACTTATATTATCTAGTGAAAGAAAAAATATTCTTTGATCAATTTCTAGTTTCTTAAGTTCTTCAACTATTAAATTGGCTACATTAATACCAGAATGTGACTTTTCAATTGTAATAAAAAAATAACTCTTTTAAATATTTGCTAATTTTTATCAATCCAGTGTGCTGTGATACATAAATAACATGTTTGTGCTCTAGATGTCCAAATATCAGAAGTTAATAAAAATTTACAGTTTAAAATTTTAAAATAAGAAATTATTTTTTCTTATTCCGTTTGATAATGTTTTAAAATGCCACGTTGACAGGTTTGATGAGAATTATTTTTAAAATCGGGATAAAAATCATCTCTAAACAAATCTTCAAATTCATCATCTTCTACTAATTTAAAAGGAATGTTTTTAAGAATGATAAACCTGATGACGCATTTCCTGGTTCGGGTAGCGTCATAATTCCAAGTACCAAGACTACCGGAAGAGGATGATTGAGAAATCATAGATTGTCGGATATCACCTTGAGAAGTCTGTCCTTTGATGTGTTTTTCTATATGGCGTTTGAGGTGGTTGGTGTCGCTCTTATAATGAGCTTCGAAAGTCCGGCCACACAACGCACATTTAGCCTTCTGGGTGAGGATCCTACCATGTTCATCCTTTGTGAACTCCACACATCTGATGTCGACCTTTTAGGATTGCTTGGTGCAGATTCGTCACCACCGGATTCGAGATTACAACTGATAGGATCGGTAGGAGGAGTAGCTGTTGTTGTAGGAGGACTCATTTCAATATCGGTAGGAGATAGATTTTCATAAGACTGGCAGTGGTTTCATATATTTGCCGAAGATTCCTCGGCACCGTTCGTTGACTGAGCTTCGACGTCAGGCTGTGTCACGGGAGATGTCGTGGCGCTTGACGGAGGAGCATGAGAGCTTTCACTGCGGATACATCACTCATCAGGCAGGAGATAGATTTTGCTCTTCATAATCAGATCCAGAAGTCATTTGATGAAAGGATTAGAAAGTATAAGATATTATAAGAGAGTATAAGATTGTATAAGAAAGTATTAGAGAGAAGTAGATGAGTTTTGGTGTGAGGAGAAGAAGTAACCCCCCCTCCCCCTCCTCTATTTATAGAGGCAGCTCCTAGGCAAATGACCAAAAAACCCTCACCAAATAGTCGTTTTTTGACCGTTTTAAGAGGCAAAACAGTCAAAACGCAAAAATAACCGTTTTGCCCGGCCCGGCCCGGCCAAAACGGTTAGCTTTATGATCGTTTTTTCCCGCAACGGTCACCAAGGACGACTTGGTGACCGGCGTTGCGAATGAGCCGGGCTCCGGGTCTGGGCGCGCCAGCCCGGTTTCGATGCCCGGCCTGAACTGTTTCCGGGCCAGGTTGGGTCCAGGCCGGGCCCAAGCGAGGGACCCCAGCGGACCCGGCCGTCGGGCCCGGGCCGACGAGCTTTTTGGATGGGGCTTGTTCCCATAGAATTCCACACCAATCCATGAAAATAGGGTCTCTTCCGAAGAATCTGTTGAGGCCCAAACTTCTCAATTAAAATCTTCTAATAAGTGGAAGTTATGGGTCAATTATTATTATTATTATTATTATTTTGGCATCCATTTTCATTAGAGAGAAAAGTGGAACTCACATTAACAAGATGAAATTTATTATACTCAAATGAACTAATTACTTGTGCAATCAAACACTAGAATTGGTTGAATTCCCGAATTCAAAATCAAATACTTGAATCCAAACAGCCCATAAAAGAAAGTAGGGAGATAGAAAGTTGGGCATATAGGTGTTGTTTGGTAAAAGGTTAGGAGAGAAGGGTTAAGGAGAGGAGTTAACTTAGTTAACCCTTTACGAGTGATTAAAAATAAATTAATTCCGTTTGGATTAGATACTTAGCATGAAGTGTTATTTTTTTAATGTTTGACAAATAAAGAAGGATTTGATCGGTTAATCCCTCTCATTTTTCTAAAATATCAGGCTAAACCTTATTGATAGCTGAAAAAATCACTAACAATTATTCTATTAAGATTAAGTTAACTAGAATTTGCATTCATCTAAAATATAAAACTATTCTCATTTCTGAATTATTTAAATAAATTATGTAAAAAGGCTAGTAAAAAATCAATTTAAATTAAAAACTATTCTAAATTGAAAGGCAAAGTGCACTAGATATTATAGCACAAGAAAATGTTGAAATTTATTCGTGATTAATTCAAAGAGATTAAACTCAAGAATGCGGAAGCAATACCTGAATCCATGATGATTTGCGTGATTAATTCAAAGAGATTAAACTCAAGAATGCGGAAGCAATACCTGAATCCATGATGATTTGAGCACGGATCTGAATTAGGGTTGATCTTCTAATCTGAAAGGTTTCTCTTTTGAGAATTCTCTTTAGATGGGGATTAGAGAATAGAGAACGTAACCAATAGATTAGGGATCATAACCCCTTTATATAGATTTGTAATTTTCTAATTTAGCCCTTCATAAAATTAGAATTGCAATCCGGTATCTGCACAATTAGCCCATGACATATTTAAATACTCATTAACCAATTGACTTAATTGATTACTTTATGCGGGTTAACCTTAAAGATAGCATTATATACTAATGTAACATATATGCCCAAAATTAGATTTAATCCAACAGAAAATACTATATTTATAAATATAATTGTCTTTGAAAGTGGTAATCAGGCCAAACTTCACCTAGCATTTACTTCGTTTGTAACACACCAATCACCATAAAGATATGCACCATATATTAGCTACATATATATGCATAACTTTCTAGGATCACACCTACCCACAAGTCAAACTTTGCAACTAAATTGATTTCTTTTTTATATTTTGTTGAAACTGGTTACCCCTTCGCGTGAGGAGGCGGAGTAACTTTACCCTGCCTTCTCATGCGGAGTTGTTAACCCGTCCAATGACGGGTTAACTTTGAATAATCCCTCACGTGAGGGCTAATAAATCCATGGGTAACTTTTGTTGTTTGGGGGATTAGTGAGGGGTTAAACCTTCTTAACCCCTCTACTAATCTGTTGCCAAAGAGATAATGTTTATGAAAGATAATTAAACAAGTAAATGAAGAGTTTCAAGGACTTCAACCATCATTGATGATAATCTCTAACTTGATGGAGTATTTTGAAGATACTATTTTTGGTAAATTAATTTCAGAAATTCACTGCATGGTTCACTAATCATTCACCAATTTCCAGTATGCGCCATATAGCCTATGACATGTGGTAGTGGAAATTGCTCACGACAATAAATACCTCTCAAAAACATTTCTCTAAAGATTAATTATTTATAACTATCGTATTGAAGTTTTATCAGCAAAAACATCATTGAGACCTAAAAATGTTATAGAGGCTCAAAGAATGTAAAGTTTCTCAATTTTCTTTTATGAGAAGTTTCTATCTTTGGACCTTGAGGACACTGTTCATGACTACAAAGATGTTGAGTACAATGTTGAGTGCTACGATAGTTTGGATTTCATTCTAAACTTTTGTAATTGTATATATGTGATTATATGTCGATGGATCAGATCGGTTATTGGCGATTACATGACTATAACTTTGTTAAGATCAAAAAATCAAAAATTATTCTATTTAAGGTTTGGCTACGACAACATTGCCGTGGCCTAACATGGTTGTAGAGGCTCAAAGAATGCAAACTGCTCATTTTCTTTTATGAAAAGTTTCTATATTTGAACCTTGACAATATAGTTATGGCTATAAAGATGTTGCACACCAACTATATTCGAGTACAATATTGTGTTCTAGAGTATTACTATATTTATTTAGTCATTTATATGTGATTTTATGTCAATTAAGTTTTTAGGACAATGTAGATTAAGATTGTTGCTTTGTGATTATGTGACTATATGTAATCTCTTAGGAATGAATTGTAAAAAATAGCCTGCCATTTGGCAAGGCGTAAGTGACGAGGGTTAAATAGAAGGGTTTACTTAGGGGTGTCCAAAAAGCCCGTCGGCCCGGAGCCCGTTTTAGGACAATGTAGATTAAGATTGTTGCTTTGTGATTATGTGACTATATGTAATCTCTTAGGAATGAATTGTAAAAAATAGCCTGCCATTTGGCAAGGCGTAAGTGACGAGGGTTAAATAGAAGGGTTTACTTAGGGGTGTCCAAAAAGCCCGTCGGCCCGGAGCCCGCAAGGCGTAAGTGACGAGGGTTAAATAGAAGGGTTTACTTAGGGGTGTCCAAAAAGCCCGTCGGCCCGGAGCCCG
>NC_033798.1:111311481-111315727 GCF_001876935.1 Asparagus officinalis | reverse complement strand
TATATATATATATATATATATATATATATATATATATATATATATATATATAATTTATATTTTTTTTATATATGTTTATGTATAATACGATTTGTTTATGTAATTTCTATAAGTACTTACAATTTGTTTATGTATAATATATGAATGACATGAATGACATGATTTATGTAATTTCTATAAGTACTTAAAGTTTGTTTATGTATAATATATGAATGACATGAATGACATGATTATTAAAAAAAAAATTTATTTTTATCATCTTTTATTTTTATTATTTTTTGTACTTGTAATTTATGTCATTTCAATTAATTAAAAAAAATTATGTTATTTTTTGTAATTTTTATTCGGGCCGGCTCGGAGCCCGGCCCGCTCAGGCCCGGGTCACCTGGGCCCGGGTCCGGGCTTCGGTTTTGCCTGGCCCGAGCCCGATTTCCCGGGCCGGGCCGGATCGGCCCGGATGGACAGGTCTAGGTTTACTTACTTAACTCATCGTGAGGGGCTAAACTCTCTTAATCGGGCCGGCTCGGAGCCCGGCCCGCTCAGGCCCGGGTCACCTGGGCCCGGGTCCGGGCTTCGGTTTTGCCTGGCCCGAGCCCGATTTCCCGGGCCGGGCCGGATCGGCCCGGATGGACAGGTCTAGGTTTACTTACTTAACTCATCGTGAGGGGCTAAACTCTCTTAAGGGCCCGTTTGTTTGCACGGAAGTAACTGTGAAATAGCAGAAGTAGAGGAAGTAGAGGCTATTTCTGCTACTTCTAGACAAAAATATATGTTTGTTTCTCTTGAAAATTTACTTCCGCTACTTCCTTAAATAATGATGTGGCGCCTACGTGTCATCTCTATTTCCTTAATTTTTTTCCGTCTTCAAAGTTCTGAAATACGGTGGAAGTTATATAGGGTGGGGTCCACCGGAAAAAAAACACTGGTGATTGTTTTTCCTGTTGTTTCGTTCTGTTAGGCATGAATGATCCCTCTTGAGTTGTGGACCAAGGTCAGAAGTGCATAATACACAAGCGAAAATGATCCTCATTTGCCATTGGTGCAGCTTGACCAAGATACTAAATTAGCAACCAAGAGAAAAGAAGGAGAAAAAAACAATGTCGTGCGTGCTGCTTCATGATCTTCGACACCAATAATTTATATCTTTGTGTCATACCCCTTGATGCGAAATGGAAAGAATAATTTTATTATATATCAAGCAAATCAACTATGAATATTAGTCTCTTCAATTGATGACAACAACAACTCTATTTATATTTCAATAACAATCTAAACAAGAATAAAATGAAAACAACATGTATTAATTACTTCCTAGTAATATTTTTAAATATTATCCAAACAAAAAAGTAAATGAAGAGGAAGAACTTCTACTTCCATTCACTAGTGGAAAATAGCCATTTACCGACGGACAAATAGCGACGGATTATTCCGTCGCTATAACAAGGGTAATAGCGACGGAATATTCCGTCGCTATTTGTCCGTCGGTAAATTATCTTTACCGATGGGAATTTACTATTTAGCGACGACAATTATCCGTCGCTAAAAATTTAGCAACGGATTATTAGCGACGGAAATTTCCGTCGCTAATAACATCTTTAGCGACGGAAATTTCCGTCGCTAAAGAAATCTCTTGGGAAATTTTTTGGGCGCGGGCGCCCAAAAAATTTGGGCTGCCCGCGCCCAATAAAACTCTCTTCCCCCCCCAGACCCGATTTTCCCCCTTCTCTCCCAAATCCTCCCTTCCCCTCCTCTCTTTTCCTTGGGCATGGGTATCTTTAGCAACTGTCCTTCTTGTGAATTTAATTGCATGTTTATTTGATTGTGCGTCATACGTAATATCTGCATTCACTTCACTTTAGCGTGTATTATGCGATATTGAAGATGTGTTTGTAAGTGTTGAACGTAGGTTGCTTGTATTACTCTGTTGCATGTCTCATTTATTTATTGAACTCAGTGGGTAGTGAAGTCATATTATCGTTGATGGGTTTAGTAACTTAATGCGAAAGATGCTTAGAAATCCCTCTAAGCAGGGGGAAGCCTTTTCAAATGATACTCAGGTGTAAGATTCATTTTGTGAATGGGCAGTGCTGGCCTTTGGTGATATTTTGGGATCTAGATGGCTCATTAATTTCTTGTAGCCATTCAAGAGGAATGATTCGAATGATCCTACACATTTCTTTTTAGTTCGTGCTATAATAATTACGCTTTGATAGTACCACTGAAGGAAAAAAAATTGTATTTACGCCTAAATGATAATACATACAATACGATGGTTCTAGATGGTAAAATTGTATGCTCATATGCTCCCCCTGCAAGGAAATTTTATGCAGATGAATGGGTCTTTGGATTTATCTGCAAAAATGAAACTACAGGGTAGTAAGTTCAAAATAGTTTAAGGGTTAAGGATATGGTTAGGGTTAGGGGAGGGTGAAGGTGAGGGTTAGGGTTGGGGTTAGGCGAGGGTTAGGGTTAGGGTTTGGGTTAGGATTAGGATTAGAGGAAGGTTAGGTGAGGGTGGGGGTGATGGTGAGGGTTAGGGTTAGGGTTAGGGTTAGGTGAGGGTGGGGGTGAGTGTTAGGGTTAGGTGATCGAGGGTGGGGTGAGGGTGAGGGGTGAAGGTGAGGGTGAGTTAGGGTTTGGTGAGGGTTAGGGTTAGGGTTAGGCGAGGGTTAGGGTTAGTGTTAGGGTTCGGTGAGGGTTAGGGTTAGGATTAGGCGAGGGTTAGGGTTAGGGTTAGGGTTCGAGTTAGGGTTAGGGTTCGGGTTACGGTTAGGGTTAGGGTTAGGGTTAGGCGAGGGTTAGGTGAGGGTGGGGGTTAGGGTTAGGGTTAGATGTTATGGTTAGGGTTAGGTGAGGTTTAGGGTTAGGGTTAGTGTTTGGTTAGGGTTCCTCAGCAATTAGTTTGTTTCGCTATTTTATGATTTGTAATAACTTATATTTAGGTTCCCTCGACAGGTCAGTCCTAGAACTGATGAGAGAAGAGCTGATATCCCACTTTGTTGGGATATTTTGCTTAAGGTTCTTATTTCCTTTGTGAAACAGGAATTCCTATTACGACCTGACTCTCTTGTTGTACTGTCGAGGTGCTGCCAAAATTTTCGTTGCGCGCAACATTCATAACCTTATTAAAGACCTTCTATAGTAATTTACGTTCTCTCCTTACAAATTTTGACGAAATGATAGTACACTTGAACACACGTAAATACATATACACGTCACGTTTACATACCTAATGAGATAGAAGCCTTCCTCTGATAGTCGGTCATACACATTTGTTCTAAATTAAAATGATATATCTAGGGAGATGCTCACTTCTATTAATTTTTAAATTATAGATGCGAACAGTTCCTGACAAATCGTTCATGAGAATACCACGTGATCGAAGACATCTAGACACCTGGTATAAGGATGGGATAGAAGCTTTCTTAGCCTACTCTGACACAAACCCTCTACGGTCGCTAAGCGGGTCGATTTTCTGTCCTTGTAAGGATTGCAGGAACGGTAAAATGCTTGCTAGGAGTGACGTAAGTTTTCATCTGTCAATCAATGGATTTGATAGCTCTTATGTATTTTGGAGTCATCACGGTGAAGGCGTCCGGGTGATGCAATTAGAGGAAGAATTCACTGAAGTCAGCAATCTGACAGTTGACACGACTGATATGTTAGAAGATATTCTTGCAGCGCCGTCGGTGAGCGATGTCAACACTAATGATATGTTTCAAGATGTAGATCGATTGATGAGACTTGTTGAAGAAAACGAGTCACCGTTATACGAGGGGTGTAAGGAGTTCACAAGGCTTTCTTTTATGCTGAGGCTTATTCATATCCAAACACTCAGTGGGATGGCTGTTACACATTTTGAGATGTTATTAGATTTGCTGAGGAAAGTTATTCCAGGAGGCGAGAAAAGCATCCCCGCGACCTATTACGAAGCTCACAAGATTGTTGATACGCTGGGGCTTGATTACAAGAAGATAGACGCATGTTCTAACGACTGCATCTTGTACAATAAGGGTAATGAAGCTCTGGAAGAATGTCCGACGTGTCATGTATCACGTTGGAAAGGAGAAGTTGCAAGCACATCCGAAGGCAGTGCATCCAATAAGCAGAACAGAATCCCTGTGAAGGTTCTCCGATATTTTCTAATTATTCCTAGGCTGCAGCGGTTTTATATGTTTGCCGAGCTGGCTGAGAATATGCGATGGCACTCGACCGACCGTAAAGAGGACGGGAAACTAAGACATCC
>NC_033798.1:111294725-111310481 GCF_001876935.1 Asparagus officinalis | reverse complement strand
AAGTTGTAACTCAAGATGACAATTATCTCATTAATGAAGAAAGCAACAGTTTTCCACGCGAACAATAATCTTTTATCATTTTTATATGAGTTTGTCTTCTATCAATTAATATTTTATGAATTTTTTAATGTTTGTAAAACATTAGGTGTTAGTTGCAATTTTTTAAATCTTCAAAGCTACCATTAATTTCCATATTTCAGTTTGTCATTTTAAGTTTTGAAATAACAGAGTGCGTTATGTAATTTTTAGGATATTTTATGCAATTTTTGAAATTTTTTGGATTAATATGTGAGCTGTTTCATATATTTTATTAATCTTGTTTTTAAAGATTTTAAGATGTAGGTAATTGAAGTTTGATGGTGATAGGATATAATTATGATTACGATAGACTAAAATGATGAAGGGTAATACTGACTATAGAAAACTTTTTGGGAACTCATGCTTTTAAAGAGAGTACAACAAGAGGTGTTTAGCAACTTCACACTAATTAGATAAAGATTTTAACTAGATTGAACTTTGAGTGGAAATAGAGATGGTCCAAAGACAATGTAGCCAATGGTTTCTTCTTTTAACTAATAATAAATAACTACTTCAATCAGATGCAGGGTTTTACCAAACACATTTTAAGTGCTTAACCAAAAGAGATATAAACCAAATGAGATATATAACAATAAAAGGGAGTTTGGTGGAGATTTTATTTATTTATTTGTCTAAATCAAATGTTAAGTTAGCTTTTTTATTCATTTATTTAGTTAAATATCAAATAAAATAGCTTATAAGTCCCACTTTAAAATGCCAAAATACCCTAGACCTTGAAAGACTATCATATAAGCTTGAGTAAAGAAGCTATAAAGCAAGAGGATTTTTGGGGAGCTCATTTTTTTCTCTTAAATTTGCTTTTAAGCTAGCATTTTCACATCTTTTTGTTTTGGTAGAATGTTAAATAAGTTAGTCCATAAGTATAATTTTAGAAAACTAGTATAACTCAGCTTTTGAAAAACTAGTTTATAATCTTACTATAAGCAAGGTTTGACTAAACAAATTAGTATTCTACCCAAATAATTTTTTATAGCATTTTTATCATAAAAGCCAAAAGCAGTAAAACTTATAAGCTTCAAAAGACAAGTCTCTCCAAACACAGATAACAAAATATTATTTTACTTCAACAACTTTTATGCAACTTTTATATGCCTCCTATCATAACATCCAAAAGCCATCAAAAGCCAACTCATTAAAAAACCCCTTTGAGAGCCATCTTACTTGCCAAATAAACCTATAGCATCTCCAACAGGGGCACGAGAAAGCCTCCAGATAGCAAACACGTCTAAATTTCTTTATGTGATCAATTTTGAGCCAAATTTGGTCACTGAGCTTAGAGCATCTCCAACGTTACTTCAAAAAGCCATTTTGACGTCAAAAGAACACCAAAACTGTCTCCAACCTAGCGCCAAAACATGCGCTATTTTGGGGCGTTGCCACAGTGTTGCGCCAGGAATGACGCAACACTGTAGGCGCCAGAAATGACACAACACTGTAGATATGGAGTTTTTCCTTTTTCCCAGTTTGCCCTTAAAACTGGTTATAACAAGTCAAATATTCCAATCATATCTCATTTCATCCATCATATTTCTTATTTGGTGTAAAATTTGGTGTAATAGATTGAAGATAAAATAGTGATTTTGTGTAAAAACTACATGAACTTGGTGCAAAAACTACACCATTTTGGATTTTTGGGTTGGAGATGCTCTTAGGCCCAATTTTTTCCCACATTGGACCGGGTCTAAATTCTGCACACGCGCATACCACGTGCTAAAGGATGTAAAATAAAAACCTCACGGAGGGGAATAAGGAGAAAATTTCGAATTAGACCCTTTACAAAAATAATCAATTTATTTTTAAAATTTATATATATACACACTAAAGTCAAAGGGTTTACCACTGTAGAATGTCTATTGAGAAAATTTTGAATTGGACCCTTTAAAAAAAAAAAGCAATCTATTGTTTAAATTTATATATATACTAAAGTTAAAGGGGATTACCACTGTAGAATGACTTTTTTTCATAGATACAGTAAAAATTTATGTTATTATTAATTTTGTGTTCCTCGGAGCTTACAAAAATCATTAGCTCCGTTGGTCCGATCGCTCTAATTGCGCAGGGGAGGTGGTGGGTTCCAGGCCTGCCTACCACAAAATCATCTTTACCTAAAATATTGTTTACCTAATTAAAAAAACAGGTAAATGACGATAGGGCAGAATAGCCATCAGCGTTTTACGGATTGGGATCCTCTACTAATAGATCCTCTACTAATATCTACTAATAAAGATATCTTAGCCTTTGATTTATCAATCAAAGGCCAAGATCTCATCCGTATCCTCCCCTTACTTTTGCTCATGAGGAGATCTTGGCCTTTGATTGATAAATCAAAGACCAAGATTCCATTAGAAGATATTAGAAAGCTCCTCATTAGTAGAAGATCTCAATCCGCGTTTTACCTTTTTTTTGGTAGAAAACCCCAATAATAGGTAAATGACAATAGGTCGGAATAGCCATCACCATTTTTTCAAATTTACTTTGCAGAAAACCCCAATATCTTTTGGGTAATTTACACTAAACCCCCAACAACTTTCCAAATCCCTTTTATCCTTTCTTAGCCCCAAACAAGTTTATGATTATTAAGAATATGGTTCTAATTTAGGGACATTGGTTCTAATTTATGGGTGGGGTTTTGTGCAAAATTATTACTAGTTTAGTACGATTTAAAAAACTATTAGGGGTCAATTGCAAAGTGCTAAAAGAAATGTATTTGGTCAATAAATTATTTAAGTATAAAATATCATTTTTGAGAGCTAGGCACACCTCAATAAATAGCATTTTGCATATAAACCAGTTTATAAATCAATTATAAAATGACTTGTAACATAACAATAAGATGAACTTCAATAGGATAATATAATGAGGCAATACTTCATGGACTTAAGTGAGCTAATATAATAAGAGGATGAGGTATCATATAAAGGGTTTTTGCTTATAAACCTAATATTTAGCCTAATTAGTTTTTTAATTCACCTTTCTTTTCTCTAATAAACCTAAACACTTAAACCCCCCACCCCCCACCCCCCCACACACAGGTCGAAAACCAATTTTTTTTAAAACATTGCTATATCTAGAATCGTTCTTAGACCTAAAATACTTCAACTAACGATTTACACCATATTTTTAAACCCTGTTTGCTTCTAGAAAAGGCTTTTTCCCCTATAAATACAAACTTTTACCCCCATTTATTTTTGAACCCACTCATTCCCAAAACCATTCCTACACCAAAAACACTCACTGAGTTACTTCAAATTGAGTTTGTATTCTAGCAGTTTATTATATATTGTGACTTATGATATTTTTGTTATGACTTGCTAATAAGGTATTTAGCTATACATTGTATTTTCTAAATTAAATATTAAACTATTTTCTATTTTTTTCACACTAATGTCGCGTCATCAAAATTTAAAATAAATTTTTTACCTATCCCCTAGTGATATTTTGTTGTGACTTGCTAAGTAAGTAGTTAGGCGTACATTGTATTTTTTTTCACACTAATGTCGTGTCACCAAATTTTAACTAATTTTTTACCTATAAATCATAAGTTTTACCCCCACTTATTTTTAAACTGACAACAATCTAGAAAATATTTTTCGCTTATAAAACCAAAAAAATTCCTTTAATTTATTTTTGAGAACTCACCCACTTCTAAAAAACACTCTTATATCCGTAATACTTCTTTCATTATTTTTAAATGCCTTTTGTATTTCAACACTTTGGTGCACGGTGTAAGTTGATATATTAACCTGTAGATTTTTATACTTTTTTCTACAAGTTGTTATGTATGTGTTCTTTTTTTTAAACCAAATAATTAAGTTTCTTTAAGTCTTTTCTCACGCAAAAATTGTGGCATTATAGATAATTTTTTAACCAGCAAACTTAAAGTTTTATCCATATTTAAAATTATGATCATCTACCCCAAAATAATTTTTTTTATAAACCCAAAGATTAACACTCCTTTACCATTAAACACATCCGCTTCTAAAATCACTCTTACCCACAAAATACTCAACTGATGTATTTTTGACTCACTTTGTATTGCAACAACTTGATATACGTTTTTCATTGCAATATATTATTTATTGTTGCGATATTTGTTTCTAAGTAATGCTCAAACAAATTTGTTTATTATTTATCTCACAAATCCCGCAGCAACTCATGGGTCAACCTTGCTCGTATTTATCAAAATAGAATTAGTTTTTGCTCCGCTGGCTGAAACTAGATTAATTTTGATAAATACTTTAATAAGAGGTCGATTTAGGAAAAAAATATTTCGTAGAGTTTGCGAGATTGGGAATCCCATACAAATTGGCTCTATAAAATTGCCAATCGCTTAAAGTTTAATTTTTTTTTTCAAAACCGATCTAGTTTTGCACTGAAACCAAGACAATTTTGATAAATATTTTATATGAATAAATCAAATTTGATAAATTGCTTTTGAAAAGGTCTATTTCAAAAAAATGTACATCCGATAAATACCCCTCTTAGCATCTTCCCTCATCGCTTCATCAGCATCCGCATCCAAACCCTAGCCGAAAGATTAACACTCCTTTACCATTAAACACATCCGCTTCTAAAATCACTCTTACCCACAAAATACTCAACTGATGTATTTTTGACTCACTTTGTATTGCAACAACTTGATATACGTTTTTCATTGCAATATATTATTTATTGTTGCGATATTTGTTTCTAAGTAATGCTCAAACAAATTTGTTTATTATTTATCTCACAAATCCCGCAGCAACTCATGGGTCAACCTTGCTCGTATTTATCAAAATAGAATTAGTTTTTGCTCCGCTGGCTGAAACTAGATTAATTTTGATAAATACTTTAATAAGAGGTCGATTTAGGAAAAAAATATTTCGTAGAGTTTGCGAGATTGGGAATCCCATACAAATTGGCTCTATAAAATTGCCAATCGCTTAAAGTTTAATTTTTTTTTTCAAAACCGATCTAGTTTTGCACTGAAACCAAGACAATTTTGATAAATATTTTATATAAATAAATCAAATTTGATAAATTGCTTTTGAAAAGGTCTATTTCAAAAAATTGTACATCCGATAAATACCCCTCTTAGCATCTTCCCTCATCGCTTCATCAGCATCCGCATCCAAACCCTAGCCGAAAGAATCTGCCCTCTCTCTCTCTCTCTATTTCTCTCTCCTCAATCCGCCATGGCCAAAAAACGAAAGCTCGTCCAAAACTCCGCTCCAGCGCCTGAATCCAAGCCTCAACCCGAACCCGAACCCCAATCTCAACCCGAACCCGAACCGATCGAGGAAGAACAGCCTCCTACCGAAGCCGAGCCCATCGCTGAAGAACAAGCAGCAGCAGCTGAGGAGGAGGAGGAGGAAGAAGAATCAGAGGACGACGACGAAGAAGAAGAAGGCGAGGAGGAGGAGGAGGAAGAGAAACCCCAAACCCTAGATCAAAACCCTAACCCTAACCCTAACGGGGTTAGCGACGATCTGGAGGACTCTGACCCCCAATCCATACAGAAGATCCTCGAGCTCTTCCCTAAGGACCAGCTCGTGGACATGCTCCGTGCACCGCGCCGTGAAGGCACGCGGCTGACTCTACGTCCCAGCATCGAATTCCCGACATCCGCGTGAGGGTTGCCACCGGATCGCCGGACGTGGGACCCGCGGGCACAGGCCGAAACGATCTTTCGTCCACGGGCCTCGTGGCCGATGAAACACCGCAAGGTTTTGACCGATGTCTTTCGGCCAGTACAGGCCGAGATTGAGGCAACTGAAGGCCGTCAGCCGATAAAGTCGACCGGCAAGCTCCAAGGGCTATGCGTTCATCCTCTCAAGCGTCGGAAGCGAGGGCCTGCAAGAATGCTCTGAAGGAGCTCAGAAGAAGATGCGGAGTCCGGCTGACTTCGTGCCAGCTGGCGTTGCAGCGGGGCCGGTGCGCCAGCCGCCGGCCAGCAGCAGCGCCTGTGTCTCGAGTATACTCAAAGGAAGATCTTTGTTAGCAATGTCGCAGCTGATATTGAAACGCAGAAACTTTATGAATTCTTTGCAAAGTTTGGGGAGATTGAAGAAGGGCCTCTAGGGCTCGATAAGGCGACTGGAAAGCCTAGAGGGTTTTGCTTGTTTGTGTATAAGACGGTCGAGAGTGCAAAAAAGGCTCTAGAGGAGCCACATAAGAATTTTGAAGGGCATATGCTGCATTGTCAGAAGGCAATTGATGGGCCAAAGAACAAGCAAGGGTTTCAGTTCCAGCACGGGGCCGGTCAGTATTCAGGCGGTAATGCTCCAAAGGCAAACTTCTCCGGGGGAGTTGGGAGCCACATGCCAGCTGGCGGAGGGCATCTGATGGCGCCCTCGGCTACTGGGATGGGATATCAGGCTCCTGCAGCTCAGCCTGCGGCAGCAGTGGGAGGGATTAACCCGGCAGTTAATCAAGCTCTGACTGCTTTGCTTTTGGGTGGGTTGGGACCGGCTATGAATCAGGGAGTGCCTGGGCAAATGGGAGGTAGTGGAGTTCAAGGTGGGTATGCGAGTGGGCAGATGGGGTATGGAGGGCAACCACAAGGTGGGTACGGGGGAGCACAGATGGGGCAGGGACGTGGGACCGGGACATGGGCACAAGGTGGCGGTCCGCCTTACATGGGGCATCATTAGGTAAAATGCGTGGTTGTGCTGGGTGGTAAATACTTATATATTAATTGGGTTTATTATTTTTCTTATTGTCATTTATATATCATGCTAACATAAAAGTGTTGGTCATCATTAGGTAAACAATAAAATGGGTACTTACCTTTGGTGGTAAATACTTATATCTTGGGTCATCATCAGTGCTTATGTTGGGTGGTAAATTATTTATATTAATTGGTTTTAGGATATATTCCTTTTAGTCGCTCTATCATGCTAACTTAAAATCGTTGGAACATTTTGTTGTGATGGAGGCATCACCTGCGTGCTAATATTTGTATTCATGTGGTGGTCTATCTTTCAATTTGGGCCTTTATTAAGCATATAAATGTAGCTATATTAAGTGCAACGAGGACGGAAAGAATAGTGACACATTGTAGTAAATTTAGACTATTATACTAGAACAAAGAAAATATAGTAACACATTCTTTTAATGCATTCTGTAATTATTGTAGCCTAGCATAACAGCCACTAACTTGTTTTCCAGGTTCAAATCTTCTCTACATAAGTAGACATTGGCCTAGTATTCCCCTTATATTTTTAGATTTTGCCCAGTTCTTTCAACTTCTGTCAGTGTGAAATCAAATCCCCTCAAATGTAAGAAAGTCTTAATTTAGGACATAGTCAACCTTTATTTAAAATTGTAGTTAGTCTCTTATATTGTTAATTGGTGCTAAGGAAAGATAAATACAACTCACACTTCTGCCAGTTCTAGTAGTTTTTATGCTTGAGTGGTTATAAATTATAAGGTATTTTTTATGTAGCCATGTTTGTGAAATTTCAGTAGTTTGAAACTTTATAAAGTTTCTATGTAGAAAAAAGCTTTAATTAACTCGTATTGGTCCTTTAATCCAGCATAGCAATACATCCATCTTTATATGTACTTCATTTGCTGTGTGCAGCTGTTGTTATTTAATGTAAATTATGCTGTCCAGTGTCCCCTTTCTTGATTGACATCACTTCTGCCAGTTCTAGTAGTTTTTATGCTTGAGTGGCTATAAATTATAAGATATTTTTTATGTAGCCATGTTTGTGAAATTTCAGTAGTTTTGAAACTTTATAAAGTTTCTATGTAGAAAAAGAGCTTTAATTTACTCGTATTGGTCCTTTAATCCAGCATAGCAATACATCCATCTTTATATGTACTTCATTAGCTGTGTGCAGCGGTTGTTATTTAATGTAAATTATGCTGTCCACTGTCCCGTTTCTTGATTGACATCATCCACTTCAGTTTTATTGATATCTGTTTTGCATCCTTTTTCTGCAGCATGTTGCATTTAGCTTCATAATTCTTGGTCTATTTTGTAGGACCTTTCTATTTTATAGGAGCTTGCATGTGTTTATAGATCACACAACTATATTCTTGCCAATATTGGATCATGAAAGCTGCACTGATATTGTTATGGGCAGAAAATCCCCCTTGCCAATATTGGTGATCATGAAAGCTGCACTGATATTGTTATGGGCAGAAAATCCCTTGAAGTTTGTAGAAATGACATAAGATCCCCTGAAGCTTTAAAACTAACACTTCAACTCCCTCCTTTCGATTTTACTGACAAATAAGGTCACAACATGCCACCTGTGTAATTACAAAATTTCCCCTAAGTCTTAAGAGAATAAATGAACATGCTTATTTCTAAGGATACTTTGGTATAAACGGGTCGCATGATACCCATTTGACCTTGTTTGAGGGGAAATTCTTAAGGAGGAAACAAAGGTGTTAGTACATCAGGGAATCTTTGTGTCATTTCTATAAAGCTTATGAGGATTTGTTTTTTGGTAAAATTACCTATTTTTACTTATCATTCCTATAGCCTTGAGATAATTATTGTTATGATGTGTTAATTCTTCTGCATGCAAGCATTATGATTTGGCTTTCTATACTTAGGCTTTTGTGCTGTATGTACAATACAGTCTTTTATTTGTTTATTACAATCCAATAGGTGTCAATGCTTTTGCATTTCACGACACAACCATATGCACAGCTTGCATAGTATTAGTCAACATTACTGCTTGTGGTGACCGTGTATTCATCTGCTTGTTATTATAAAATTTCCCATGTTTCTTTTAGTTTATACACAAATTGTGGGAGTTCCCGTAGGTTTTATTATAAGTATGTTTGTAGGTTAATTTGATGAATAACTTCAACCTTCTGAAAATAAACTGCAGTTTGCAGCTCTGCATTTTAGACATCATATTGCCCTGACTACACTGCATGGTAGATGATAGTGGAATGTATACGATCCACTGTGTAGCAATGATGAAATTCTTGGTGTGCTTTGTAATGGATGTGCTTTTCATCTTATTAGACCCCTGTGAATTAGATACTTTTCGACTGTTAAATTGATGACCACCTCATTGTTCTATCAACTTCTATAGACAAAATAAATTAAAAAATAAAGTAAAATAAAACCTGTCTTGTTGAAACTGAGCGATGCATGTACAAGGTTGTAATAAAAAGGCTGCACATCAGCTAATGCTTGTAAGCTAATACAAAAGACGAAATCTATCTGGTATTGATGGTGATCACTCGATGTGGTCAGGGAGTAGACTCATGCATATTGTAGTAAATCCTGTTCGACATTTTGCATAATTTATGTGAATGTGTAAATTGTTTATATTTGCATAGATTTTATTATGATTGCTTTGTAGGTCAATTTGGTGAATCTCTTTAAAAACTTGAAAACGTACTTTCTGTTGACTAGGCGTTTTATGCCTCAATGCTTGATCGCATTGCATATGCTAGTTGGAAAGGAATATATAATCCTATATAGCAGTTATAAATTCTTTATGCAATTGCCTATTGATTTATATCATTCACTTTATTAGTCTCAACCTTTGATTCATGTGCATTGCAACGACAAACAATCATCTTTCCCAGATCTTGGGGAAAAAAGTTGAAGCTCAAATCATGTTTAAAACTAACAGGCTTGCAGAGTTCGTAATTAACAAAAATGCATATAAGCTTTTGTACTGATGGGTGAGTTCTTAATGTACTTACTGTGTGCGAGATAAGAGTTGGAGAGGTCTGTGTGTTCATTAAGCAGAATGCTTGTAGACTTTACTGCAAGTTATTGAATGATTCTAACATACTCTTTTCACTGCAGAATCTTCTGTTATTTGATTGGTTGTGCTGTTTATAATCCTATACTTTTTTACCACTTGTTTATTTAGATTGTAACTTTTTTATGTGTTTGTTATATGTTATACTTGACATAAATTTCTGGGAGCTTTATTCTTTCACTTATTGTTTATAGACTTTCTACTGCTAAAAACAAGTTCCTTTTGAACGTATAAAATCATCACCTTTCTTGTGACTGCATATTTTTAATCTCTGGCATTTTGAAATGAGCTTCTCATGAAATTCTCTGTATTGAAGCTAACAAAATACTGAACTACAGAAAATATATTTGTTTTTTATTTAGTCGAATAAATTTCTCATTAAAAATTTTGTTTCTAAAAATCACTTTTTTTTACTTATTCATCTTGCAGATCCTATATAGGTGGTTTCTACTGGAGTTCCTCGTTCTGCACCAATGCAATGCAGTTTTAATGGTTTTAATAACTGTAGTCCCTACAAAAGCTATGAGTTTTTCAGCAAATGTTCACTGGAACTATTTTCATCCTTTTAAACTTTGTAGTATGTGATATTTTCGTCAACTGGATTTGGTCTCCTCGAAGCCATTTCTATGGCTTTGAATCTATTGTACAAGTAGTTTTTGGATTTAAAATATGTTGGATCATTAATCTATTAATTGCCTGGTTGTTTTTCTACATTGTTTTTCATCATGGGCTATTGTCAAAATTCTGGTAGGCTTTAGTTTCTTTAAATTTATTCTGTTGGAACTTTTGAAGTTTGAACGTTCTTTCATAAAATGAGAGTGTATTTTGAAATTTAAGCAGCCTAACCTTCGGCTTCATTTTAAAACATGGTTTGTATAGGGATTTATATGTGATGTAATCTAATCATGATCCAGCATTACTTACACTTGTGGGTGCAGGTTATTCTATTGAACTGGCAGCAGGTACAGGCTGTTTAAAACTTAGGTAAAGGCTCAGTCTCATTGTACATGCAATTTGAGTGAATGGTTGATGCTTACTATCATATGCACAATGTGGTGGCATGATCTATCAATTTATCTTGTTTATGTCACATTTTAGTACTTTCTTTAATAATGCGGCACCCTCACTACTCATTTAATTTGAGCGTGTTCGCATGATTATCTTTTTTGCTGGTCTTTTCACACATCATTTGATAATAATCGTGTCATCTTCTAGTTAATACATTACCAACTAAATCTTTATTTACAAACTAGAGTTTGCATATTGTTTATTTGGGTAATTTCTATCTATTGTGGATATGTTTTTCCAGCCTGACTATCATTAAATTCTTTTAATTCACTATTAAACTGGGTTACTCTTCAGCTAAATAGAACTTACACCCTATTGTTTTAATTCACTATTAAAATGAGTTATTCTTCGGCTAAATAGCACTTATATATCCTATTGTTTCATCTACTTTTCACTTATATACCCTCACTTGTATCGGGTAACAAGAAAATACCTTGAAGTTTTTTTAATGTGCACTTACATACCTCACTTGTTTTTGGTCGCACTTACATACCCTAAAAGTTATTGAAATTGGCACTTACATACCTTAAAGTTATTGAAATTGGCACTTAAATACCCTAAAGTTATTGAAACTGGCACTTAAATACACTAAAGTTTTTAAAACTTGCACTTATATGCCCCCAAGTTTGCATAACTGAGGGTACCTATGTGCAAGTTTAAAAAACTTCGGTGTATTTAGGTGCTGCCAAAAAAATGAGGGTATATAAGTGCTAGTTTGAAAAACTTGAGGGTATTTTTTTGCTACCACATTCAAGTTGGCATATGTAAGTGAAAACTAGGTAAAACTGTGGGGTACATATGTGCTATTTAGCTTTATTCTTCATACTTATGTCCCATGAGCTACTACAATTTCCTTTTTTTTATTTATTTAAATTTTCTATTGAATTACATTCGAAGTCATTCTTCCGAGATGTAGGACAGTTTTGTTACGCCTTTGGAAGTTCATAAATTATCTCACTCTTATACTTCAGCGGTCTTCTTGATTTCGTCATCTCCCTTGAGGTTTTTCCTTTTTGACTTTTTGAGTTGAAGCTATATCTGATTGTTGTCAGGAATCCTGTTAGTTACTATGATGTCTATAAATTATGCAGGCTGGTTCTTTTGAAACTTAAAATCAGGGTATGTTTTATCCATTTTCTTGCGTTACTTGAAGCTCTATAGTAAGTTTCCATGTTCTTCAAAAAGTCTTGTTTCTTCAATCTATTCTCGTATCCTTCCGAATAATACCCCTTTCCTGTGTACATACCTTGATATGAAGCTGTATGCTATCTTCTATGTACTTCAAGTACTGGTTTTTGGATTAATTCTTATGACTAGACTAGATCTTAAAACTTCCAAATACGTACCTCCTTTTCTTTGCTCACCCTTGGATTTATAAGAGTTTCAAGGATCAGATTTTTGTATTTGTGGGCTAGTACTAGGATGTTTTCTCACTTTAGAAATTAGTCTGCATCATGGAAATGTTTTCTTGAGGTCCAATTATGCAAATGTTTTATAGCAAGGACTTTCTACTCTATGAAAATTTGAACATACGCATAAAACGTTTGCTGTTTTATGATCCAGCAGGAGCATACTTTCCCGTTACAAAGCCATTTTTAATGTACTAAAAAAACTTGTCAATTGAAGAATGGCGGTGTTGTTTCCATAAATAATTGAAGAATATGTTTGCAAAATTGCTTAGGCATAGGATTTAATAATTGGCATGAAAACTTTTCATTAAAACATTGAACATGCCAGTAAGTCTTCGGTCTATCTTTGCTGGCATAATTTAGTTGCCGAGTATTGTGCCCTTTTACCAATCTTCTACCTAAAGCTGTATTGTGCCAATGAACTTTTGCACCCCAAGCTCTTGCTTTAGGATTATAGAACTCACCCTTTAAGATGTTGACCCCATTTGAGTCATTTTATGTGATCCTAAATTGAACTTTAGGGTGTTGTAAACCTGTTGTGTTAGATTCTGATCATGACAGTTGATCTGCAAGGGAAATCCTATGGTGAGTGGGTTGATTGAGGAGCGAAAGGAGATCTTATGAAGTAAATGGGCGTCTTCGACCATTTTCTATTTGATACAAGATCAATTATAGAAATATGTTGTGAATATTTCTTCCTACGTTTGACTGTGATGCTATGTCAAAAGATAGGTGCTTGTACAATTTTCTGTCATGCGTTTCCCTCAGCCTTGGAGCTGTGCTCAAGGAGAGTGGTTAGATATGTTTCATATATGAACATTGTACATAAAAAAGAGGAGGAAGTGCTGCTTTGTATCTAGGCTTCTGATATGGATTGCAACTGAGCTGCATCTATGGCTTACTGAGGATGGTGGGAACTAATTACTCATCCATATCAGCATCCCAGTGAATGAAATAAGATTTCATATGGTTGGCTAAATGGGGATAATGCTTGCAGTCTTTCATTCAGCCAAAAAACACGCACAAACACGCACACGCCCCTGTTCCCCGATGCTAGCGTGGATGAAACAGAGGTGTCTCCTGTTTCCTGTAATGTGGAAGTATCGACATAATTTGGTTCCTCCATGACTCTTACCACGGCCCTCATTTTCCCTTTAAACGTAACCGCCACTCGTTAACTATAATTGGGAGTTTATTTTAATTAATTTTGATTTGATTTGCAGGTCACATTGTGTTTTCACTATAGCTACTAGTACGATATGAATAGCCTGTTGCGAAAAAGTGAACGTTTTGTGTGCGCCCCAAAGATTGTAGTTGTTGGATGAAGTCGTAGAGTTTCATTGTAGTCTCGTGCCCAGAAGAAGGAAAAAGCAACTCTCGAAAGTTCATGGGTGCTTAGTAAAGCTAACCTTATTTGCAGCTTGTCTTACTTGCGTTCTGACCTGATATTATTCTCAAAAAGCTGATCATTCCTATTTCTATTAAATTTCTTGTGCCAACTCTGAAAAACGTTGATGCTTTTGATCTGAGTGAAGGGATCTTTATACAATACTTTAAAAATGATATCGGCCATCGAATTCTCTAAAGCGTTTGCTGAAGCATGATGATGGTCACGGTGCTTGAGTTTTGTGTGAGTTTTGTGTGTCCTGTTCGGCTCAGGACCGTCCGTCGAATTCTTGTTACCCTAATGAAAACTATCATGTTTCAGCTTCAGCCAGCCGGAGAGCTCCCTTAAGGGGGGAAGGAAAAAACTACTATGACTGAAACTGTTGTGTTTCAGCTTTTAATGGTAATTTGGATGCGCGGGGGGTAACCATGCCTTTCGTTTTAGGAAGCGCTGAGAGGTGGTAGGTATATACATACATATATATATACAAGAGAACTGTCACGCTTGTAGGGCCTCCAAATACATGCTCTCTGACGTCCAGGTGTTTTTTCTTCCCATGACGAGCTTACCCTTGTCACTCCCTCGCCTGCTGGTCTCAGAAAACAGAAAAAGGATTTTATTAGGGGGAAAAAATAACATAATAAACACCTCTACGAAATATAATTCGCATGGAAATAGGTACTGTACCGGTGCGGACAAAGGGGCACAGCAATAGTTTAGAATGCTATATAAGAAATGTGTAGTGTCCCAAATATTAGTAGAAATGGCTAAAATTAGTTTATCGTTGTTAAAATTAGTTTATCGTTGCTAAAATTTGGGGGACTACAGTTTGGTTCGTACCTTTCATGTAACAAGTTTGGTTCTGTTCCATTGCTAAAATTAGTTTATCCTTGTTACATTTGAGTCTTAGATCTATCTATTCACGCCATTTAAGTTTCTCATACAGCCCCAATGTGCAACTAATATTTGGGACACTACCGTTTGAAGGGTCGCAAAAACACACTTTTTAATTTATAACAATCAACATAATTTAAATTATGTTGATTGTTATAAATTAATAAGTGTGTTTTTGCGACCCTTCAAAACTATAGTGTCCCTAGTTGCACATTAGGACCGTATGAGAAACTTAAATTGCGTGAATAGATAGATCTAAAAGACTCAAATGTAACAACGGTAAACTAATTTAAGCAATGGAACGGAACCAAACTTGCTACATTTAGTTATGGAAAATGGCGTGAATAGATAGATCTAAAAGACTCAAATGTAACAACGATAAACTGATTTTAGCAATGGAACGGAACCAAACTTGCTACATTTAGTTATGGAAAATGTTACAGGCACACTGTGAACCAAACCAAAAACCACAATCTCTCTCTACAGTGCAGTGGGGCCCACACGATTTTTTAAAAAAAATCATGTGTGGGCCCCACTGCACTGTAGAGAGAGAGAGATTGTGGTTTGTGGTGTGGTTCACAGTGTGCCTGTAACACCACTCTTTAGTTATGACCTATTACATCATGTCACGTTTAGGCAACATGACCTACATAACACTAAGGCCAGGAGCGTGACAAAAAACCATACCGGCGCATAATATATACACATTCAAGAAGCGCAGGGGAATGTCTTAAAATAAAAGCATACATCATAAGATGCATATGTTGAGTAGAGCTTCATCATGATCAAAGTACCCGGATAACATAGTTAACGATAGATACAGCATGCAAAATTAAAAACAAAGCATTCGACAGCAGCCTCCGATAAAATAAGATTAAGACGTAGAAAACCAGCCAACAAGCTTCGCAATGCAAAATTATCCTCAGATTAAAAAATAAAACTGAGACATTTCATTCTAGTAGCAAAAACATTGATTATAAAGGCAGCACACAACAGGAGAGAGATTTTAAAAGTTTCTAATGCATATCAAAATTCCAAAACACATAAGCACTACTAAGGAGCAAGGTTTCACTTTTTTTAAAGAAAATTTGCAGAATCGAACTGGGAAGGCATCCGCATTTAGGCTGTAGCTCCAGCACTCCCCTTGCCCTTCTTCCTCTGTAGCTTCTTCATC
>NC_033798.1:111234961-111294715 GCF_001876935.1 Asparagus officinalis | reverse complement strand
CTGATTGCACATAACAAGTTGATAACAAGGAGAAAAGAATGATAATATACTTTTAAGAATTATTTAGTGCGAGATGATAACTCATTTTGTTAAATGAGTTACCAAGAGATGAACACCAAACCTCTCCCTTGATTCACATTGAAAAAGGGTTAATTTTAACATAGACCACTCGAATATCAATGATTTGCACTTACAACCCCTAACAACCGCCCCTGTACTTTCATTGTTGCATTTAGACCTACTTGTTCAAATTGTTTTTGACTCTTCTTACCCTTGGAGAAAGTGTTGGCACATACTTTCCTTGGGTAAAGTTAGTGAGACCATCTGCGTGCAAAAGAGTTAACCAGGTGTTTGTGTGCAACAATGAAACTACACAGGCGGTAAGTCAAAACAGTTATACTACTACAGGGGGGTCCATGCACAATTAATACTATTGAAAAATGAAATGGCAGCTCATATCTGGTATTCACTCTAACACATTCACACCCACCCAACAAAGACCTACGTGCATATATTTTGTGTGTCAGCGAGCAAGCTCACAAACATGTATTGAGATCAAGATGTTCAAGAACTCTTCATTATGTGCTTACCCGTCAGCTCTAGCTCACAAACATGTATTGAGATCAAGATGTTCAAGAACTCTTCATTATGTGCTTACCCGTCAGCTCTGCCGCATTGGCCAGGGCGAGAAGAGATGGCAGCCAACAAACGGCCACTGCCAAATTGCTCCTCGATGTGAGAGTCAAGGGTGCGCTCCTTCTGACGCTTCTCAAGCTTCCTGACTACGTGGTTACTCTTTTTAGCATCTGCTGCTGGTGCTGCACCTTCGCCCTCCTATAAATAGAAAAAATCACAAGAATACATAAAAGTTAGGAAAGGAAAAGTGTGAAGATAACATGATGATGTGAAAACATTTAAAAAAGACAACCACCCAAAAGAACATCACGTCAAGGGTAAGGAAGCCTTTTCAAGTTGTGTTTTTGCAACAGTATAATGAAAAGCTTCAAAAGAATAACAGGTTCAGTTCTACTCACAAACATCTATAAAGGTTTCACCCAACAGCAGTGCCAATTTCGGCCAAAATGGCAGCACATCACCAAATCACCCTACTAATGTCACTCATGCTAGACAGGGTGCCTACGAAAAAAGGCTAAAGCTAGAGTTGAAATCTTCAATCTAACTTACAATTATAGGAACAACTAATAAAATTTTATAATTGTGCGATTCAGGGAAGCATTACACTAATATACCTTTCCAGTGTAGAATTTTGTTGATACAGAAACAATTAAAATAAGACAAACGTCCATAATGATGGATTAGTAGTTCAAATTCCAAGCTGCTTATGATCACTTATAATAACTTCATAGCATATATTATCACATATTATCTCATATAACCAAAAGCATCTCGTATAACCAAAAGCGGATTCATTATCCAAAGCTATGCTTACACTCTAGTTTTTTCTTAGAATACATACAGTTATGTGATTCCTGCTTTGAAGATTTACAGTACGGGTAAGCTAGTGTATCAATTTCTCCTGAGAGAAATTTTCTATTAGGTGTCAATTTTCATGTTCATCTTGTATTAAGAAAGTAAATCTTTTAGAAAAACCAAAGAATAAAAAAACATAATTGAATAATGGACAATAATCAGAATTGAGAGCCAAGTATCCAATATCATCCAAATAGAAACAAATCTATTCCCCGGCGAAAGAAAAAAGACATGCCGGTATGAATAAATTTGAGTTGAAATTTTTTACTTTTTTCCCCATGTATATGAGCATAACATATAAAAATTGGTATGCAAGCCAGAGCAGTGAGCTATCTATAGAATTAATAATAAGAGTACTGCAAAATTCTCCAATATTTAATGACAAGTAGTATTTGGTGTTTAATCTTTAAAAAAGATAAATTTCACACGGTACATACATCCCTCATCTCTATTATTAACAATGTTAACATAGGTAGATTTAACAAAGGAAGTCATTCAGAGATAATATAAATCAACAGAAGATTTACCAAAGAAAGCTAGCTCAAGAAGTATGATAAAGCTAAACCATGCAGATGTCCAGAAGAATACATGCTTATTTTAGAGTAAATAGATAGGTGAGAAAATGAACTTCCACTTCATATTAAAATTAATTTTTCACAGTGATGTTCAATAATATATGGCCAAAGTTGCATCTATACATAATATATTCAGAAACACAGTAAACTCCTAGAAAAGGAGGATCTAGAATCGAAATATGGAGACTAGTTCTTCATTATATATTAACAAATATAGAATGTGGGTCACTAAAGCAATGAAAGACGAAAAGGTAACAAAGCTCATGAAAAACTAAGGATGCTAACAGAGTAGAAAGGCATGATTACCTCAGTTGCTGCTTCCTTCTTGCCAGCAGGAGCCTTCTTCTTCCTACCAATATCAACACCATAGTGCTGGAGATACCATTGCTTGAATGGAGCCGCGTCCACTTGCACAATGGCACTCTTAACAAGAGTTTGCGTCCTAACAAGCTCGTTGTTGGAGGCATTGTAGACCACGTCAAGAATACGGGTTTTACGTGTCACAGCCTCGCTTCCCCATGAATAGTTGCCCGTATCAAGTCGGAGTGCCCTCCATTTGACATTTCCTCCTCTGACACGAATTCTCCTCACAGTTTTATTGCTGGAAAGCTTGGTGTTGGCTGGTTGGCGGCCAAGCTCATACCTTAAAAAGGTCAAAAGGGAAACAAGTCATCGTAATTGGCAAAAAAACATATCGAAAAATAAAACCAAAATGCAACTACTGTATCTGAAAAACAACAAGTGCAGCATGAAACTGTGGTAATGCCACTAAAAATAGTTTCCAGATTATTGCAAATTAGTAACTTGGTCATACAATATTAAGGTATATCTGCTGATAGTTAATAGTTCAGAATAGCTAATAAAGATATTAAGTATTTGTTGAAACTTAATACTTCAGGACAACTCAGAAAAGTTTGCTTAGAAATATACAATACACACAAACATAGGGTAGCTTGCAAATCATCACAAGCGGGCGAAGACATTTAAAATTTAGATCCAAAAGTGTATAACCAACCTATCAAAAGAACAATAATTGCAACAACTGTAAAAGTACCACTATGTTTAAGCTATGTACTGGAAATTAGTTATACAAAAACAATATTTTAGGAGTTTCTTTTTCAGTTAATAGTGAAATATACCAGACAAAGGCAGCAATATTTGTTTTAGCTTCAAAATTTTGTGGTAGCTGACAAATTTATACAGCTTCCACTAAACCAAAAAAATCATTGCGTAATGAAGATATCCACTACTATCAGCTTAGAAATCGATATTTTCACATCTTATTATAAACTATGGAGCCAGGAAAGATAACGTTGTGAAACACAAGACAACCACCATCTATAAAATAAATTGTCGAACTTGAAATTTGGGGTTAATTGCGAACAGACACCCCCTGTAGTATCGCTGAATTGCAAAGAGGACCCCCTCTACTTCTCCTTGTAGAGGAGAGACCCCCTTGTAGTATTTGCCCAAGTGCTGAACTTTTTTGGCTAATTTTAAAATTAAAAAAAAAACAATTGGGCGTCTATCCTCACCAATAGAACTATAGGAGAACTATCCACCTCAAAACATTTTTAACGATTTTAAGAGTACAAAAAATCTCACTCAAAGGGTCTATTTGCAACAAGGAGACCTACAGGGGGTCTATTCGCAACAAATAAAACTACAGGGGTATCTTAAAAATCCAATTTTGGAAGCAAACATGTTTTCTGGTTACCCAATAAAGATGAAAGGGAAATGAGCAAGAGATAATACTATAAACCATTCACTCCAATAGAAATACCCAAATATAGATAGAAAACTGTGACAGTAGTAATCAAATAAAGATTCGAAGCCTAGGGTTTCTTACTTTCGCTTCTTCCTCCAAGCCTTCTTCTTTCCACCAGTGGCCCTCCTCTTGTGCATCGAATCACGAGAGATACCTGCGATGACGAGAGCCAAAACAACGCCATTTATTAGAGATTATAAGGCTAACGATCGAATCGAGAAATCTAGGGTTTCCGACAAGCATTTTACCCATCTTGGCTGCTCGTCGGCGATGGCGCTCTCTCTCTCTCTCTTCCTCCCCACTCTCTCGCGCGCACGAAAGCCCTAACCCTAACCCTAAGCGCAGTGCCAGCGATTTTATATGTGGCCTTTGGGCCGGATGTGGTTGTATGCAATGGGCCAAATTTTGGGTCTACTCGCATCTTCTTGAGATTGCTTTTGGTATTGGGCCCTTTACTTGCAGTGAGGCTTGTTGTTAAGTGTATTAAGGGAATGTTTGGTTGGTTTCGTAAAAATTAGGAAAATGAAAAGGGTACATGGAAATCAATAAAATATTATTTTCATCCATTTTCATCCCTAAAACTCACCATAATATCTAATAAAATATTATTTTCATCCCACAAGTCATCTCATATCATCTTCTAAAAATAAAAGGAACAAAATTTTGATCTTTTTGTTTGTTTGGTCCATTTTTCCATGAACCATTTCTAAAAGATTATGCATCTTTATTCGTTATAATTTTCTACCACGCCTCGCCCCCCCGCCCCCCCCCCGGCCAAACCCAAAAAAAGGAAAAGGGGAAAACCTGTTTTTCTATTCATTCGGATGTAGAGGAGGAGGCAGTTTGCCTCACTACGATAAGGACGCCCTAATGCAATTACCAACTTCTACATCATTGAATCGTTGCAGAGAAGACAGTTTGTTTATGAGTTCTCTCTAACACAGGACCTTTCTATGGATGGTGGCAGTTTGTGTACTTCAACAAAGTGCGATATCGGTTTTGGAGGAGAGTTACCCAGTTATGCTGCTGCTGGTCAATGGAATCCAGCAAATGCTTTTACCCTTTTCCAATCAGTATCTGCTCGTAAAAATGTGACTATTTTGAGGTTTTTGTATTGGGTTATAGTTTCACTCAGAAGGTCTACCCGTGACCATGCTAAAAAAAGAAGAAGAAGAAGAGCCTATAGGGTGTCTATCTGCAGCAATAGAACTAGTATTGCCCTCAATTAACCCTTTTTAGTAGTTTGTCAAGGATCTCGAGAATAGACTGATCTTGATACTGTTCTTTTAATTGTGTGGTCTTTTATGGCCCTAGCATTTACGAACTTTTTTCGGGGGTCATTCAAAGTAGAGGAATCAAATGTAGAAATTTGACTGTGAGCCGTAAGTATTGGTTTGATTCCAAAATTTTCTGCGAACCTCTTTAAGTAATCAACTTTTGGATTCAATTATTTTTTAACCAGCTGAAAGTTTGATTTCAGACTTCACTACGAATCTCCTTTGTGAATATCATAAAAGCCCCCTTAGCAGAAAAAAACCCATTAACTTTCAAAATATCAAAAAAACACCCCTTGAATTTTGATGGGTGAAGTTCAATATTTTCAAGGACAAATTTTTAAAAAAGCATCTTTTTTAGATTTATTAAGTAAAACCGACCATTTGGACATTTAATGAGCAAAACCGACCCTTTTCAAAAGAAAAGGATCGGTTTTGTTATTAGTCAAGTGCACGGGACTAGTAGTCTCCTGCACTTCACTTTAATTGCCCCCCGTGCGCCCCGTGACAGACCCAAAAAAAATTTGCTGTGACAGACCCCCAAAAAAATCGCCGTCTTTAAAATTCTTTCACGAGCTACGTCCGAATTTGAATCAAATTCTTCTCCTCTAATGGCGGAAGAGATCAAATTCTTCTCCTATTTCACAGTTCTCAAAATAACACAAAAATTTATTCATGAATTGCAAACTAACACCAACAAGCATAATAATATGTATCAGTGAAAAATACAAACAGAGGGGAAAAAAGAAAAGAAAGGGATGGAAGTGGATGTGGATGCGAAGCCGGAGGAAGTGGATGCGACCGCATCTCCAGTATATACAGTTTTCTCATCGTTAGAGGCCCTTTTGGATCCTTCTCCTAGAGCCCCGCATCTCCAGGATCCGACCCGATAACGAACCCGGCATCTCGACGCGTGTACAGAAGGGGTGGAAGTGGATGCGAAGCCGGAGGATGAGATCCGAGGATAAGAAGAAGACGGAGAGGGCGAGGATTTAGTCGTGGAGCTACGGCGATCTCCCTTCACGGGTGGCGATCACAGTGAGGAGGCGCTCCCGGAGGGACGAGGCGCAGACACCGAAGCCGAGCGATTTTAAAGTCAACGAATTTTTTTGGGGTCTGTCGCAGCAATTTTTTTTTGGGCCTGTCACGAGCGAAGGGGGTTCAGTCACGGTAATTAAAGTGACGAGCAGGGCAATTAAAGTGAAGTGCACGGGGCTACTAGTCCCGTGCACTTAGCTAATAACTATTTGCTGCAAAACCGATCATTTTCTTTTGAAAATGGTCGGTTTTGCTCATTAACTGTTCAAATGGTCGGTTTTGCTTAATAAATTTAAAAAAGAGGCTTTTTTTAAAATTTGTCCTATTTTCAACCTTCACGTCTAGGGGCTGTTTGTTTCATTTCTAAAGTATTGGAAACATTTCCTCCTGGTAAAAAAAATAATAATTTGCAGGCTATTGTTAGTTTTCACCCGTTTCCACCACAAAACCCGGGGTGGTTTCTAACAAAATGAGACAAACACAATGAAAGATTTCTGTAATGCACAACCTTTTCTTAGGGAGTGTTGTCCGGTTGTTTTCCAATGTTTTCCACCCAAAAAACTTGAAACAAACAGCTCCTTAAGGGGGGGTTATTCATTGGTATAATTTTGGAGATAATGGGATAATTTTTGAAACAATAATGTTTGGTGTTATTCATTGGGGTATTTAGAACTGGAACCAACTTTGTGGTGTTATTGGTTTGTTGGGATAAATGGGGGACAAATACCCCACTTACCCCCAAATTACCCCAACTATATAAGCTCTTCTCAGCCCCACCCTCCGAATTTACCCCATTTTTTTCGCTGGAACAAGAGGGGAACAGAATATACCCTATTTTTTTCCGTCGTCGTCGTTCCCGAGCAGGGATTTCCCCACCGCCATCTCCTCCGCCTCCTCCGTCGTTCCCGAGCAGGAGAGTCGAAGACGAGTGAGGGCCGAGGGTCTGAGCGATCCGGAGCGGCTGTGCCTTCAGAGAGGTTTATCCATTGATTTTAGAGTTTGCGGTAGTTTTCTCTAATAAAAATGGTTAACAATAGTTTCCTACAAAGTTCTAAACAGATTTAGAATAAATTTTATCAGAATGTCCTCATAGTATCAGATCAGGATCTTGTGAGCTATTCACTGGGAATGTAGGAGGCACTATGGAACTTTCAGTTATCGCCTTTATGGTTCAAAACACTTCATTTCTATATGAGATTTCTTGAAAAGATCTGTATTCTGATAGGTCGTGTTAGTTTTGTAAAATTTACTATATCCATGAATAATTTGCATGTCGTCACAAGTGCTGATTTTTAGATATGACAATACAACTAAAGTTACCATGTGAAACATGGTTAGGAGTCCTGAAATGTCAATATTTTTAATTATAGATGTTTATTATAGATGTTTTTAGATATGTATATCATGATAAACGGAATTCATTCCTATATGAGATGTTCTTTATTGTGTATCCAATCCAGAAGAGACTAACATTGTTTACAAGGAAACACCAATTAAAAACAAGTGAAAGAAAAGCTTGAACACGATAACTTCTTCATCTCCAAAATATTTGAACTCTAGAAGCTTAATAACAACAAACATAGGCGTGCAAATTTCAATTATTGAAATACTAGTTCACCTTTATTATTGCAACATATGGCTTCTCATCCTCAGACTCAGGATATAATAACACCGGATCTTCCTGCATCAACATGGGGCTCTGTTTGTTGATTTGTTAATTACTGAACCATTGCCATTTATATGATTACTTTTTGCGGTTGACTGTGCCTGTTGAGGGCCTGGAGCATATGAATTTTTGAGGATGCTACTAGTTATGTTGATTGGTGGTGAAGTTCCCTTCTGTTGATTTTACATGATACCTGTCATATTGTCTGGCATCAAACTATCAAGACTGCCAAAGAAATCAAAGTACTATGCCAACTTAAAACTCATTAAATCATGCATCAATCCCCAGTAATTGTAAGATAGATATGTATTCCCATGCCAAGTTTGTGTATAACTCGTGTCAGATTCTTTTATTAATGACTATTATCTTGGTATGTTTTTGTTATTATACAGGTGAGGTTGTTCTATCTAATTTGCTTTGGATAGTTGTTTGCATTAGTAATGAAGTGTTAGAGGGGGTCACGTGGCTTGATTACTGGTTGTGTGATGGAATTCTTATGCATGCTTTGGATAGTGATGGAATTACTTGTAGTGATGGAATTCTTACTATTTTTTGGTGAATATATTGTATTAAAAATCTTACTATTATTTGATCTCGTTTCCTAATACATGATGGAAGATAATCAGAATGTCTCTATTTTGCTATTTGACGAGGATACTGCTGATAATCTCCTCATTCGCATTATCAACATGGCTGCACAAATAGTAGGTCTAGTCACGACTATGCTGATTAAAGTGACGGGGAAGGCCGAAATAGTATCAATCACATAGTATTATATAAAGAGTTGTGAATGATTTTCAGTTCGTTTGCACACAATGAGGACATAAGAATCATGATTTCATCCTTTGCAATGCAATCCTTTCCTGAGTTTCTGAAGTGTTGATGCTTGAAAAACATGAAGGTTAAAACCATTTATCTTGTATTGTTGTGATAATTTGATGTTGAAACTATGTACTTGTGAATTTTCTTGTATTGTTGTGATAATTTGACGTTGAAACTATGTACTTGTGATAATTTGATGTTGAAACTATGCTCTGGTGATTTGTATGACAGTTGAAAAATTTTGTGTGTTATTAAAGATTTGGGGTTGTATGTTTGAACAATTATTGCAATTAAAAAATTTGTTAATATAGCATAAATATTAAAATAAACATCAAAATATTCAAAGATTAATTAATATTAATATTATTATATTATTTTTATTATTTTATATTAAAATAATCTTAAAAATAATATTATTGTATATTATAACTATTATTTATTTAATCATTTGATGTTATGTCAAGTTAAACTTGAATTTAGTTGAGCTATAAATATAATATTATAAAAAGATGTTATACTAAATTGTCCCACTTAAATTGTCTCATTACCCCCATTTTACCCCAATTTATCCCACTCAATTATCCCATTGGGTAAAATTACCCCATTGGAACAATTTACCCCAAATTACACCAAATTACACCAACGAATAACCCCCCCTAAGAGAACATTGTGACTATGAGTATTCTCTTCATAATTCATAATTACAACTTACAATGTGGGAATTTCTCTCGAACCTTCCATTTATCATACTCCCTTTAAAAGTACGAGTTCAAACAAATCTTTTTATGGTCATTATTACCCTTGACTATTTTGAATATTTCATTTAAATTTTAATCCATCATAATCATATTCTAATCCAATGTGAACTACTTACAGGTCAATAATTTAAAAAATAATATTAATAAAATACATAAGATAGCTCCATGGTATCAGTCTGTTAAGGTAAATAACTAATATGCTATAATATATAAAGTATTAGGAAAAAATGAATTTTTTTTGAAAATTACACGAAACACCCTTAAAAGTTTAAAATTACATAAAACATCTAGACGTTTCAAAACTTAAAACAACAAACATAAAATTTAGAAATCAATAACAGCCACTGAAGAATTTAAAATTTGCAATTAACACCGTCAATATTTTTAAAACTATAAAAACACCCTCTAAATTATAAATAATAAAAAAGCACTCTGAAATTCTGAAATTTAAAAACTTGCAAATAACAAAGATGAATTCAAGGGATTACCATCAGGCATTGAAAATTTAAAATTTGTAAAAAATAACCTCAAAATTATAAAATTTACAAAAAACTCCTTCAAAATAACGAAAAACTCTAAATTTTAAAAACTCATAGCCAATACACATCAAATCTCAAAATTTATCAGCAGACCGCTAAAAAATTAATTTTTGTTTCAAACAATCCAATTTTTTAATAATTGTAAAAAATACCCACAAAATTCAGACATGCAAGAAATGTCATGACATTTAAAAACTTATCACCACCACATGAAACATAGAATTACAAGTATACAACTTAAAATTTAAATATTTTTAAAGAAAGAAACACTCTCAAAGTTTCAAATTTTGTAAAACACGCTCTTAAAATTCAAAATCACAAAAAAACCACTAAAATTTCAAAACTTAGCAAAAAAAGAATAGTTGTTTGATATTTTTTCATTAAGATATATAAATTTAACTTCTAATTTAAGATTTTACTATCCTTTTTCGATATCTAAAAGTAGTATAATTTTATCAAAAAAGATAAAGGTGGAGAAGGATTGATAACGTCTTAATAAAAAAAACAGAAGGAATGAAATGCACTACTTTCTGAATATTTTATAGAATATATTTTTTTGAGTAAATTAGGAATCTTTAGAAGAGATTTTCATAAACTTTTTTAGTACTTTTATATGCTTATGTGGATATTTTTATTATATATAAGTATACTAGAGTTAGCACTAATCTTTAATTTATGATTTTTTTAATGTCGATCGACAATTAAGAACAAACTCCATATTATATTTTGTGTCATTGCAGCCCACTTTTAACCAATCATATTGTCTTATTAGTTTTAGTTATTCATTTTCTTTTTAGAACGCTATTTTTTAAAGTATTTTTTACTTTTGCAACACTATACTTTCACATGTCAATCTTGGTTTCATGTTGGTCTCAATGACATGATAATTCAAATTATTTTTAGATTACATTTATTTCCTGTCAATTCAATTATCAACATGAAAATTTAAATTGGGTGTAGCCATTTAATAAACACAATGCTAAAGTTTAGAGTTACAAGTAAGCAAAAATTATCAAAGTGGAACCGAGGAACAAATTTTAGTAAGGAAACAAACCAAATATACTATTTAATCATGGTATTTTACCACGTGCATTGCACGTGCATAAAACCTAGTAGTATAATATGAGACACTTTCTCTCGAACTTTCTCATTTAAGAACAGATGGTCATTGAGACTATTCTCTCGAACCTTGACATTTAAAGAAAACTCTGTGACCACGAGCATTCTCTCAAACATTGCCAGTTATAACTTATAATATGAGGATTTCTCTCGAATCTTCAATTTATAACATACCATGTGACACTTTTCTCTCGAACCTTCGGATTCAAAGGAAACACGGTCATCAAGACCGTTCTCTCGAACCTTCGCATTTATTATTTCCATATCCAAGATGCCAAGAATATCCTCACGCCACTCTATAAAAGAAGATGAATAGTCAAGCATGTTATACCACGCCATTAAACAATGTTATATCCTATCAAATCCAGATGGTCGCAATTACCATTCTATTTCACTTCCCCCCTCCATCACTCCAAACGAACTAATCTTAGCGCTTCAGATATGCCCCTTAGCATCCATACCTAAAATCCGACCTCGCCACCGTCATGGTGGCCGACGAAAAATGACGAGTGTCGGTCCAGAGGAATCAGACCTCTCAGCATCCATCAAGAATATCTCTTGGAGGCATCCGTCAACATGAGATTTCAAGGGGGTCTTGCTCGGCCCCACTCGATCGTTCTGGTGCGTGAGATCCAAAAAATCTTCGTGAACAAAAAGCATGATGATGAAAGAGACGATGCAAAAGATATGATGAATCAGTAGAAAGTAGTCCACTTTAGAGGAATATCTACATGTTGCGAGCATGGTTAAAAAAAAACTTGTATGTATCATGTATATGTTCTTCTGTTGTTCTCGCAAAATGTACTGGCCCGTTATGAACCCCAAAAGTCAATCTGAATCTAGTTTTCCTCTATCTCGGTGTTGTTGTCATTACCACCAGCGTTTATAAGGTGGCTTCTATTCCTTCTTACTGAACGTAGAAGTTGTTGTTAATATTTGTCATAATTTAATTTTCAGCTTAGTATTTCCCCCACTTTTTTTGGGCATCAAGAGCTGTTAAATCAAACAGAAAGCTCTACCTTTTGACAATTTCATTGTATTTTGCGAAGGGCCAAGAACTTGAATTTGAATGTTGCCGAATTAAGGTTTTTTTTTTCCTTTCTTTTTTTGATCAATTTTGTTGAAATAAGCTGTCATTTGGGAGATTTGCGATGGCTTTTTGAGAAATGTTTTTTTTTTATCTTTCCAATCTTTGAAAATGTATGTACGTTCAATTAAATAAATGAATGAGGGCGAGTGTAAAATTCAGCTTGCATTCATCATAGTTAGGTTTCGAGGCTTGATTTATAGAGTTTGTTTACGTTAAATTTTAGCTGGCGTTCAAATCTGATATGAGTTACAAGTGTGAGATTATTCGCGCGAAGAAATTAATCGGGAGTTAAATTAATCTGATATGAGTTAAATTTTAGCTGCGTTCAAATTTTAGTAGTTTGTAAAGGATCTCGAGGATAGACTGATCTTGATGCGATTCTTTTAATTGTGTGGTCTTTTGCGCGGCCCTATCATTTACGTGCTTTTTTCGGATTCAATCATTTATTAACCCGCTAAAAGTTTGATTTCAGATTTCACTACGAATCTCCTTGTGTGAATATAATAAAAGCCCCCTAACTTGGATGATTAGCGAAAGAAACCCATTAACTATCAAAATATCAAAAAACACCCCTCAATTTTGATGGGTAAAAGTTGCAATATTTTCAACCTTCGCGTCTAGGGGCTGTTTGGTTTCATTTCTAAATATTGGAAACATTTCCTCCTGGTAAAAAAAAATAATTTGCAGGCTATTGTCTGTTTTCACCCGTTTCCACCACAAAACCGCGGGTGGTTTCTAACAAAATGAGACAACACATAAAAGATTTGCTGTAATGCACAACCTTTATCTTAGGGAGTGTTATCCGGTTGTTTTCCAATGTTTTCCACCAAAAATACTTGAAACCAAACAGCTCCTTAAGAGAACATTGGCGACTATGAGTATTCTCTTCATAATTCACAGTTATAACTCACAACTTGAGAATTTCATTTGAACCTTCCATTTATTATATACTACGATCTTCAGATCTGATCTCGTCGTCGCCGCCGCCGCCTTCAGATCCCGTACTTATTATTACAACACGGGCTTTTATTCCAATCAAGTAGCGTATTATTGATTCTATTTGTTTCTTATTCCTAGCTTCTAGTATTATTCAAGAGTAAAACCACCCGCAAACCTGTTGCCTGATCCGGGAAATATAAAAAAAATTGGAGTGAATGAAGAAAGAAAACCATCCCAATTTTACTGTAATTACCAGGCTTGAGCTCAGAATTAAGGTTATATCTAATTTTATCCGGAGAGAGCGTTGGGTGCTTATTAGATCATGATATCTTTCTGTTCCGTAACTTCAGATGATCGTCTCTGTTGCAGTTTTTCTCTGCAAGTACTATCCCTTCAATTAATTTTAGGTTTTTTTTTGTTATGTTAGACCCCATGATGCTTGTTAATTGTATACGCAACCACCAAATCTTCATATTTCTACATTAGACCCCAATTCTATTCAGTTGTCTTGATTAAACCCTCAAATTTATTAAGCCGTTTTAACCGAGACCCCTATTTTGGGAAAACATGAAGATTGAGGTGTCTAATTTAGAAATATGAATATTTGAGGGTCAAATGTAGAATTAACAAAGATTTGGAGGTGTATTATGACAAAACCCTTGATCCTATAGGAAGACCCCTTCTTTTCTTCAAAACTATCTTTGGAGGCAAGTATATCATTTTACTCAATTGAAGAGTCTTACTTAGGTGGCTGATTGCTATGGCATCACGACGGAATATCCGCTACGCTCCTCTATCTTCATCAGAGAGAGACGATGATATACACCAACATGACCCCCGGTTCACCTACAATCCGAGGGCCCTTGACAGGGTTCCATGGAAGTCAATTGGTCTCGCACTTTTTCTTCTGTTCTTGGGATCATTTCTGCTGTTTCTGTCATTCTTCGTCTTCACAGGCCACTTGGGTGGTGAGAGATCACAAGCGTATGGCCTTCTTGTGCTTGGCATACTTGCCTTCCTTCCTGGTAAGCGAGCATCACTTTCTTTTGGTCTACTTTTAGAGTTAAGTTGATTACAGTGCACAAGTTTTTCTGGTCAAGGTTTAAGAAAGGGTTTATTGCGGATAGACCTCCTGTTCTATTGCGCAATTGCGGACAGGCGTCCAGTAGTTCTATTGTTGCGGATAGACCCCCTGTACTGACACTCAATTTCGTGTATACCCCCTTAGTGAATTTTTTCTTGGCTCTTTTACCCTATCAGGAGGTCTATTTGTCAAACAAATTTCTCTTTCTGAATGTAAAGAGTCAAAAAGTTTACTTGGGGGGTTCAATGGAACTACAGCGGGTCTATCAACAATTAGGCAATGGTAGACGGGGTATATCCGCGATTAACCCTTCAAGAAGATATAAACTGCTGAATAAGATATTGTAATGCATCAGTGGGATAAGTCTGCAATTACCCTTTTCGACTAAATATTCAGGAGTCATCTGAACTAATTAAAAGAATGTAGAAACAGCTATACAATGTTTAGGATTGCTCGTTTTTTTTTCTGTTTGATAACCTCATTTCTTTTTTTTTTAATTTTAAATTTTAAATTTTAACCCTGAAGAGCTCGGCTGATAGTTAATGTAGCTTACGCATTAACTTACACCTGTATATGCTCAAAAAGTAGTTGGTTGGCATTCAACTGTAAGGAAATTTCCATTTATAATTTGTTGATTTTATTACAAAAGTTGGTTGAAATTTATTTATCTTCGACATCGGTACCTTGGTTATACGTTCTATTTATGGGAAAACTCATAATTCTGGAAGTGGTAACATAAGAATATTGAAGTTAAGATATTAGTTTTTAACTTGCAAAACCATGTTTTCTTGTATATTTAATTACTCTTGATCGCGATACATCGTTGCCCTATCATCCATTTGATTTGCTTGACGTATTAGTAATGAAACTCCGGGTTACATGATGTCCTTTGTTAAAGCATTGCTATGTCTGTGTGTATAATTTTACATTACCTCATTTATTCGTCTTTCCAAGTGGTTTAGGTAAATTGGTCCTATAGCAATTAAAGTTATTGGTAATATTAGATTAAATAATCATCATGATTGATCAAATTTGGGAAAAAGGCTGTGGTCCTGTTGTTAAGGATTGATATTTAAAGAAAAGGATTAGATGTTTCTTTTTCTCGGTGATATATGCAGAAGCCACTCGATCTCCTGTTAATTTTTCTAATAACGGTTTTTGTAAGTTTATTGTTACCAACATTGCCGTTTTCAGACACAAAACTTGTATTCAGACAGATAAAACCTGCCTTTGATGTTGCGGGCAATATCGGTTACCTCTTTATGATATGTCATAATGCTTTTGGTTTGAAATCTCATGCTATACATAATTTCTTAGTTTTATGCAAGACGAGGTCATGTTTGGTATCAATAATATCCTTTGTTGCTGATAAATGTCACAGGGTTTTATGAGACGAGGCTTGCATATTACTCCTGGAGAGGTGCACCAGGTTATAGGTTTGCTTCTATTCCTTCTTACTGAACCGTAGAAGTTGTGTAATATTTGTCATAATTTAATTTTCAGCTTAGTATTTCCCCCCACTTTTTTTGGGCATCAAGAGCTGTTAAATCAAACAGAAAGCTCTACCTTTTGACATTTCATTGTATTTTGCGAAGGGCCAAGAACTTGAATTTGAATGTTGCCGAATTAAGGTTTTTTTTTTCCTTTCTTTTTTTGATCAATTTTGTTGAAATAGCTGTCATTTGGGAGATTTGCGATGGCTTTTTGAGAAATGTTTTTTTTTTATCTTTCCAATCTTTGAAAATGTATGTACGTTCAATTAAATAAATGAATGAGGGCGAGTGTAAAATTCAGCTTGCATTCATCATAGTTAGGTTCGAGCTTGATTTATAGAGTTTGTTTACGTTAAATTTTAGCTGCGTTCAAATCTGATATGAGTTACAAGTGTGAGATTTATCGCGAAGAAATTAATCGGGAGTTAAATTAATCTGATATGAGTTAAATTTTAGCTGCGTTCAAATTTTAGTAGTTTGTAAAGGATCTCGAGGATAGACTGATCTTGATGCTGTTCTTTTAATTGTGTGGTCTTTTGCGGCCCTATCATTTACGTGCTTTTTTCGGATTCAATCATTTATTAACCCGCTAAAAGTTTGATTTCAGATTTCACTACGAATCTCCTTGGTGAATATAATAAAAGCCCCCTAACTTTGGATGATTAGCGGAAAGAAACCCCATTAACTATCAAAATATCAAAAAAACACCCCCTCAATTTTGATGGGTAAAGTTCAATATTTTCAACCTTCGCGTCTAGGGGCTGTTTGTTTCATTTCTAAAATATTGGAAACATTTCCTCCTGGTAAAAAAAAATAATTTGCAGGCTATTGTCTGTTTTCACCCGTTTCCACCACAAAACCCGGGGTGGTTTCTAACAAAATGAGACAAACACAATAAAAGATTTCTGTAATGCACAACCTTTTCTTAGGGAGTGTTATCCGGTTGTTTTCCAATGTTTTCCACCAAAATACTTGAAACAAACAGCTCCTTAAGAGAACATTGCGACTATGAGTATTCTCTTCATAATTCACAGTTATAACTCACAACTTGAGAATTTCTCTTGAACCTTCCATTTATAGTATACTACGAGACACTTTCTCTCGAACTTTCGCATTTAAGAACAGATGGTCGCTGAGACTATTCTCTCGAACATTGACATTTAAAGAAAACTCCGTGACCATGAGTATCCTCTCAAACATTGCCAGTTATAACTTACAATATGAGGATTTCTCTCGAACCTTTCATTTATAACTTACCATGTGACACTTTCTCTTGAACCTTCGGATTCAAAGGAAACACGGTCATCAAGACCGTTCTCTCGAACCTTCGTATTTATTATTTCCATCCATATCCAAGATGCCAAGAATATCCTCACTCCACTCTATAAAAGAAGATGAATAGTCAAGTACGTTATACCACGCCATTAAACAATGTTATATCCTATCAAATCCAGATGGTCGCAATTACCATTCTATTTCACTTTCCCCCTCCATCACTCCAAACAAACTGATCTTAGCCTTTCAGATATGTCCCTTAGCACCCATACCTAAAATCCGATCTCGCCACAGCCATGGTGGCCGACGAGAAATGCAGAGCGTCGGTCCAGAGGAATCAGACCTCTCGGCATCCATCGAGAATATCTCTTGGAGGCATCCGTCAACATGAGATTTGAAGGAGTCCTTGCTCGGACTCACTCGATTGTTCTGGTGCGTGAGATCCAAAAATCTTCGTGAACAAAAATGCATGGCGATGAAAAAGACGATGCAAAAGATATGATGAATTAGTAATAGGGCATGAAAGGAAAGTTGTTCAATTTAGAGGAAAACTTACATATTGCGAGCGTGGTATAAAAAAACTTGTATGTATCATGTATATATTCTTCTGTTGTTCTCGTAAAATGTATTGGCACGTTATGAACCCAAAAGTTAATCTGAATTCAGTTTTCCTCTATCTCGGTGTTGTTGTCATTATTACTTGGGTTTTTTTGGCGTAATTATATGACAATCATCTTTCGTTATGTATGTGCCTCGTTTTTTTAGTGTTTAGGCCTTGTTAAGATACAACTCACGTGTGTAGCACTTAAATTATTTAAGCTTATTTCTCATCTTTTAATGAAAATTTAACTGGGAGGCGGTTGATTGCGACAAAAACCTACTTTGAAGATGGTTTACATATAACTTGAGAATATAGGGTGATTTTGATAATTACCCTATTGTTTAAGGTGGTTTCTAGGAAAAACCCTTATTATTATTTTGCTTAAGTGCATTAAGTACGGTTATTATAATATTTGCCTTTTCGTTTGATGGGAAAATGTGGGGAGCTATTTGCAGTTTAAACTAAAATTGTGAATTTGCTGCACCACAAAAGAAATGATAATTGTTAAAACTGAGGGGTTTATTTGCGATTCAAATCTTTTTTGCAGGCAAACCCCTTTTAGGTTTGACTACAGCTTAAATCTTTCATATTACTCCCTCACTCAAACAAGTATTCTACTCTCACGTCTCGAATTCTCCTCCTCTCTCTCTCCTAAAAATTTCCCCAAGAAAAGAAAACCCTAATTTTCTAATTCCCCCGCGGTTTGATCCTCCCTGCATCGGCGCACGAGATTTGATCCTCGACCCTCAACAGGTTCCTCTCTCAGATCTGTTGTTTGATTTTCTAATCTTAGATTTGTTTCTCATGGGATGGTTCATGAATTTTAATTGATATTATCATTATTTTGATCCAATTTTTTATCACTTTGACGGTGTCATGAATCTCCACAGTAATTTTTGTTAATATCCGCAGATCCTCGAAAATTTGAAAAAAAAAGAAAGAAAAAAACCATGATTCAAATGATACAGTCATAGGTTGTCCACTAAGTTACTGATAGTTCAAGAAATGAAAAGAAATACAAGCGTTAGTCCCCTCGAGATTCCTTCCAAAACATTCTAATATCATGAATTACCTATTTTAGAAGTAGCACATGAACTTCACGTGCCAGACATTGTAATTTAATTATTATACAATTTAGTAAATTATTTGCTAACAATATAATAATCTAATTATGAAATTAAAATGAACTAATGTATTATAATTATGCTATATGTAATATTATGATATTTAAAAGAGAATAAATTATTTAATATATTATAAATATTTTAATAAATTATGAATAAGTTATAGCAATTATCCAAACTATAATAATTAATCATACAGTTCTTTATCCACAGTTTTATCATACAATTTATTCGTTTAAATAAATTGTAATTGTTTAGAATTTATATTGCTATTCAAGTCATTTCATTATCTTGTAGCCAACAAAACGAATTTGAAAAAGATAAAAACAAAACATGTATAATTTCGTGCAAAGCACGTGCACTATACTAGTTTTACCAAATAGAGAGATGCACAAAAATGTTTTCTTCAAGGAGGCCATTTAAATCAAGGGGGTTTTCAATATTAGTCCCTTAAATCTGACCTAATTAAATATTAGTTCCTCAAATCTTTATATTTTGACATTAGTCCCTCAAATTGTATTAAGTTGTTGATATAACTCCCTCTGTTAGTTTTTATGTTAATAACAACAAACTATAGTTGGGTTTACTCTACCCACATGCTATTTTACCAAATTACCTTGCATTTTTATTCAGCCCATCAAACAACGCTCTCTCCCAATCTCGTTCTCTCTCTAGTTATCACGCTTGAGAATGGGGTTTTTTGGCTCTAATTTGTGATCTTGTACAAGGACGCCAAAAATCGCCTCAAAATCAATTCAAATCCACTATGTATCAGGGTAAACTACTAGAAGAACGACTCAACTCTCGTCTCTCAATCTCTCAACCTAACATACATAATCAACTCTCATATTCTCTCCAAAACTCACTCCTTACAATCTTTTGAATGGACAAAGACTGCGAAATCCTATCCTCTTGTATAATATTCTTGAATCAGGTTACGTCCCTTGCTAACCCTAAATTATAAGAATATTGGCGTTCTCATCTCATTGGTTTTTCCCTCCAATAATAGAAGAATATATATAGGGAAACTAAAACCATACCTCTAGCCAAACTTTCTAATTAGAATATGATACAAACTCCTAATCATGATGAGAGCCAATTTTCTAATCATGATAGATCTCTAGCCCTATCTAATTTTCATGAAGTTATACAAAGAATCAAAGACACAATCCTAACACTTATATGAACACAATGAAGCCTATTAGAAATAACAGATTTGATCTACTTCTCACTTCCACTACTTCCTATCAACCTTAGGGGGTGTTTGGCAATTCGAAAGTGAGTTTAAAATATGTAATACTTTTTTTTGCGAATAACTTTTACATCCATGTTAGCACATAAATGAAATACAGTTTTTGTTGGAAAAATTAAATTATTATTGAAAGTGCAATGTGAAGATGATGTCGCAAAATAAGAATAATTAGTAAATATAATTAAAACCATTACTTAAAATTAGCTACCATTTTGTTACTTTCATGTGACTTCATGACTTTTTTAGGGGAAGTCAAATTTGCATTAAATCCTATGTGGCAACTTTCTTGTATCTCACTTTCATAACCACTTGCATGCAAACAAACATGTAAATTGTCAAACGAAAATGACTTTCTCACTTACATCTTTTACTTACATGCAAACTAACACCCTCCTAATGAGAAAAACAAAAAATAAATCTTCAAACCTTTACCAATAACGTAAGTATTTTGATTTTCTGATATTAGAATCTCATGGGACGGAAGCCCTTGGATCTGGACAGAAATTATTGAACTTTTTAATATATGTTATACATTTGAATGTTTTGTTGCTTAGCTTCAATACCTAAAATTCTTTTATATGGACATCTAACACAATAAACTTTAAACACTAGAATATCACTGCTAATGTGCATGTGGATTTATGTGTACATATCAGCATGTGTTCAACTTGCCCTGGGATACCGATTTTGTCATCTTTAGTTTGTCAGATGATGGTTAGATATAGTATCCACGTCATTGAAGTGAGTTTTGATAAACGGGTCATTCGGGTTATATGGGTCGGGTCGGGTAACCCGTTTAATAAACAGGTCAGATCGCATTGACTTATTTATTAAACGGGTCGGATCGGGTCGGGTCACACTTGGGTCGGGCTAACTAGGCCTTTACTACAAGGTAAGGTAAGTGCGCTTTTATCAATTAAAAAGTTGGGAAAAATGTGTCCAGACCCCAAAAACAGAAACTTCATGTGCTGCAGCCCCTTCTAGTTTCCCCCATGTGGTTCAGCCCCTTGAAGTGTGACATTTTGTGCTGCAGCCCCTTTTTAACAATTATTACATGACAACTAAGCTAAAATCCCCAAAATAACCTTATCCCCTCTCCTCAATCCTTCAAACCCAATTCTCTCTCTCTCTCTCTCTCTCTCCCTCCTCTCTCTCTTTAAAAACAAGGGCTTTCTCAAGCTCGTCGCTCTGGCCCTCGCCCTCCTCGCCGTCGCCACCTCCGCCCAGGCTCCCAAGCCTCCCCCGAGTTCAATTGTAATCGAGATCAAAGGAATACAAATCAATTTTCCTTTATTTTTTTTTACTGCAAATTTTCCAACAAACAGCCGTCGCTCCCCGTCTCACCCTCGACTACGCCGGAGTTCGCCGCTGTGCCTGTCACTTTTGAACCCTATAGTATGGTAGGCCGGAGGAGGATGACCAAGAGAAAAAAGTGCATGATGCCCAAGAAAAGTGAAAATGAAGGGGCTGCAGGCATAAGGTCACTCTTTTTTTTGGAATTTGATGAGAAGCCACTGCTTGTTAAGGAGATTGTTAGTCAAGATGGTTAAAATTAGAACTAACGTGGTATAAAATAGAACTAACTTGGTATAAAATAAAACTAACATTGTATAAATTAGAACTAACTTGGTATAAATTAGAACTAACGTGGTATAAAATAGAACTAACGTGGTATAAATTAGAACTAACGCAGTGTAAAATAGAACTAACGTGATATAAATTAGAATTAATTTGGTATAAATTAGAACTAACATGGTATAGAATAGAACTAACATTGTGCAGTTTAGAACTAACACGCTACAGAATAGAACTAACACTGTGCAAATTAGAACTAACAGTGTAGACAGAATAGAACTAACATTGTGCAGAATAGAACTAACACTGTAGACAGAATAGAACTAACATTGTGCAGATTAGAACTAATATGGTTAAAATTAGAACTAACGTGGTATTAAAAAAAAACAGAATGCATTACAAGTTTACAACGTGATTAATTTAATTTTAAAGGGGGCAGAAAAAGGTTGTTATCATGTTTGGAGTCTTTCCACCATAGACCAAACAGAATTTACATGCAATAGAATAACCCTTATAATACTTGAATATTTAGGCACCAAACAAGTTGATCAGCAAAATCCAATAATTAATTACATGAATGCTAAATTACACTGCCTCTCAAAATTAAGACAATGCTCTGCAATAGTCACAAAACTTGAGATAACAAATCGTTCGATGGCTGAAGCTACTAACAATTAAAAAAACAGTGATAGCTAATTCTTTATAGGCTAATGAAGAACACAGTGATAAATTAAGTAGAGACTTTCTTGTTAGGCTCAAACACGTACTTCACAAGAGAATCTTCGATTGAAAGCAGCTGAGGAAGGCTACTACTCCAACTTTGAAGCATCCATTTCATTATTGCTCCTCGCTGCAACTATAACTTTCGCCTGCTCGATCCTCCAGTGTACTTTTTGTAGATCTCAAGGATCTCATTGTCGCTAACAACAACAGGATTGGTGAAATTCCAGATTAATTCCCTTGAGGTTTCTCTTTGCCATCTCAACCGAAATAGGAAGAAGCTCATCTAAGACAGTCATATTGTTCGGTATGTTCACCACTTTGTCGTATCGAGATATCCTCGTGATGAAGTTTCGTGGATTGCTAAGGTCAGAAGGGATTCGCATTCGAACTCTCAGGGTACCTACGTTGTCATAGTTAGAATAGAACTAACATTGTGCAGATTAGAACTAACACTGTAGACAGAATAGAACTAACATTGTAGACAGAATAGAACTAACATTGTGCAGATTAGAACTAACACTGTAGACAGAATAGAACTAATATTGTAGACAGAATAGAACTAACATTGTAGACAGAATAGAACTAACATTGTAGACAGAATAGAACTAACATTATGCAGATTAGAACTAATATGGTTAAAATTAGAACTAACGTGGTATAAAAAAAACTAACATTCTGTCTACAGTGTTAGTTCTATTCTGTCTACAGTGTTAGTTCTAATCTGCACAATGTTAGTTCTATTCTGTCTACAATGTTAGTTCTATTCTGTCTACAGTGTTAGTTCTAATCTGCACAATGTTAGTTCTATTCTGTCTACACTGTTAGTTCTAATCTGCAAGCACATGAAGGAAAATTGGAGGCTATTCAAGAAGCGTTGGAAAATCCCGCTTTGAGCTCTAAGGAAGCCTCATCCCCATGTACAATACCACTAGGTGATAACCCTAGTGAGGTATGCGATAACGATGATATTATTACTTTTGATGAACTTGCTCTTGAGTTTGAAAAATTACACAATAGCTATATTGATGTAAAAAGTAAGTATGTTAATATAAAATCTATTCATGAAACACTAGCTACTAAGTTTAATTTTATTGCAAATGAAAATATAATTCTTAAAGAATGCAATGAAAATTTGAAAATTGAAAATGCTAGTTTGCTTCATGAAAAACGTGATGCTATGTTAGAAGTAGATAAGTTAAAATCTATGATGAGTAATCTTGTTTATCCTACTTCTAGTAGCAATACTTGTATGCACAATGATGAGTTGAATCAAATGAGAAAAAGAATATCTACCTTAGATTCAACACTAAATACTTGTATTGCTAATAATAAAAAGCTTATGGACTTATGTGCAAAGTCCCATGTTAATTCTTCTAAGGAACCTATTCACTATGCACATATGTATGACAAAATTCACAAATGTTCTATTTGCGGTCTTAAAGGCCATTTAGCTCAATTTTGTTATAATGCACTAAAAATTAACAAACCTATTCATGATTGTGCATCTCATCAAGCTTCTTCATCACATACACATGTACACACACATAGTGTAAATCATAAACATGCTTATGTGTACAAATGTGATTATTGTGGTTGTGTTGGTCATTTGGCCATGTTTTGTCTTGATTTGAAAAGAAATTCTCGTTTGCAAAATAATTACAAAGGGAAATTTATTTTTGCAAATGAACAACGTGCATTCCATTTCGGTCAACGTAAACCATTCAAACCTCTACATTGCACAAATTGCAATCGTACGGGTCACGTTTATAATTTTTGCTTTGATCGTATCGGTGCACAAAATACGCCCAAACGGGTTCATAACCCTAGGGCCTTGGATTTAAATGATAGGGGTCATGTCCCAAGTTCTAGTGGTACCAAAATGATTTGGGTACCAAAAAGACTTATATAGTATTTTTTAATGATTTGTTTTGTTTTTTTGTTTTGAGTAATTTTTTTTTTTTGGCTTTGAATGAAAAATTATATTCCTAATGTTAAAAATAAATTATTTGTATGTTTTTATAATTAAAAACACTTATATATACCTTATAAAACCTTCAATATTTTATAAAACATATTTCTAAAAGGTCTATATTGTAAAAACTCTCAAAAACATATTTTTGCTGCACATTCTCTCTCGGTCGACCGACCCGGTCGACCGACGGTCTTTCTGCAAGCATTCCGGTCGACCGCGTCGGTCGACCGAAATTAAATTCCTACAGCAGCGAGGTTTTCTTTTCTTTTGGGTTTCGGTTTTTATTTGGTCTCTGTTTTAGACCCGAACTGCTCATCACCACTCATCCTTTCTTGGATTAATCACAACCGTTCCCTCTTCATCTCCTTGACCCGACCCTTCTCCTTCTCCTCAGTTCGTCATTTTTCCCAAATCAGCGACATTTCCTCACGGTCGCCTGGCTTCATCGACCGAAATTTTATTTCTCCATCATTTTCTAACAGTTTTTGCTAGGTAATGATCTCCTTCTCATCTGTTTAACCTTATTTCATTATTCTAGTATTAACTCTTCTTAATCCAGGGTTTTTGTTCTAGGGCTTTTTGTTAATTTGCTCTATATTGGTTTTTGTTTACAGGATATTGAAAAATTTCTCTAATCTTTTCAAAAATCTTTTCAAAGCCCTAACTTATCATGCCTCCCAAGCCCCCCAAAAAGAGGTCTAAACCCGAATCTAGTTCCTCCTCTGTAAAAGCCTCACATTATGAGGATTATCTGTTGTTTAAACCTCTTGTTAGGAAATATAGGGAACTTTGTAAACTGAAAATTCTCCCAACAAGGTATATCAAGTATCCTGAACTGGTCATCTATAACACTCAGTCTATTCTTCATAATGTTGGGTTGGATAAATTGCTTGATGAAAGTCATAAAGTTCCTTATTATCCATTTCTTGTTTATCTGTTTTATGCGAACCTGTCCACAACATCTTCTGCTGATGGTAGTTTAACCATTACATCATCAGTAAAAAATGTTGAAATTACCTTCTCTGCCAACGAACTTGCGGGGATTCTTAATATCCCAACAAGTGACGTTCATCTCATGTCTGTTGATGTTGGTAATCCATATGTTAACCCACTCATGTTTAAGCCCGGATGCTCATATCCAATGAACAACAATTCACTGAATCCTATTGCTAGACTCATTGCCCGAATTGTTGCGCAAAATTTGATTCCTAAGACTGGAAGTTTTGATCACTTCGCCTCCGACAAGATTAATGCTGTTTATGCCATCTTTGCTAAAATCAAAGTTGATTGGGCTACTATCTTTATCAATAACATGGCATCTAAACATACCAAATTCCTACCTTTTGGTTCCTTTTTCACTCTCATCTTTCAACATTTTAATGTTGATCTCACTAATGAACCTAAGGTTGAATCCACAAGAGATTTCTTTGATAAAGTTTCCCTTTCCAGAATGCATATATCTCTTGACTCCACACCATCTTCTCACTCCCGTTCTAGAGCCTCGACCTCTTCCACTTCTTCCACTTCTGAGATTTGTGACCGTCTTGATCGCCTTGAGACTCGAGTCACATCTGTTCAGAAGGATGTTAGGACTATTCTTGCATACCAGCGTCGGTCTCTCGGGATCCCTTCTAATTCTGAGTCTGATTCTAGTGAGGATTCTGCTGGTGGCTCAGATGGTGATGATGATGGTAGTGGAGATAGTGATGATGGTGATCATGATGATGTTGGAGGAGGTGATGACTGATTGAGTCTCTTCCTGTGATGTTTTTATCTGTTTTTTGATGTTTTCTTCTGGGTTGTAAAAACTTGATAACTCTGTTTTTTATTTGAGTGTATAACTCTATGATGCTTTGGTGCTTTGTGGAACAACTATGTATGGTTTTGTGTGACGTTTTATGTATGACTTGCTATCTCGTGGACAAACCTATATTTTTATGCATAAATATGTTGCTTTTAATGTCTATATGATGTTATTTGTGAATCATTATGTTCAATTTATTTCTTTTATGAATCACTGCATTGTTGAAACAACACTCATGTTTTGGTATGCAGCAAATAGTTGCTTATCATAAGTTGCCTATGTGATGTTTAAGTTTTGCTTTTTTATGCATCAATGCGTGATTTATCATTTTTGTAATGCCTAAATGATGATTTGTAAATTGCTGATGTCAGTTTATCATTTTGTGATCAATGCATGGTTAAGACAATACCCATGTTTTGTTTCTTGCATATTTTATGCATATGTTTGATGGATAGTTGTCAGTTTAGCTCCTGTATATATGCTCTATTGATGTCATCCAGTCTATTTGACAGGGGGAGTTTTTGACATAAATTTCTTTACTTCTCTTATCTATGCTTATAAGCAGGGGGAGCATTGCTCCTATCTTTCATTTTTCCCTCTTATTGATGTTGTCAAAGGGGGAGAAAATACCACTTATAGCTTACAAATTAATTTCTGTTATATATGGTCATATATGATTTTTACATATGGTCATGTATAACTTATTCTTGTTTTGGCTTATATGTGGATTATCAGTGTATACTTCATACTCATGTATAAATTGTTTGCCATCATCAAAAAGGGGGAGATTGTTGACCCTATAGTTTTGATGATGATTTGACAAACAATTTATTACTAATAAGTTTTTCCAGTGTTTTGTGTTTATGTTCTCTTTTCAGGTATTTCAACACACGTCAATCAAGCGTTAAAGATTCAAGTTCATTTGCGTGGATTTACCTAGGTATATGTTTAGTTTACTTACATATATAGTATGATTATATCTAAGCTCAATATATATACACTTAACACGATTTTTGACGTTTTATATCATATAGATGATTTTTCTTAAAACATTGTTAAAATATCTTTATCTCTTTTTACAGCTCCTTCATACTTCACTATATACATATATTATATGCACAAGATATATGTATATTTACAAGTCCTATATCAAAGTTCATTTTCATAAAATTACAGGTTTTCTAAGCATTCTTCAAAAACAGGTAATTTTCAAAAACTAAAATTGATTTTCCAGAAATTCTTTTTCAAACATGGTCGACCGAAATTTGCGTCGGTCGACCGCCAGCTTTAAAACTTCGTCTCTCTGGGTTTTTGAACTAATCGGTCGACCGTACCGGTCGACCGACGCATTGACAAATGAGCCTAACGGCTAGTTTTTTCAAAATGGTTTTTTGGTCTTTTTCTTATTTTTAGCTGTTGCAATGGGGTGCTATATATACCCCATTGCTGCTCTTCTTCTCTATGCATCAAGAAATCCAAGTTTGCTATTTAACAAGTTGTTAATCTCGTTTAAGAGCTGTTTAAGAGTTGGTTTCGTTAATCAGTTTTCAAGAGAAGTTTTTCTACAACAAGAAGAGGCTTTCAAATCTTATTGAGATCATCATTTCCTCAGCTCTTCTTATTCATTGAGAAGTTTTCTAAACCCATTCTTATATAGCTTGTTATTTCACTTTCAATTGATTAAGCTATATTCATTGAGTTATATTTATTGAGTTTCATTCACTATTATCACACACACTTATTGAGCTTTACATTCTCATATTATATTGTGGGTTGTGGGGTGTGATTTAGTGAGTGTGAGCTTCATTGTGTTCTCACTTGTTAATTGAGAACAAATCATTGTATTTAACTTTTATTTGTGAGAATCACTTGTAATACACTTGTACACCGAGAGAAGTGTGAGGCGAGAGATGGGGTCGAATCCAATAGGAATGGCGTCGGTTGACTAACCTATGGAGAGGTCGCATCCGAGCACTTGAGGAGTAGGACACGGGCTAGGTTCCTACACTTAGTGTGTAAAGTGTGTTTGTTGAGTGATTGTGTAGTGTGAGAGTTTTCGGTGAACTTGTAAACCGAGTGTGTAGAAGTTCCGGCTTCCAAACCGGATTGTGATAGTGGATATCTCCTCGAGGTGAGGAGCGGGGACGTAGGTCGTGGGGACCGAACCTCGTAAACATATCGTGTGTTTGCGTTTTGCTTATCTCATATTTTATTTGTACATTATTCTTATTGTTCTTATTGTTCATATCTATCTCTTGCAAGAACATATTGATCAACATAATTTTAATTGCTATTAATTGGTATTAGATTAGCGTAAGACCCTAATCCCCCCCCCCCCCTCTAGGGTCTAACAGAAATATGTTAACTTTCATAGTTGGATGTTATGTTTCATAGATAGCTGTTAACTTTCACTGTTGGATGTTAATTTTACAAAATTATTTCATATTTCTTCCAATGTATTATATTTACCTGAAATGTGATGACATTGATGTATAGGTATGAGCACATTATAAGAAAAACAGATCCATGAAACTACATTTTCATTGAACAAAATGAAGGAAGGTTTACAAGACTATTCATATATTATGTTGCTTGTATCATTAGTTTCTTAAATGGATGTAGACCCCTATTATTTTTGGATGGTACCTTTTTGAAAGACAGACACAAAGGCATGCTCCTCAGCGCCATAGCACACGACGGTGACCAAGTGATATTTCCACTAGCTTATTGCATATACGATCAGGAACATGTATGTAATTAGAGGTGGTTCCTACAAGGTTTGTGGTTCCAATTGTACGAAAGGTCGGACCCATACAATCCTCCCCTACCAACTAGTAATAATTTCTGATGTAACAAGGAAATTCGAGAAGCTGTGAAAGTATATTTTTCTGAAGTAATTCACTCAATATGTGTTTTACATCTAGTTGAAAATTTTAGAAAAAAGCTAAAATTTTTGGAAATAAAGTCAAAGGACACACAAGTTTTAGAAAATTCGCTCCAATCTTGTTGATGTTCATGAACAAACAGTCGATGGGGGTTGTCGAGTTGCTGAATCGTCGAGATGTTGAATCGTCGAGAGGGGACCGCTTTCCTTATTTGACTTTATGCCTAGTTCTCAGAGCTCGGAGTGGGTGAATCACCTGCATACACAAGAATCATGGGAGTACGGGGCTAGTTTCCCCCGTGGTACCTCCGACGATCAAGTCAGTTGGTGGATTTGGGTCCAGTAATGGAAGAATCGTGTCTCCTTCTAATATATGACTAGAGAATTTTTGTAGGTGGTAAGAAAATCGAACATCCTCATGTGGTGAATAGCGTTTTTACTTATAGAGGACGCTAGGGGCAGGATCAACACTTTGTGAGAGTGCGGTTCATGATGATGGTGAGGAATGGGCTGGAGGCTGAGTCATCCTTTACCTGATACGTGTTGATTGGTAAGTGATGGGAGGTCACTTCGGTGACATAGGGAATCAGCAGCCGTTAAGGCCTGTCAATGAATGACGCAGAGTCACTTCCATGATATGGGGATCCAGCAGCCGTTGGGGCTTGTCGGCGAGTGACGTGGAGTCACTTCTGTGTTATGGGGACCTAGCAGCCGTCGGGGCTTGTCGGCGAATGACGTGGAGTCACTTCTGCGTTATGGGGACCCAACAACCGTCGGGGCTTGTCGGCGAGTGACATGGAGTCACTTCTATGGTCATAAAAGGTCAAATAATACTGAGAAATAATATTCTGAGCCGCCCTTGGGAAAAGTGTCGGTTGATCGATGGGTAATCATCTTTTGCTCGACTGAGTCTGCCCTTCGAGTCGTCTTGGAATGAAATCGACTCGACCGAACCTGCTCTCGGGATAACATATCTGTGGGGAACAGGGAACACCCCATAACAGTCAGCCCCTTTTGTTTTGGATGTGGTTGTGGCCGGATTCAAGAGAAATAAATGAGCAGAGATTGAATATAACTGGTTTCTCTAGCGAGGAGGCGCCCTTTATGGATGTGAGGACACCTGTCATCACCGGACATCACTAAAGCTGTCTAGGTTGTTCCTTTGTTAGACCGCAGTTTCTTCGAGGAAAGGAGGCGAAAAGTCATTCGGTGGTATTTCAAATTCCAAGGCTAGGTCTTAGTTGTAGGATGAAGTGGGCTCCAATGGTTGGGATGTATTGACAGCTGTAAAGTAGGAAACTATATTTGTTCCATTTGAGATTTTCATCCGCTCGGACTGTTCTTCTCTCTCCCAACCCTCTTCTGATTTTGTCTTTCCTGTGGATTGCTCCCTTGATTCTTCATGGATCTGGAAGTGGTTGCTCGCCGGGAATATCTGGAGATCATTCATTCGAAGGTGACCTTGGCCCAACTGAAGACCATGTTTACAAAGTTTGACATCCCCAAGGAGTATAAACTGTCCATCCTGAAGGGAACAGAGGCTATTTATGACGACGGGGGAGGTTGATTCTGAAAGGGCCCTTAGAGTGACCGCCGAAGAGGTCGTTCAATCGATTCCCCTCTCAATCGAGCAGCTAAGGCGGGATCTCGAGGAAACACAATCGGCGCAACATAGGGCGAAGGTAATTGAAGACTGGCGCCATAGCCCCATTGGAAAACTTGAAGCAGCTTTGGTGTGCAAAGCCGGGGTTGATTATTTCGTTGCTCTAGTACCCTCCAGCTCGCATCCTCCTTCTAGGAGCTTTTTATCCCCTACAAGTCTCTTGTTGTCTCGATCTTCTTAGGGATTTCGAGGCGAGAGAAGGAAGATTGCTATTAGGTGATGAAGGCGAATCTCCAGAGGGCGCAGATGAGGAACCGACAACTGTCCTTCCACTGGTGGGAGGGGGGACTAAAACCCCTGTGATGTCTGATCCTTCCGCTGATGCTGGCGTTCAGGGCCAAGAGGGTCTGGCCTTCGCCGATGCGGCCGCTCCACCCCCAGAGGACCTCGTAGGTCAAGAAAAATAAGAACTAGTTATATTTCCTTTCCCTCCCTTTTATGTTGGTCATTATAATTATACTTTTAACTTTGTAAGGGGTTAATGAAGAAGTAAATTCGTCTTGAGTGTTTAAAAACTCTTGAAAATTTTTCTTTTATTTTTTCTTAATCAAAGGGTGATACAGTGATCGACCCTGAGGTTGTGCCTAGGCTCAAGAGAGTCGGTTAGGTCTTACCTTTTCCCTAAGTTCGAGAGGCAACTATGGAAGTCGGCCAAAGGGTTGTGCCCTAGTTTTACCCCGAGTAAGTACCAAAGACTTTTCATCGACTGAGGAGTCGGGTGCCTAGCTGACTAGGTCTTCCAAATTCCCCTAGGGCTGAGAGGTGACTGTGGGAGTCGGCCAAAGGGTTGTGTCTTGGTTTTACCCTGAGGAAGTACCAATGACTTTTCATCGACTGAGGAGTCGGGTGCCTAGTTGACTAGGTCTTTCATTTTCCCCTAGGACCGAGAGACGATTGTGGGAGTTGGTCAAAGGGTTATGCCTTGGTTTTACCCTGAAGAAGTACTAATGACTTTTCATCGACTGAGAAGTCGGGTGCCTAGCTGACTAGGTCTTCTATTTTCCCCTAGGGCCAAAAGGCGACCGTAGGAGTCGGCCTAAGGATTGTGCCTTGGTTTTACCCTGAGAAAGTACCAAGGACTTTTTATCGACTGAGGAGTCAGGTGCCTAGCTGACTAGGTCTTCCATTTTCAAGTTATTATGATAACACAAAAGTTTGGCTAAATCCGTTTTATCAGATATATTACCAATTACCTGAGGCATGCATTCTTCATAGGGAATTTTCAAAATTAAGAAGTTAAGCTGGAATTTTAAAAGGAAATACTGTCGTAGGTATTCAATGTTCCATGGGTGACTGAGGATTTGTCCATCTGGGGCTCTCAACCGATAGGTGCCGGCTCTTAGCTCTTCCATAACCGTATAAGGTCCTTCCAAATTTGGAGCTATCTTGCCTTCCTGAGTATCTTTGTCGAAGGCCACTTTGTGGAGGACAAGGTCCCCAGCCATGAACCTTCTAGGATGAATCTTCTTATTGTAATGTCGGGTGATCCGTTGTTGATTAATGACCTGAGTACGGAGTGCTTTCTCCCTTGCTACTTCCAGAAGGTCGAGGTTGACCCGGAGGCCTATTGAATTCAGGTCTTCATTGAAGTGTTGCAATCGAATAGTCGGCATGCCCACTTCAACTAGCGTTACTACTTCAGCTACATACATTAGCTTGAAGGGAGTTTCTCCCATTGAATTCTTATGGGTTGTTCGGTACGATCATAGGATGCTTGGCAATTCTTCGACCCAACATCCTATGGCAGTGTCCACCTTTTTCTTTAGTGCTTGGAGGATGCACTTGTTAGCAGCCTCTGCGATGCCATTTGATTTTGGGTGTGCTATCGAGGAGAATTTAAGGTGAATGATGTATTCTTCGCAGAAGTCGCAGAAGCCCTTGCTATCAAATTAAGTGTCGTTGTCGGTGATAAGCGACTGAGGCACGCTGAAGCGACAGACGATGGATTTCCATACGAAGTTTGTGACATTGCTTTCACCAATCCTGGCCAATGGTTCAGCTTCGATCCACTTAGTAAAGTAGTCGATGGCTACAATGAGAAACTTCATTTGCCCTGAAGCTAAAAGGAGTGGCCCTAACAGATCCAAGCCCCACTGGACGAAAGGTATATGGCTCAAGATGGGAGTTAACTCGATTGCGGTTGCCGTGGGATTCGCCAGAGAAGTTCATCGGTCAGGATCTATTGTAGATAACAAATCTTATAATTGAGCCTTATATTGGGTTGTGGGATTGTGACATTGTGAGAGTGAGCTTACATTGTGTTCTCATCTATTATAGAGAACAAATCTTATAATTGAGCCTTATTATGAGTTACACATTGTATTATACTTGTACACCGAGAGAAGTGTGTGGTGAGAGATGGGGTCGATTCCAAGATGAGTGGTGTCGATTGTAAATCCTAGAGAGGGGTTATAAATCCGAGCACTTGAGAAAGAGGACACGTGCTAGGCCAACACTTAGAAGGTGTAGAGTGTGTTTACCTTGTGTGTTGTAAACGTTTGTCGGTAAGCGTTAAAAACCGATTGTGAACGTTTTTGGGTGAACGTTAAAAACTCATTTGTGATAGTGTATTCTTCCTGAGAGTGGGGAGCAGAGATGTAGGTCGGAAGAACCGAACTCCATGATCATATTATTATGTTTGGTTTGCTCTTTGTGTCCACTATTTGTTTATATTGTTTCTTGTTTATTTTTGCCCTTTGCATATATATCATTGCTTTAATTCAATTGAATATCTATCTTGCTAGGATATATTTATTAATTAGCTTTAATTGGCATAAAATTGGAATTAGATTAGCTTTGACCCTATTCACCCTCCCTCTAGGGCTAACAATTGGTATCAGAGCTTGGTGCTTTTTGATTTGAGGTTTAAGTGCCTTGAGTTAAAGACCCCTTGTTCTTATTTTTGTGCTAATCTAATTTTGATTTTATTTGTTTATTGCTTGCACATATCATGGACATGCACGGTGCACCTAGTCTTGGTTATGCTATTAACATTGCTCCTAAAATTGGTAATTTCCCATATGCACAATAGTGTGTTAGATTTAAGCTTTTTGCTAGATCTAAAAATATTGATATTTAGAAAATTATTGATTATACCTATATTGTACCCATTACGAAGAAATCCAAATGGAGTAATAATGATAATAGATTATTTACTATGAGCAAGTCTTTGTTAGAATCTTTAATTGATGGCTATGGCTTATCTTTTGCTAACAAACTTGATTCTTTTGATAGTGCTTACACATTATGGAAATTAATAGAAGCACATTAAGGGAACTTGGAGGCACTTCGACAAGATTTGGAGGATTCGGCTTCAAGTTCAAAAGGAGTCTCATCTTCATGCATACGACCACTAGACGATAGCCCTAGTGAGGTACGCGAGTCTGATAACAATGGTGATTTTACTTTTGATGAGCTTGCACATGAATATGAAAAATTATTGCATGACCATAAGAAATTAAAACATAATTTTAAAGAACTAAAAAAGCAAGCATGTTCAATTAAAATCCGTTCATGAGTCCCTTGTATCTAAGTTTCATCTCATTGCAAATAAAAATATTAATCTTAAAGAATGCAATGAGAAATTAAGATTGGATATTACAAGTTTGACTCATAACAAAAATAATACCATATTAGAAATAGAGGCTAATAAAAATAAATTAGATATTCTTGTTTGTTCTACTTCTTGTGACAATACACATATTTCAAATAATGTATTGAATCAAATAAAGAAACGCATATCATCCTTAGATTCAACATTAAATACATGCATTGCCAACAATGAAAAGTTTATGGACGTTTGTGCAAAGTCCCATAAAATTGTTTCCAAGAAACCTATTCACTATGCACACATGTATAACAAAGTTCACAAGTATATCATTTGCGGCAGAAAATGTCATATTGCTAAATTTTGTTATGATGCATAAAAATCCACTATGCCTAAAAATATTGATCATTGTGCATCTCATCAAGCTTCTTCATCTTATACACATGTACATGCACATATTGCACATCATAAACATGCTCATGTCTACAAGTGTGACTTTTGTGGTCGTTTTGGTCATTTGACCAAATTTTATTTTGATTTGAAGAGAATTTCTCGTTTGCAAAATAATTTTCAAGATAAACCTATTTTTATAAATGATTTCCGTACACCACTACTTGGTCAACACAAATTTTTTAAATCCTTTTATTGCACCCATTGTAATCGAAAAGGATATTAATATGAGTATTGTTTTGACCGTGTCCGTGCACCATATACACCAAAATGGGTTCATAAGCCAAGGACCTTGAGTTTGAACGATAGGGGTCAAGTCCCTAGACTATTCGGTACCAAGAGTAATTGGGTGCCAAAACATGTTTGATATTTAAGAACAATTTTTTTAGTTTTTTAGTTTTTCATGTTCTAAAAGACGATTTTTATTTAAGTTTTATAAACAAAATTGAAAATAGTTTTATGCTTGGTATTTGATTTAAAAAGTTATCATGATTCTCCTTCATTGATTTTCATGTTTTCATCCTTTATGAATTGATACAATTTTTATCAAGATGATTTTTCTATGTTAAAACATTATTTTTATTATTATACTTTGTTTTCTATTTTTTAAGTTTGAACAATGTGTTTGTGTTTATGGGATCATTATAAACCACTTATATGATGATATTTATGTGTTTGTGCTTATGGATCATTTATTTGTGCTTTATAATGAATTTCGTATGTGGATTGATCAAATTTCACAAAGAATGTTTTCTTTATTGATCAACCATATTTTTCTTTATACTTTGTTCTTGAGCTTTCATATGAGAGGGCTATACTTTAGCAACCCCCCTGATTTATTGATCTTTAGTTTCATATCATGTTTACTAGGTATTCATATGGATTGAAACATGCTTGTTATGATTTGTTTTATCCTAAGCATGATTTTCCTTAATCTTTGAGGATAAAACACAAAATTGTTTGACATTATCTTTGGCATGGTTGTGTATATAGTAAAGATATTTCTCGTATTCAAATTGATACAAAATATCTCTTAGTAGATATTTTTAACTAACATTTTTGCCAAAAGATTGTTTATAAGAAATGATTGAGTACTCTTGTCTTTTGAACTCAAATATTTCCTTGATCATTTCTTTATTAAAACAATATTTTATGTTTTTTCCATGATCTTTCACTTGAATTCTCTTTTGGTATCATTTATTCACGAACTCTCATGATTTTTCCTTCATGAACAAAATTTGTATTTTTCATGAGTTTTTATATTGGTTGTGTATTGAGACATCACTTATCTATATGTGTTCTCAATCAAACATAATTTATGGTTGATATTTTATAGATTTTTTTAATCATTTGATGTTTGATTTTTTATTTTAATTTTTGAATTTTTTTGAGGTTTTTATATTTTAGACTCTTGTGACACCTTATCTTCATGATACATGTATATGTGTTCACTTAGTCTATTTTTGTATGTGAGTTGTGTTTAGCATATTTTATATTTATACTTGCTCACATGTTTGTCATGGTCTTTATTGCATATATTCTTTATAGCTTTTTGATAGGGGGAGCTTTTCCCTATTCCATCTATTATTTTTATATTCTCACCCATGCTTACATGTAGGGGGAGCTCTTAGCTCTCATTATGTATTTTTCTCCATTTTTGATGTAGCCAAAGGGGGAGAAAAATGTGAGGTATATAGTATTTATTTTTTGGTTTTTTATTAATATTATAATTCATATTGGTAAATTATTTGCCATCATCAAAAGGGAAGAGATTATTGGCCTTCTTGTTTTGATGATGATTTAACAAATAATTTACGACTAATATTGGTTTTAGTATTTTGTTTTATGTTGTTTAGTATACACAGGAAAATGAGCTATATTGATATTGAAGCCTATGAAAATCAAGTCAACCAATAAAGTTCATGCTTCATATAATTCATTCTTGGTATACTTAGTATAGGTTTATATGTAATGTGTGCAAATTCTTCAAGCTCAAATTTACAATTCTTGGTATACTTAGTATAGGTTTATATGTAATGTGTGCAAATTCTTCAAGCTCAAATTTACACACACTTATTTGTGATATTTCTCAAATCATAGGTGCTTCAAGCTCAAATTTACACACACTTATTTGTGATATTTCTCAAATCATAGGTGTTTTTATGCAAAATATACTTAAATATGATTTGGACTATACAAACATTTCTAACATCTTTTATTAAGTCCATAAAAACTTTACACAAGTTTTTAGAACTTGTTTTGAGCTAAATTTCAAAATCAATATGTTTAAAAACACATGTATTTTAGTACTTTTGAATATTTCTGAGTTTTCACAAATGGTAAGAGCAAATTGAAAAATTCCTTTTCTAACATGTTCATATTCATGTTTATAAACTTTTTCCAAAGCTTTATATTTTTTAGAATTTATTTGCTATTTTAAAAGATGTTTGAAATTTGTGGTTACTATTCATTATAGGCTGAAAACCTGTTATCAGTCGACTGATGATTTTTTCAGTCGACTGATAAAACTGCCTGTAATCTTTAAAAAAATTTGTTTTCTTATTTGTTCGGCTGATCAGTCGATTGATGGGTCATCAGTCGACTGATGAACTCTTCAGTCGACCGACGAGCTGTTAGCTGCCTGTAACGATCAGCTCGTCAGTCGACTGATTCAGCTCATCAGTCGACCGACGCCTGTAACGGCTAGTTTTTTCAGACTTTTGTATTTTTATATTTTTGCTGGATTTTTTTGGTTTTTGGGCTTTGGTTTACATCCTATAAATACCCCCTCATTATTTCAGTTCCTAAAAAATAAAAGAGGGTTTTAATAAGAGTTTTAAAGGGTTTTAAAGTTTGTTTCTTCTCAAGTTTGAGTTTGGTGTTTGTTTACAAAAGAGGAAGCTTGTATTTTCAATTGAGGAATTCATCCTCAATCTTCTTCATCATTTTTCATGTTTATAGAGAAGTTCTTCTAACTCTTTTATCTAGCAATTTATTACTGATTTTTTATATTCATATTGTTGCTAGTTTGCTAATTGAGTTAGATTTTATTTGAACTCATTTTATCACACACATCCTTATTCGAGCTTTTAGCATTTCATACATTATATATTGGATTGTGGGATTGTGGCATTGTGAGAGTGAGCTTACATTGTGTTCTCATCTATTGTAGAGAACAAATCTTGTAATTGAGCCTTATTGTGAGCTACACATTATATTACACTTGTACACCAAGAGGAGTGTGTGGTGAAAGACGGGGTCAATTCCAAGAGGAGTGGTGTCGGTTGTAAAGCCTAGAGAGAGGTTGTAAATCCGTGTACTTGAGGAAGAGGACAAGGGCTAGGCCAACACTTAGAGGATTTAGAGTGTGTTTACCTTGTGTGTTGTAAACGTTTATCGGTGAGTATTGAAAACCGATTATGAACGTTTTTGGGTGAATGTGGAAAACCCATTTGTGATAGTAGATTCTCCCTGAGAGTGGGGAACGGAGACGTAGGTCGGAAGGACTAAACTCCGTTATCATATTATTGTGTTTAGTTTGCTCTTTGTGTCCACTATTTGTTTATATTGTTTCTTGTTTATTTTTTCCCTTTGCATATATATCCTTGCTTTAATTCAATCGAATATCTATCTTGCTAGGATATATTTGTTAATTAGTTTTAATTGGCATAAAATTGGAATTAGATTAGCTTTGACCCTTTTCCCCCCCCCCCCCCCTCTAGGGCTAACATAAACAAAGTGTACAGATGTGAAAACTCAGGAGTCTTGGCATAAAGACTATGTTGTATTGCAAATAAGATAATGTTATGTCAATTATTAACAAGATGTGAAGATGGTTAGGGGTTTAATTTAGTGTTTATGCAAAAGTAAGTTGATACGACTTCATATTTCTTGCTGAGTGAGGTATTTTCTGGTCTCTCTAACCATGCGCTTATTCTATCTATCAGAGCTTTCGTGACATATTAAATTACCAGGCAAGAATGAAATTTAGCATGCATAACAATAAAACACAAAAGTAAGTGTTGATGTTAAGTTATCACACTGTCAGTATGTATCCGTGTTTAGATGAGTTTGTTGAGGATCGATAAGGGGGCCGCTTTCTAACCTGACTTTATGTCTGGTTCTTGAGTTGGGTATCTAAAAATTTTGCATGTGTAGAAATTCGTAATAGTATAAGGTCGAGAGACTAGCTCAAAAACTTAACAGTCGAACAAAACATGCACAGGGCCACTGACTGTGTGGCGGTCGACCACACAAGAACGACGATCGACCGTGACGGGTTCCAAAGCCTACTCAGGCCTCTGTCCTGCACGCGGTCGACCATCGCTATGGCGTGGTCGACTGTAGGCTGATATTCCAGAGTCTCAATCTGGTTGTGTGTGTCGTGTTCACGCCGTGTTTAGATGATTCAAACATGATTAAAACAACATGAAACTTGCATGAGAGCATGTCTATAGTAGATAAAAACTTCTAGAAATAAACACAACATATATAGCATGATTATTTGCATAAAATTTATATTCAAACCCTAAGTCATGCATAAAAACTTGAAACGAAGAACAAATCATCTTTCTTCAGATTAAACCATGTTTTAAATCATTTTCAGATATTATATACTTCTGTAAATTCATTCTCAAACTTTTTAACATGAAAAGACCTAGTCTTTATACATATAATACAAAAGAATTGATTTTTATTCATAAACTAGTCAATTTGGCTCTACAAAACATGTTAGAAACTCTTTAAAAATGTTTTAAAAACTAGAAGGGGGATTAATAGAGATGAACTCGTTTGTGGTTTGTACAAAAACGTTTAAGAAGCCAAGCCAAGGAGGATCTATAATCAAAATGCCAAAAATCACGCGAAAATCAACTTGAAAGCCTCCAATCTTCTCCAAGAATCAAAATTAGGGTTTAAAGGGGTTTTGGTGGCTGTTAGGGTTCTTAAAAAACTGAAAATATCGTGAACATATGATATATATACCAGAAAATAGATGTGGGCTTTAGAAAACCAAAACCAACTCAAAACAGGAATCTGACTTTCTGCAGGTTTCGCGGTCGACCAGACTACGGTCGACCGTGGCGGTCGACCGGACTGGAATTTTTCAGTTTCACATATTTGGCCATTGTGCATGTTTCGACTCTTTTCTTTCTCATGTATGAAATCATTCATATTCAAAACACATGGTATCATACTCATACCCCATTTAACTATATTTATCAAAATAAATATCTATATATCATAATTAATCTCATATTAATTATATTAACATAAATTTTTGGGATTTTACATTCAACCCCCCCCCCCTTAAAAGAATTTCGTCCTCGAAATTTCGCAGTCGTATCGTAGAGATTAATAATACGAGAAAAGTACAAAAAAGGGATAATCCAAACAAGGAAACCCTTACGTACACATCTCGTATCATTAATCTCCCGATTTGAAATATAAGCAACATTTAAACTTAACAATCTAAAATGTGTACATTCTCACTTAACCCCTAATTAGATTAAACCAGTACGTAGGGCGAAAAATCTAAACAAGGAACCCCCCATATATATACCATATATTCCAAATAATTAAGAGCTAAGTGTTGAATGACCCATTCTAGCGTTAAATATAAATGTGACTAAACAACACATATAATCAAATCTATCAACGTATATAAGCACATTTAAATATTGACCTTACCTGTTCAAACAGGTACGGGTAGTCGCGACGAACATTCTCCTCGCGCTCCCAAGAAATCTCTTCGGCTCCTTGCCAGTTCCACTGAACTTTCACTAATGGAATTAATTTATTTATAAGCTTTTTATTCTCTCTAGCAAGAATGCATACCGAAATCTCTATGGTAGTCAAATCATCCTGTATCTTAACCTCTGGTGAATCAATCACCCTCTGCTGCTCTTTGTCACGCAAATGCTTCTTAAGCATCGAAATATGAAATACATCGTGTAAACTCGACTTCGATGTCGGAAGATCTAATCTATATGAAACAGTTCCAATACACTCAATAATCCTAAAAGGACCAACATATCTTAGGGCGAGCTTCCCCCGTCTACCGAATCGCTGAACGCCCTTCATCGGTGATACTTTCAACATAACTAAGTCTCCGATCTAAAATTCTAAGGATCGTCTCCGCTGATCTGCATAACCCTTTTGCCTACTCTGTGCAGCAAGAATACGCTCTTGAATCAATGCCACCTTTTCCGTGGTTTTCCTAACTAGCTCCGGGCCAAATAATAGACTATCCTCTGGCTCTGCCCAACATATAGGCAATCTGCAAGGCCTCCTGTATAAGGCTTCGTACGGCGCCATCCCGATGGTAGCTTGATAACTATTATTATAAGCAAACTCTATTAATGGAATATGATCCTCCCAACTACCTTGAAAATCAATGATACAGGCCCGCAACATATCCTCTAACACCTGGTTCACTCTCTCTATCTGACCGTCTGTCTAAGGATGAAAAACAATGCTGTGTAATAACCTGCTGCCGAATGAATCCTGGAAACTCCTCCAAAAGTGCAAGGTGAAAACTGATCCTCGATCTGATACAATCGTGTCTGGAACTCCGTGAAGTCGAACTATCTCAGTGCAAGGTGAAAACTGATCCTCGATCTGATACAATCGTGTCTGGAACTCCGTGAAGTCGAACTATCTCCCAGATAAATATCCTTATATATGTCTCGGCAGTATAAGTAGTCCTCACTAGAATAAAATGTGTCGACTTCGTCAACCGATCTACTATCACCCAAACTAAGTCGTTCCCCTTCTTCGACTTCGGCAACCCTACAATGAAGTCTATAGAAATGTCCGCCCACTTCCATTCTAGAATGGGTAAAGGTTGAAGTGCTCATGCTGGTCTCTGATGCTCTATCTTCACCTGCTAGCAGGTAAAACACTTAGCTATATATTCTACAATATCTCTACGCATACCACTCCACCAAAAGTGTCTCCTCAGATCCTTGTACATCTTGATGGTTCCTAGATGTACTGTATATCAGGTACGATGTGCTTCATCAAACAACTCCCTCTTCAGCTCTACACTAGCTGGCATAACCAACCGACCCTTTATCTGAAGGCCTCCATCTACTCCAATGGTCCAATCGTCCTTGGGATCTTTGGAAATCTCCTCCTTTCGGATTTGAATCCAAGAGTCCTCCAACTGAGCTCTGACTACTCTGTCCCTCCAAGATGGCTGCACTGATGTAGCTCCTAAGTATGCACCGGTCCCACTAATCTCTGGTCTAAAATCAAACTGGGTAAGAGTGAGAAGATCTCTATACAGCGAGCATCTCAAAGCCGTGATCTGATGTTGACGCTTCCTACTCAAAGCATCGCTACGACGTTCGCCTTCCCCGGGTGATACTGAATCGCGAACTCGTAGTCCTTGATGAACTCAATCCATCACCACTGCCTCTGATTAAATTCCTTCTGGAAGAAAAGGTACTTCATGTTTGCGGTGAAAGTTGCTATTTCCATTGTTATCGAATCTATTACAACTTTAGTCGTTACAATAGACTCGAATGAAATAAAAAGTTGATCTTTTTATAAGATCTCCTTACACAATGAAAATAAAAAAAGTTTACAACTTTATCAAACAAACGCAGAGATCGTTCATCGGTCTTCTGCTTGTGTGAGATCTTTGCCTGTGCTGGGGTTTATCCGTGGACCACCGTCGATCAGATCTGATTGCTGAAAAATTGGGCAGAGCTTCGTCTATCCGCGAATGGATCGAGAAAACTGTAGTGCTTATCTCGATAAAAGCGAGATAATTGCTCTTCTTAGAATTACCACAACGGGATAATACTAAGGATTGGATGCGGGTGATGTAGATCTGACGAATCTCTCTCTCTTGCGTTGAAGAACTAGATCTGATCTCTCCTCCTCCTCTCTTGAAATCTGTGCACTTTAAGTCTTCAATCCGGCAGGGCTTCGCCGCGGCACCAAAATTCCAGATCTAAAAAAATGAGGCCTAAGCCTTGTATTTATAGGCTTGAGAGGATAACGGAGCGGTTAAAACCACCTAAAGGGCCCAAATCCGCGTTGGAGACACCCTAGGGTGTCTCCCAAAATCTGAGACACCCTAGGGTGTCTCCCAAAATGGGCCGAGACACCCCAGGGTGTCTCGTTGGTCCGAGACACTCCTTTTGGTGTTTTCATCTGTTTCTGCTGTAATTCCTTCGTCCGGATTCGGATTTGAGTGATTCGAAATGCGTTGGAAAGCCGACAAGGAGTTCTATCAGCTCTGATGGTTAGATCATCTATTGAATGAATGAGACACGAAGGGCGTTGTTCCTTTTGTAAACACCGCGGGGCTCTCGATTAGCCCATACCTTCATTATTCCGAAATTCTGTCGGCTCACGTAGTTCGTCGATTCACTTCAAGCGTTCACCGACGTCAATCGAACTCCTGTGAACCGGATAGTGATGTTCATCATCGTTTCTTAACACTGAGCTATTTGCGGAGACCTATAGGCAATTTTCGATGCCTACACTTCAGACTCTGGTGGTCTGTGAATAACTCAAACTATACCCCGTACAAATAATACCTTCACACCTTCAATGCAAAGACCACTGCTGCTAGCTCCAAATCATGCGTGAGATAATTCTGCCCATGAGTCCTCAACTGTCTCGAGATATAGGCTACAACTCTCTGGGTATGCATCAATACTCCTCTAAGACCCGATAAAGATGCATCAGTGTAGACAACAAAAGTCTTATCACTGCTGGGAATAATCAATACTAGTGCTGAAGTCAACTTAGTCTTTAATGCCTCAAATGTCTTCTGGCACTCTGTGCTCCAAATGAACTATACACCCTTTTTAGTAAGGCGTGTAAGTGGCATGGAAATCTTTGAGAAATCTTGAATAAATTTTCTATAATAGCCTGCCAGACCTAAGAAGGTACGAATCTCCGTAACTGTCTTTGGTGGTTCCCAATCAAGCACGACCTCTACTTTAGCCGGATCTACTACAATGCCCTCTCAGTTGATGACATGGCCCAAAAATCTGACCTCCGATAACCAGAATTCATATTTGCTAAATTTTGCATACAGCTGGTGTTCCCGTGAAGTCTGCAATGCCAACCTCAAATGCTGCTCGTGCTCTGCCTCCAATCTCGAATGCATAAGAATATCATCGATGAAAACTATCACGAATTGGTCCAAATATGGACGAAAAACTCGATTCATCAAATCCATGAATACTACGGGTGCATTGGTCAACCCAAATGGCATAATAAGAAACTCAAAATACCTGTATCGAGTCAAGAAGGTGGTCTTAGGAATATCAATCTTCCAAACCCACAACTGATGATAACCGGAATGAAGGCCTATCTTCGAAAAAAACTAAGCTCCCTGCAACTGGTCGAATAAGTCATTAATCCTCGGTAATGGATATATGTTTTGAATAGTGAGCTTGTTCAACTCGTAATAATCAATGCATAAGCGCATACTCTAATCCTTCTTCTTTACAAAGAGGACTGGAGCTCCCCACAGAGAGTGACTCCGTCGAATGAATCCCTGAGAAAACAACTAATGTAGCTGGATCTGTAGCTCCCTCATCTCAGCTGGCGCCATACGGTAAGGAGCTCGGGAAATCGGTGTGGTGCTTGGCTGCAACTCTATGCAAAACTCGACCTCTCTCACTGGAGGTAATCCTGGTATGTCCTGAAAGACATCCTGGTACTCCGAGACTACTTGCATCTCACTCAAATCTGTGCCCCGATCCCGTATTATCACCTCCTCGATATATGCCAAATATGTCTCCGCAAACTGGTTGCCTCTGGAGGTCGCTACCACTAACTCAGATCCATCATAGGCTCGCAAACTGACTGTCTTCGCAAACTGACTGTCTTCGCAAACTGGCTGTCTTCGCAAAACAGTCGATACTCATATGGTAGAAAGATAACCAATCCATACCAATGATGACATCGAACTCAGACATATGCAACATGATCAAGTTTATCACGAACTCGGAATTGTCCAAACTGATGATACATCTCCTACAAACATTCTCTAAAAGAGACGTCTCCCCTAAAGGAGTGAATACCGATAAAGGAAAATCTAATGGTTGCGCCACAAGCTGAAGTCTAACCACAAAATCGTAGGAGATAAAAGAATGTGAAGCGCCAGAATTAAAAAGAATACATGCTGGAAAGGAATTCACAAGGAATGTACCTTCCACCACAGCCCCGCTCGCGCCATGATCACGAGGAACAACTGCATACACTCTACCCGTCTAATGTGCTGCATTGCCTGGAACATATGGGACTATCTTCCCTGCTGGGTCTCCTGAATTGCTCGAACATGGCCATCAATTCTCGGGACTGCTGGAGGTGCCTCTATCCTCCACTACTGACCTTGACCGCATCCCTGAATGCAGTTCTGATGCTGCTGCTGCTGATTCCTGCCTTGCTGGCCTACTGTGGGTGCGCTGCAGCATTCTGCCTCTCTATGCCCGAGCTTGTTGCAATTGAAACAAGCTCCACAAAATCGGCGCTGCCGCTGTGCCCTCTAATCCTGCTGATGGCCCTTCTTATGGGGGGCCTACTGCTGTGGACCCTTATCCTGCTACTGGGGTCCTCTTGAGCCTAGAAAAGGTCTCTTACCTTTACCTTTATCCCCGAACTGCCCTGACTTAACATTTCCATCTTTGCCCTTAATGAATATAGCTGTGTCTGTCTTCTGAGCTATGGAAGCATCTACCACCTCCCGCACAGAACAAAACCTCCGAGATACTAGGTATCGACGTAAACCTGGGCGAAGTCCCATCATGAACATCTGAGCCTGCCTCTCCTTGGTGTGCCACATGCCAGTGAATCTAAGAAGTGACATGAACTTACTCTCAAAATCCATCACCGACATATCCCCCTGCTCCAATCGAGCCAGCTCTAACTCCTTCCCGGCTTTCGTTGCAGCCGAAACATACTGTTCATCGAAGAAATACACAAAAGTCTCCCATGAGGCTGTCAACCTCTGCTCTGGAGTAAAATGAAGCCGATACCATCCTCTTGCATCGCCCTTGAAGCTAAAAGCTGCTAGCCTTTGCTTCTGCATAGTATTCACATTAAGCATGTCCAGAATGTTGCTTACATCTTCCTTCCATTTGTGTGCCGCAATGGAGTCCGTCGAACCATGAAACTCTGGAACCTTCAACTTTTGGTACTTTTCTACCAAACGAAGCCAAGCCTCCTATTCAACCACTCCATCATCAACTGAAGGTGGTGGTGTGACTATCGGTGTTCTTTCTGACATCTCCTCCTGAATAGGAGTTCCCTATCGAACCTGATCTGCTAACTGCTCCTCAATAGCTGCTAGTCGAGCTGCTAATGGTGCTATGAGATCCACCAAGTACTGTGAAACCTACTGCGGCTCAGGCTCTCTATCGACTTGCTCAGTTCCCTGAGCACGAGTACCTCGACGTCCACGACTTCTTCCTGATATCTATAATATATAAGTAGGGCTTATTACGCAGTAAATAGAATCTCAAGCAGAAAAATATATAATGTATACTAATAAGTAAATCGTATCACATATTACTCATAGCATGCCTTATTATTCAACGCAAATAGTTCATCATAAAAAAAATTGTAATTTTCCGCGTAGGTATATAATATGTCCTCACTCATACTAGGATTTCCTAGCGGGCTGTATACATGATTCCCAGGAAACTCTATCCTAACTCCACAATATGACACAGGGATGACCCTAAGGATATTGGAACTAGAGCTCTGATACCAACTGTGACGCCCCAGGTTTCGCGCAAGGCTGCAGTCCAAGGCAAAACCCAGAATGTCAAACATGCCAAGCACCAAACACCGTGCTACGATATGTTTCACCATCACAATTACTATCTCTCTAATGGAAATAACAAATAGGTGAAGGTACAGACAGACAAATAAAAGAAATAGAGTAAAGCCAGTTATACACAGAGGAAGCATGAGAATAATCATCAGTGAGCCCAACTAAAATAGAGTAGAAATACTTCTGAGTACACAGAGGAAGCATGAGAATAATCATCAGTGAGCCCAACTAAAATAGAGTAGAAATACTTCTGAGTCTAAAATAAACCTCAAATGAGAATAATCATCAGTGAGCCCAACTAAAATAGAGTAGAAATACTTCTGAGTCTAAAATAAACCTCAAATATAATGAGTCAAATAAAATATCATATGACTCTCAGCCTCTACAAAATGAAATACAAGTCTAGAGTCTAAACATAAATAACTAACTGTGGAGTTCTTAAATAACTACTAAATAGTAAATACCTAGATGGAATCTATGAGGAAATTCCATCAACCTGCGACTCTCCGTACGCCTGACTCATCGCCTGAAAGGGGGAAAACAACAAGTGTCAAAGCGCTATAGCGAGATCATCTCCACCTCTCCCTAGGGGAAGGGGTAGGAGTATATAGAAAATAGGAGATCATCTCCACCTCTCCCTAGGGGAAGGGGTAGGAGTATATAGAAAATAGAGTTAGTACATATACATATGAAATCATTCATAAAATTAAAATAGAGTTAGTACATATACATATGAAATCATTCATAAAATTCTAACTAGAAGTTAATATTTAGGAAAATCACAACACAAGAATTAGTACATCGAGCAAAATAATCCAAACAAGGAAACCCTCATGTATATACCATGTTTTAAATTGTGACTCCCTAAATACTAACTTCAAACCCTATGAATGAAAGCAATAAACCAAAAGGAAAACAATCCAAACCTTAAACATGTAGAATAAATATCTCATCTCAATTACACTTGGGTAGACAGCTCTAACATAAGAGGGATCTCATCCAGAACAAAAAAAAATCAATCATAAGCCATGACATGTAATCCACGATCTTAAAGGAAATACCCTACTCGCGGGAAACAAATATGAAAGCAAAATACGACAAATAATACTTACATATGTGCATCTCCTTATGCAATAGTGATACTTTTGTAATATTATTACTCAATCGCTCTGCGGTAATAGGTTTTATCTCCCTATCCCGGAATACAATGAAATGATGATACTTTTGTAATACTCTTACTCAATTACCCTACGAAAATAGGTCTTATCTCCCTATTCTGGAATACAATAGAATGATGATACTTTTGTAATACTCTTACTCAATCACCCTGCGAAAATAGGTTTTATCTCCCTATTCCGGAATACAATGAAATATACTATGCTCTTCATATTTATCAACTTAAATTAGGAAAAAAATATGTTAACACCACATATTCTAAACATACGTGCACATATCTCGGTGTGCGTATCCATAACTGATGTTCACTAACATCTCAGGTGTTATACAACTCATAAACATTGAATCATAACAGTACAAGGTCGAGAGACTAGCTCGAAAACTCAACAGTCGAACAAAACATGCACAGAGCCACTAACTGTGTGGCAGTCGACCGCACAAGAACGGCGGTCGACCACGACAGGTTTCAGAGCCTACTCAGACGCTATGGTGCGATCGACCGTGGGCTGATATTCCAGAGTCTCAATCTGATTGTGTGTATCGTGTTCACGCCGTGTTTAGGTGATTCAAGAATGATTAAAACAATATGAAACTTACATGAGAGCATGTCTACAATAGATAAAAACTTCTGGAAACAAACTCAACATATATAGCATGATTATTTGCATAAAATTTATATTCAAAATCCTAAGTCATGCAAAAAAACTCGAAACGAAGAACAAATCATCTTTCTTCAGATTAAACCACATTTTAAATCATTTTCAGATCTTACATACTTCTATAAATTCGTTCTCAAACTTTTTAATATGGAAAGACCTAGTCTTTATACATATAATACAAAAGAATTGACTTTTATTTCAAACTTTTTAATATGGAAAGACCTAGTCTTTATACATATAATACAAAAGAATTGACTTTTATTCATAAGCTAGTCAATTTGGCTCTACAAAACATGTTAGAAACTCTTTAAAAACGTTTTAAAAACTAGAAGGGGGATTAATAGAGATGAACTCGTTTGGGGTTTGTACAAAAACGTTTAAGAAGCCAAGCCAAGGAAGATCTATAATCTAAACGCCAAAAATCACACGAAAATCCACTTGAAAGCCTCCAATCTTCTCCAAGAATCAAAATTAAGGTTTAAAGGGGTTTTGGTGGCTGTTAGGGTTCTTAGAAAACTAAAAATATTGTGAATATATGATTGATATATATATGGGCTTTAGAAAATCAAAACCAACTCAAAACAGGAATCTGACTTTCTGCAGGTTTCGCGGTCGACCGGGCTGCATTCGACCATGACGGTCGACCGGACTGCAGTCGACCGCGACGGTCGATCGGATTGGAATTTTCTAGTTTCACATATTTGGCCATTGTGCATGTTTTGACTCTTTTCTTTCTCATGTATGAACTCGTTCATATTCAAAACACATGGTATCATACTCATACCCCATTTAACTATATTTATCAAAATAAATATTCATATATCATAATTAATCTCATATTAATTATATTAACATAAATTTTCGGGGTTTTACAGAGGGCATGGGCTAGGCCAACACTTAGAGGGTTTAGAGTGTGTTTACCTTGTGTGTTGTAAACGTTTATCGGTGAGCATTGAAAACCGATTGTGAACATTTTTGGGTGAACGTGGAAAACCCATTTGTGATAGTGGATTCTCCCCGAGAGTGTGGAGTGGAGACGTAGGTCGGAAGGACTGAACTCAGTGATCATATTATTGTGTTTTGTTTGCTCTTTATGTCCACTATTTGTTTATATTGTTTCTTGTTTATTTGTGCCCTTTGCATATATATCCTTGTTTTAATTCAATCGAATATCTATCTTGCTAGGATATATTTGTTAATTAGTTTTAATTGGTATAAAATCAGAATTAGATTAGCTTTGACCCTATTCACCCCCCCCCCCCCCCCTCTAGGGCTAACATAAACAAACCCCCCCCCCCCCCCCTCTAGGGCTAACATAAACAAAGTGTACAGATGTAAAAACTCAGAAGTCTTGGCATAAAGACTATGTTGTATTGTAAATAATATAATGTTATGTCAATTATTAACAAGATGTGAAGATGGTTAGGGGTTTGATTTAGTGCTTACGTAAAAGTAAGTTGATACGACTTCATATTTCTTGCTGAGTGAGGTATTTTCTGGTCTCTCTAACCATGTGCTTATTCTATCTATCAGAGCTTTCGTGATATATTAAATTACCAGGCAAGAATGAAATTTAGCATGCATAACAATAAAACACAAAAGTAAGTGTTGATGTTAAGTTATCACACAGTCAGTATGTATCCGTGTTTAGATGAGTTTGTTGAGGATCGATAAGGGGCCGCTTTCTAACCTGACTTTACGTCTGATTCTTGAGTTGGGTATCTAAAAATTTTGCATGTGTAGAAATTCGTGAGAGGGTGGGGTTTGGTTCCCCTGTTGTACCTTCGACGATCAAGTTAGCTGATGAACTTGAGTGGGGTCAATAAGAACTATAAGAGTTTTTGTGTGTGCAGTATAATTTGCAAAATTAGAGAATTTGGATTAGAATCCAAAATTAGGGATCTCGCTCAAGTTGAAAATAGTACTTGTATTTATACTAAAGCAGTAATGGCAGATTGATCACTTCGGCCGAGCATTGAGAGCCAGTGGCGAAATATAGGCTGGCGGTCGCGTCAGCACTTGCTTTGTAGGTGTTGGCTAGTGATTGGGGGAAAGATCACTTCAGCATTAAACCCGAAGTGAGTAGTGGTATGGCGATGCCCCACGTGGTCCGATGAGTCATAAAGACTATCGGGGCTAGAGTCATGATGGCAATTGCTAAGCATTAAATGTGATGTTGACATGTTGTCAGAGAGAGAAGCTCAAGGCAAAAATAGTCCTTTAACTTCACCGAGAAGTAACACCTTTCGAGTCGTCCTCGCGAGGCGTTTGAACAAATGGTCGGGTGAACTCCTGGCGAGTTGCCTTCAGCAAGAAGGTCGACTAGTACTGCCTTTCGAGTCGACATGAAGGAGTATCGGCTCGATGAGTCTACGTCTGATTCTTGAGTTGGGTATCTAAAAATTTTGCATGTGTAGAAATTCGTGAGAGGGTGGGGTTTGGTTCCCCTGTTGTACCTTCGACGATCAAGTTAGCTGATGAACTTGAGTGGGGTCAATAAGAACTATAAGAGTTTTTGTGTGTGCAGTATAATTTGCAAAATTAGAGAATTTGGATTAGAATCCAAAATTAGGGATCTCGCTCAAGTTGAAAATAGTACTTGTATTTATACTAAAGCAGTAATGGCAGATTGATCACTTCGGCCGAGCATTGAGAGCCAGTGGCGAAATATAGGCTGGCGGTCGCGTCAGCACTTGCTTTGTAGGTGTTGGCTAGTGATTGGGGGAAAGATCACTTCAGCATTAAACCCGAAGTGAGTAGTGGTATGGCGATGCCCCACGTGGTCCGATGAGTCATAAAGACTATCGGGGCTAGAGTCATGATGGCAATTGCTAAGCATTAAATGTGATGTTGACATGTTGTCAGAGAGAGAAGCTCAAGGCAAAAATAGTCCTTTAACTTCACCGAGAAGTAACACCTTTCGAGTCGTCCTCGCGAGGCGTTTGAACAAATGGTCGGGTGAACTCCTGGCGAGTTGCCTTCAGCAAGAAGGTCGACTAGTACTGCCTTTCGAGTCGACATGAAGGAGTATCGGCTCGATGAGTCGGCTAAGTCAGAATCCTTTCTAGGCCTAGGCCACCTAGTTGATTAGGGCGTTGTATGTAAAAATACACCTGTCCAGTGTTTGGTAATGAATCGCACTTTGATAAAAATGGAAACACCCTAGTAGTAAGCTATGCATATATTTAACATATTAAACTTGCATGGTCATTGAAACATCCTCTACGAAGCAAATACAGAAGCTCCAAAGCATTAATACTACTGTTCGAAGTATTGACAATAATAAACCTCCTAAAATGTAACAGTAAGAAACAAAAATTAACAGTTTCTTATAATAATTGACATGTAGCAACAAAAGTTAACATGAAAGAGCAAACATCAACTGGTTGTTATAAAAGTTGACATGTACTAATGAAAGTTAAGATAAAAGAGTAAATGTTAATAGTTTGTGAGAAAAGTCAATATGTACCAATAAAAGTTAACACATATGTGTCCTAAGTTAACATATATAGCATAATATTAACAGTTATACACAAATATTAACATGTATGGTTAAAATTTCATGGGCATTGTACATGATAACATGAATGGTGGAAGTACAAAACTTACTAATAGAATTTATGATTGTAAAAATTGGAGAGTCATCTGTTCTCATCTGGTGTAAACTTTGCTGCTACATGATCAGACATTCTGAAGTTGTGAATGAAAGTCTCTTCACTATCCACTAGCATATGCTAAAATCAAAAACATCAAGAATACTCTCGTTTAACAACTTTAGAAGAGCTTTCTCTTTCTTATTGATTTTCATGTTCTTCAACAAATCCCAGCTGCATTCATCAGGTTTGCAGTAGTACTTGATTATTTTTCTCTCCTTAATTTTTGGTGTGATACTTTAAAAACTCTTCATCAACTCCCATCTTTTTTCCTTCAATGAATGGGGTTCGGACTAGCTGGGATCTCGTTCTAATCCTATTACTTGGTGCCCTTGTCCCCACCTTTGAAATAACTTTCTTCATCCTCTTTCGATACACTTTTGCCTACAGTGCTACAATGAATTTCTCAATTGATGTCTCTTCAACGTTCTCCTTCTTCTCCTCTCTTTTTCTCTTCTTCTTTCTTCTCTTCTTCTTTCTCTTTATATTTCGTCTCTTCCCGTTTCTCCACATTTTCAGCATCCTCTCCATTCCCTTCTTTCTTCTCTTTTTCTTTCTCTACATTCTCAACATCCACTTCTTACCCTTCTTCTTTCTTCAGTTCCTTCTCTTCTTGTGTAGCTTCTTGTTTGTTCTCTTCTACTTTCTCTATTTCCTTCTCTATTTGCACAACCTCTTCCATAATATGTGAAGTTTCTTTTCTAATGTTGGTTACATCGCCATAATCGAAGCAACCAATATCATCACCCCTATCAAAAGAACCCAAAACATTTTTCTTTTTCATCTGTGCAGCCTTAGTATGCCTATCATTCTGTGCCATAAGATTCTTTACATTCTTCTTCAAGTCTTTGGGGTCAATGAGACCACCGGTTCCTTCATAGGGTTCCACTTTCTTGTTAAGTATTTGTATCTCCTTGGCGCAAGCATCCCACTAATATCACTTACTATGCTTGACACATTGAACAATTTCTAATTTATTTTAGTAGCATTCCTCCAAAAATAAATTTGTTCATCGCTTGTTAACTTTTCTATCTCATTTTCCCTCTCAAGATCATCACTGCTAAGCTAGCAAACAATCTGAAAAAATTATCAAATACCTATCAGCTAGGTAAACAATAAAAAATTAAGAATTATAGTTATGAAAGACAACAATTCTTTTTTTTGAAATGTTAATATGTAAGCTAAAAAGTTAACACGTAAGACCAAAAGTTAATATGTTACGCTGAGAATTAACATGTATGGATGAACATTAACATGTAACATTGTAAAATAACATGAAACAATGTATACTAAAATGCACACAGAAAGTTAACATGAAAGAATGCAAATTAACATGTAATTCTAATGAAGTTATAGAATTACGTTTAATATTAACATATAAAATGTAATTGATGCTTACATAGCCTATTGATGAGCTCTTAGGTCTCTCCTCAACCTTTTCTAGCTTCTCCTTCTTCTTCTTCTTCTAAACAACCTTCTTCAGCGGTAATTGCTCCACAAATTTACTCCTACTAGAGACAAGAGGGCTTCTTTTTCTTCCCCAGTGAGAGATGTCATTCTTCCTCAAACTGAGCTTCCTTTGAGGATATTTCTCACTCTGTGGGCTAACATGAGAAATTGGTTTCTCTACTATCTCAATTCTACCTTTGAAGCAATTGTATCTCTCCTCATCGATCCAATCCTCTCTAGAACCATTATCCAATTAGTCAAATAAGGCTTACATATCAACTTAAGGGCTAGTTTTTTTAATCCAAGTCATCTCGTAGTACTATAGCTGTCAAAATAGAATGAAATACATTGTAAACTTTGATAAACTAGTAAAACTACAGATAACATGAAAAAGATGAAGGAGAAGCAGGAAATATCTATTCTAAATTTTTCATGCTAACTTTCGTAACAGTTTGTTTAACTTCAGCCTAACTTGCTAACTTTCATCCTTAGATGTTAAGTTTTATTGGTATATGTTAACTTTCAGATGTACATGTTAACTTTCATAATGTAATGTTGAATTTCATGCATAAGTTTTAATTTTTATAATAACTTGTTAATTGTCATAATATCCTGTTAACTTTCAAACTTGTACATATTTTTAGATGCACGTTAACTTTCATCAGAATTATCAAAACTGCTAATAACTAAAACCAAAAGTAAACTATATGAACATGTAACTTACAAAAATGAGTGGCATGCATTCAGATACGTACGTAACCCCTGACTTTGTCATTCCTTCCAAGGCAATTTGAATGCCTCTTTTTGTCTCATCAAAAATTAATTTATCCCACACAATATTATTTACTCTCTCAATGCTAGTAACGTATTAAAACAACATTCTTGGAATATCTCGTGAGCTGTTAGGGTACCAAATCATTGCACACACTGTTACAAAATCTAAAGTAGCACAAATTTCTTAATATCCTTCTTTGAGTTTGACTCAACAAGTGTCTCTAGTAACTCTTGAACGTATCTCTACATGCTATTAGCAGCTTCTTTCTCTTGGCCCTTTGCCTTTGCTTTGGCCTTCATCATTTCTTTTTTCTTTTCAAAGTACTCCACCCAGATCCCGTTGTGTGAGTCTTTATTTTCATAAATCAACTCCCCATCAATTGGGAATCCCGTATGATCTTGCACCCATTCCTTATCAAATTTGACTGGCATTATCGTCCAAGTTTTAGAATTGGGGAAAGAGAATTCATCCTAATTGCCAACACAATAACTCAACACATACTTTAGTGCTGGTCGATCAACTGTTGGAGGTCTAAATAAGATATAGTGCTCAAAATTACTGCCCTTGTAGGCATCCCAATACCACTTCCTCATTCTTGGTTCACGATTTTTCATGAATGCGTAGTTTGTTCCAAAACTTGTTATAGGCCTGATATCACTTATAGCTGCATTAATTTTCCTACATAAAAAAAATATTTACTCTGGAAAAATCATTCAAATTCTTAATATCCGTTACACTAATTAACATCAATGGTAAATATTAACATCAAAGGTCAACACTTAACAAACTTTTGTAAAAGTTAATACTTACCAATAAAAGTTAACAACAGTCCACAAAAGTTAACATATGTTCATAAAAGTTAACATTCTTTTATGAACTTTAATATCTAATGATGAAACATATATGTGTAAAAAGTTAACATCATTTATTTACTTTTTTCATGTAATGCTATCACTTAAATAAAAAATTCATAGGCTATGATTATACTTCTAAATATATAATACATGTCAAATCCAATTGTAAATATTCACTTACTTTTCATGATAATTGAAAGTAATTGTACATGTTTCATACTTGATAATGTAATACAATGAACTAAATTCCTAACAATGAGTATATATATCATACAATAGGTTTGTACTTCATACATAATAATTTCACTCATATTAAGATAAAAAATCTACAAATAATGTCCAAAGTTATATCTATTTTTATTACCAATGAATTGAATATAAAACATCAATAGTTATGACCTTAGTCTAGCAACAAATGATTATTATTAACATGAATTGGAACTAGTTAAGGTATAAACTTAGTAAAAGTCAAGTTTTATTAACATGCATGACTAATAATTAACACTTAAGGCTACAAGTTAACAATGAATAAAAATTATTGACATGCATTGCTAATAGCTAACAACAAATGAATATTTTTTAACATGCATTACTTTATAATGATTATACTTCATATTGCTAAGATCATACTCCGAAATTAATAAACTAGTTCTACACTACAATAACCAGTTTTTCAACCACCGTTTTTTCACAAATAGACCCTATAAATCTCAATCACATTTCAAACAAGTAAACTGTTAACTTTCTTTCTTTTTTACCTGCTCAAATTTTCAACTAACATCCAACATCATAATTTTACAAAATACTTTTAAGTTAAATTAACTAAATTCAAAACCAAATTTTTTGAAGTTATTGGGAACTTACTTCTTCTTAGAGATGGACACATCCTCTGTCAAACGTCTCCTCTTGCGTTCTTAAAACTCTTGTCCCCTTTTCATGCGCAACAGGGTCACCGTCGCCTCATTACTATCCTCGTCCTCAGAGGACGTCAAAGAAGAAGAACCGCCAACGGGAGATGAGGATGTAGAGGTGGAGGCGAGTGATTCTCACGCAGCTTCCTTCGTTAACCGAGCCGAGCGATACCGACGATGAACCACTTCGAATTTGGTGTTGTCTCCTTCACCCTTCTCCACATTAGGGTTCTATGCCATTTTCCTCATTTTTTACAGAAAATTTTGACAGATTTTATGGATGTTTGAGTGAAAACTAGGTTTTGATTTTGGGTTCTCAAGTTTAGAGGGGATTGAGCGAGAGAAGAGAGAGAGCAGGGCAGTTTTGGGGGGAACAGGTTAAGGGGTAAAATTGGGTTTTCTCAAAAAAATTATGTGCTGACTTGGAAGAGTATCTAGGGGCTAAAGCACAATTACTTTATGGATTGGGGGCTGCCTCACATGAAAAATAATAAAGGGGGGCTGGCCACAAGAGCTTTCTTAATTTGGGGCCTTATCATATTTTTCCAAAAAAATAATTTTATTCATCTAATTATTTATTCAAATATGATCAGAAATAACATTTAAGAAAAATCAAACATTTTTTATTATTTGGATAATGAAGGAATCAAATATGATCGTTTATATATTTAATTCATTTGCTTGTGAAATTTCATACCATACTTCAATGTCGGAGAATCTAACACTATGCATGATTATGTGGCCCTACATAAGTTGTGTTAGCCTTCTTTCTCATCAATAGAGGGTACTTTGTTCTCCTTCTATATTATAACCAAGTCATCATTTCAATGGTGGGCACTGAGCTGAGTTGGCCCACAAGCCCGTTCACTTGGCTCATGTTTGGGCTCGACCCAACCCGGTCTAATGTAAGATAAGTTAGATTCGAATCGCAATTATGGTAGACCGTGGGTTCAAATTGAGTTGGCCTCTAACTCACGAGGGCCTGTAGCTCACTCGGCTGAAGAAGTCATGCGAGTTAGGCCTATATGTGGGCACACTAACCCATTAATCCATTTCGTAGCCCCGCCCAAATTAAAATTTCTTTTTACAATACAAACACTTTTATTAGAACTTGTTGTTGTTGTCCTTTTTTCTGTAAAATCTTAAACTAGTAAAGTAATTATTTATTGCACATGGATGTAAGACTTGCTACGAGCCACTTTTAATCTTTATGATTGAGATAATTCTTCTTATCATTATATACAAATACATTTTTTTAATTAATAGTTTTTTATTTATTATAATGATTAGATTGTTTGTTTGTTCAATACATATAATTCTTAAATGTTAAAAACGTATTTAGAAAACTATTATTAAAAAAGTGAGACAAATGGGTCATCCCTTGTCATGGCCCGCCTCACTTGTTTCCAAGCTGGCGAACGGGCTAGATCGAGCTCTAGGCTCGGAAACAAGTGGCCAAAGATGGCTTATTAATCTCATTGTGAGCTAGGAGTGGGCTTGGTTGTCCCACCACTAGACCTGCTCAGGCCCGCAAGACGAACTAGTATGTTTCACTGTCCACCCCTCCATTTCACTTAGTATGTATATATGTATTATTAATATTGTCAGAGTTGAGCTAAGCTACTATTAATGATACGCAACATGCGGATACCATCAACCCAATTTTAAAAATTGAAGCTCTAAAAGAAAAAATTCAATTAAACTGGTAGTTGTGATCTACTACAGATGAACTAATTAGAAACAAAATTTTAAAGGGTTTTATCATCATTAACCCATGGAAAATATATCATCAAAATCAACGTTTCAGAATTTTTATGAAGTTAGGTTAATTTTGGTTACTTTTGCCTCTTGATATATAATTCAAAACAAGTTAAAATCATTTGGATTTTTTGTTTCTAACTAGTTTATGTGTAGTAGATCATATCTATCACTTTTGATTTTTATTTTTGTGTTCCGATTTGTAAAATTGGATTGATAGTATCCGCATGTCGGATACTATTAATAGTAGTCTAGCTCAGCTCATATTATCATCACTGTTACTGCTAGTATTATTTAGTTTCTGTTAAATTTAATGTACACAGAAATTCGTAAATAAATGTGTTGATCTTTAGAAATCACGGGAGATCAAATGCAATTTGTCCATAATGATTAATTGAGAGTTGTGATTTCCCGTCATGCTTCTTTAATCTAATCAAGTTCACCATCACTTTCGTCATCATGGTCCCCATGAAATTACTACATAATACATATTCCCCAATTCGGAAAGGTACACTTTCAAAATCAAGATTTCCTTCTTAAACTTTATTCCTGACACTTGCAACCTCAGCTTTGTAGTAGGGATAGTTTCTCTCATCAAGCCTAGTGGTTTAGTTTAGAACAACAAAATGAAAGGAAAAGAAGAAAATTTTTTGGGGTTTCCATGGTTTTGAACTGTCTAAGAACTTCATTCCTTTTTTTATTTTGTCAATGAAAAGTAACTTTATTCATCTTCCAATTGTGAAATACAACATATCAAGATTCTCAGTTTAACTGAGAATTACAAAGCAATCCTAATCAACATACATCTCTCATACTCAAGCCTACATAGAACAAATCCATTCTCAGTTTTCAGCAGCAAAAGGACCATTAAGAATAACAGCTAAAATGCTGAATTTAATTTTCTTAAACAGTAGATCAGCTGACTTCAATTCATGCCTAAAAATTCTGGCATTCCTCTCATTCCATTAACGTATATGTTACATTTTGTGTTATAATACAATTTAAGGGTAAATTTCACTAAACCCTCTATAAGTTTAGACTACTTTGCACTTAAGCCTCCAAAAATTTGCAACTCTCACTGAACTCCAAATAACTTGGGGAATTCCAGAAAACCTTCAAAGCATGTTTGTTTTTTCACTTAGCCGACTATGACAACTTTATGATATTTGTGTGATATTCTGGATATGAGGGTTAAGTGAAAGAAACGATTTAGAGGTTTTATAGAATTCCCAAAGTTATTTGGCATTCAGGGAGAATTTCAAATTATTTAGAGTTAAGTAATAAACACCCGAACTTTTTGAAGGGCTAATTCTAAAGTTGTGATGAAAATTGAATCACACTCTCATCATATATTTTTTTGGGTTTTTGTGTTCTATTACGTCCTCTCTTAATTACAAATTCCTAGCTAGGTTATGGAAGATTTCCTTTTTTTTCAAGAGAAAGAGTGAAAACTTTTATTTTATTCATTTTATTATTGTTTTTCTTGAGATGAAGGCAAAGTATCTGTTATTAATTTTCTGTTCCTATTGAAACGGCTAGAGTTGTCAATCATATTCATTCAAAAGTAAACGAAATAAGATACTCCATTGTGCTAGTCTTGAGTAGTTCCAATAATTTTTAGAAGAAGTTTATGATTAATTGTCTTCGTGAGGACTTAAAACGTTGGTTAATGAAAGGATAGAAATCCAAAATCTTCAGGTGTCTGGAAATCACGTGATGGATGGTGAAATCACGTGAAGGATATCTGCACTGAAAAATAAACTTGGAAAAAATATATACACAAAAAATATACATCCTTAAAAAGAATCGGTATAGAAAATCATATTTCATGTCGGCACCTATTATGGTTAATTGAAAGTTACCACAGACATGGAATATCCAATAAACTTCAATTTTCATTCAAGTTGAGTGCACGTCAGCCCTAAACATCATTAGGGCCTTCCCATGTCAAGATCATGTGATCTAAATCATTGAAATGTTGTGCATCTTTACACCCCTTTTCACCTCAAATGGCATGATTTGAAATGCTAATTTTTTTAACTCCAAGCCACACTATTAGGTGCCTTTTGACCTTGTACATGTGGTTCATGTGCATGGCTTTTTCTAATAATCAAAAACCCTAGGTAGCAAATGGTTGAGGCAAGATTACTGATGGATGGAGATCTTTGTGGGCCACCAATAATTATA
>NC_033798.1:111182853-111234951 GCF_001876935.1 Asparagus officinalis | reverse complement strand
TCAAATGGGACAAGAAAACAAAGGGGAAAGGAAATTAGTAATAAGAGGAGAAATGGAGCTCAAGGGTATTACTTAAAACTATCATTCTTGGATCATGATCTCTTGAAAAAGAAGCTTTGTTGTTGGTTGATTAGGACTAAAGAACAAGGACATTTTCAATTTATGGGAGAACATTGAGTGGCTATTTCTACTTGAGCACCAATATGGTGTCCTTCATTATACTACCGAACGCCATGTAAGCTATAACAATCAAATCATGCATTAACGAAAGCGTGACAAGCTAGTGACTTTTTTTCTTTTAGGCAAAGGGAATCAAGCTCCTGTCGGCATTCATACTATAAACAAAAAAATAATTGAGGTGTCGGCGCAAAATGAATATGTTGTATGCATAAGTGCATATGACACATAAACATAGGATTGTTAGGTTATGTGGAGTCTAATTTTCAGATTCAACCCAATTCGCTTAAGTGATCGAATCGTCAAAATCCGAACTGCGCGGATCGAACTACGTAATTAGGGCGCAGCTTATAAACTATTCAGAACATAGTGGAATTTTACCTGCGGCGGCCGTGAACGTAGCTTCTCTCATCGAGAAGTGAACCACGTAAATTATGTGTTTCTGTGATTTGTTTTTCCTCTCTTCCCTCTCTCATCTCTAATTCCAAATCGCAACAGGGGTTAGAAAAACCTTAACAATGATTGTGTTGTAATTTATTTTGCATAATTTACTAAAGGCTGAGCTTCGCCTAAGTTCGCCTAAAGGATGAGCTTCGCCTGAAAGCTGAAGTTCGCCTGTAAAGGAACACTGAACGTTCGCCTAAATGATCCAAGCTCATCATTGAAAACGAAGCTCGCCATTGAAGATGAGGCTCGTTATTAGAGACGAGGCTCGAAGCTTGTCACTGGTGACAAAACTTCTCTAGGAAATAAATCCCTTTCAGGAGGCGAAGTTCATCCACAGACGAACCTCATCAAGCAGCGCCTTTCCCCCTCAGAAGACGAACTTTATCATCAAAGATGAAATTCGCCCAGAAACGAAGTTCGTCATTGAAGATGAAGTTCGTCGAGAAACGAAGTTCATCATTGAAGATGAAGTTCTCCCAGAAACGAAGTTCGTCATCGAAGATGAAGTTCATCCATAAACGAAGTTCGTCATTGAAGATGAAGTTTGTCATTGCCATTATTGACGAACCTCATGCATAACCGTTATTGACGAACCTCGTTTGTCACTATTTTTAGAGGCTACATTTAAGGAGGGTTAAAGACCAACAACTCATTCATTTAAGGAGAGTTAATGACCATTAACTCACCCATTTAAATAGGAGTTAATGACCACTAACTCCCTTATTTTAAGAGGAGTTAAAGTTTATTAATTTACTCCATAATGCTCCGAAGCCTATAAATATGCATGATCAACATGAAAGAAAGAGGAGGAGATTGAGAGGCTAGTCAAAAAGTATATCTCTCCTCCACTCTCATGGATCTTCATGTTAGCCCTTATGTTTTGATGATGTTCTTACAACCACCATTATTGGTACTAATGGCTTATTGAGTGAAATTGTAGTAAATCTATTTATCAAGCTCGTTAGTGCCATAAATGGAGGATGGATGGAATATATGCTACAAAGATAATATCCAAAGGAGGAGGAGGCCAAGAGATGAAGCAACGTTAATTCAAGAACGAAAAACTCGAATAAAAGCTTCATCCGATTCAAGCTAATCAAAGCTCAAGTATTGCTTTAAATATGAGGATATTAGCTTTCTTTTATGATTCTCTCTAGTGCTAGAATGTAGGCAAAGAGTCACTATGTTTACATGAAGCTATTGGGATTTACACACATGTTTTCTTTCTTAAACTTTTAAGCCGTTTTCACAAAACCTTATTTTTCACAAATACGAGAACCTATCTGCAAAATTCTTTCTTCAAACAGTTTGTTTTTAGTATCAAAAATATTTTACAAAGTTTCAGATTTTTCAGAGGTCAAATAAATATTCTACAAATATTTTAACTTGGTCAAAAACATGTTTTCCAGCATATGTCAGAAAGCGGTCGACCGGATCGGTCGACCGCACATATCATCTTTTCTTACTGGTTTCCAGAGAGGTCGTCGGTCGACCGGGCCGGTCGACCGAATTCTCGATTTTTATATCGGTCGACCGATCCGGTCGACCGACAGTGTTTCTGCTGGTTTTCTTATTTTTCTGAAGCAGCTCACGGTCGACCGAAATTTTCGGTCGGTCGACCGACGTGATTTTTCGGTCGACCGAACGTTATTTCGGCCGACCGCTTTTTTTTCCTTCAGTCAACACGAGATTTTTTAAACGGTCATTTTTATTTTCGATTGTCGTGCTTTCACTCTTTTGTGCTTGGCTCAGTCTGAGCTAAGACTCTGTAAAGGGGATTATCTTCCTAAATAGGAAGATTGTGTTTGGTTTTAAAATTGTTTTAATCTATTCTATAAAAACCCTACAGCTGCTTCTTCTTCTTCCTTGAGCCAAACGTTTGAAAAATCAGAGAGAGTATTTTCTGTTTCTGCTGAGAAAATTTTCAAATCAGTCCTGCTTTCTTCTCTGTGGTTTTGTGTGAGCTCACCTCCCAGCTTCAGAAATTTGTTCTCTTTGCCATAGGAGCTTTGTAAGAGAGAGTTCTACATCTGTTATCTTGTGCTGTGTAGTTGAGATCTTGAGTAAGATCTACTGTGAGGGAGTGATCTGTTGAGATCAAACTGTGTAGTGAGAGAGATCGTGTGGGATCGCTGTGTAGACGAAGTTCCGGCTTCCAAACCGGCTGTGTAGTGGATTTCTCCTCGAGAGTGGGGAGCGGGGACGTAGGCCAGAGGGCCGAACCTCGTTAACACATCGCGCGTCAAGGATAACGATTTCTAACCCTCTCTTATTTACCTTGTTTGCATCTATTTACTGTGAATTGCTTGTTGTGTGTTTCAAACTGCATATTAGAGCCTTTTGACCCTAATCACCCCCCCCCTCTAGGGTCCAATAATTGGTATCAGAGATTGGTCTCTATATTAATTTTTGGTTTAATCACCTTAGAGTAAAGATCTTATGGAGGCTTCTTTGAATATGCATATGTTAGAAGGACAATCCACAACTAGGCCACCTCTCTTCACCGGGAGCAATTTTGCTTATTGGAAGGCTAGGATGAGAATTTATCTTCGTTGTATTGACCTTGACATCCTAGGGCTTATTGAAAAGAAATATGTAGAGAAATCCAAAGTTGAGAACATGTCCGATGGTGAAAGGCACCTTGCCAATCTCAATGCTAAGGCTATGAACGCCTTAATTTGTGGTCTTTCCCCTAATGAATACAATAGAGTCTCCACGTGTGCAACCGCATACGAAATTTGGGAAAAATTATGTGTCACACATGAGGGAACACCCCAAGTTAAGGAGTCTAAGATTAGTGGACTTATGCATGATTATGAGCTATTCAAAATGCTTCCAAATGAATCCATTGATGCTATGTTTTCCCGTTTTACTAATATCATCAATGAATTACATGGTTTAGATAAGCAACTATCTATTCAAGAGATGAACTACAAGATACTTCGTTCCTTAACTCCGGCAAAGAGGTGAACTACAAGATACTTCGCTCGTTGACTCCGGCATGGGAGCCCAAGGCTACGGCCATCGAGGAGGCTCATGACCTCACTACATTAGCTCTTGATAGTCTTATCGGAAAGCTCAAAGTGCATGAAAAGAAGCTCAAAGGGAAGGAGAAGGAGGAAGTGCCATCACGTGAAGTTGAGGAACCATCACCAAAGTTGAAGACTATAGCTCTCAAAGGAGCTAGTGACAACTCATCTTCGTCATCGGAGAGTGAAGTAGATTTTTCTAGAGAAGTGGCTCATCTCTCTAGAAGAATCTCTAGACTTATAAAAATGAACAAAAAATTCAATCCCCGATCTAATAACAAGTTTTCATCTCGTGTAGGAAAATGTTTTGAGTGCAATGAACCGGGTCACATCGCTAAGGATTGCCCCAAGCTCAAGGAGAAGTACATGAAGTACAAGAAGAAGAAGGCTATGTATGCCGGATGGGAAGAATCCGAACCAAGTGATTCGGATAGCGATGAGGAGGGAGCCAAACTTGCCCTTCATGACCCAAATGTTTGTTTCATGGCAAATGAACATGAGGTAATATCCGAGGCCGAAAGTGAATCTTTCTATATGCAATGTGATATAGCTATGGCATTAGAGGAGTTGAACTTTGAATTTAAACGAATGTCTAAAGAATACTCCTCTTTCAAAAAGTTGCATGTCTCTTGTGATATTAAGCTTGAACAACTAACAACCTCTCTTGCTCTAAAAGATGAATTGCTAGGAGATCTCGATTTCGAAAATAAACAATTAAGATCAAAAATTGAAAGATTAGAAATTGAAGGTTGTAGGACTAGACCCACTCATGTCTATGCCAATCACCATGGTAGAAATAGGTCTTATGGCTCTCACACTCGTGCATACAAAAGAAACTTTGTATGTACTTATTGCATGAGACATGGACACATTTCTACTCATTGTAGAGTTAAAGACAATGAAGATTTTTATGGTTTAATATGGGTACCCAAAGGCACCAAAACTACTAACCACCAAGGACCCAAGACATGGGTACCTAAAGCTACAACACCTTCGTCTTCTTCTTTTGTAGGGGACGTCACGGCAACGACGTAAGGAAATGTGGTACCTTGATAGTGGTTGCTCACATCATATGACGGGCAACAAAGAGTTATTTGCAACCCTATCAAGGATTGAAGGAGGCAACGTCTCCTTCGGTGGTGGTGAGAAAGGTAAAATCATTGGTATAGGTTCTATTGGTAAGAAACCCTCACCCATTATTGAAGATGTCTATTTAGTAAGTGGTTTGAATCATAATCTTCTTAGTATTAGTCAACTAAGTGACAAAGGTTTCGATATTTCTTTTAAACCGGATAAATGCATCATTAGTATGAATGGAGAAATTGTTTTTGTTGCATATCGCAAGTCTAATGTTTATATCTTTGAGATGAATGAGTTATTGAATCAAGATGTGAAGTGTCTTGCGGCCATTGATGAAAACCCTTGGATTTGGCACAAGAGACTTGGACATGCAAATATGGAGTTGATATCAAAATTGTCTAAGAAGAATCTTGTGAAAGGGCTACCTAACTTGCACTTCATAAAAGATACAATTTGTGAGGATTGTGCCAAAGGTAAACAAACAAAATCCTCTTTCAAATCCATCCATGAGGTATCAACTTCTAAACCTTTGCAACTATTACATCTTGATTTATTTGGTCCTATGCGTGTCACTTCTCTTGGAGGAAAACACTATGTTTTTGTGATTATTGATGATTTTTCTCGTTTTACATGGACAATTTTTCTTGCAAAGAAAAATGATTGTTTTGAAGAATTTGCTAATCATATTAAGAGAATTGAAAATGAAAAAGAGTTGAAAGTTGTTAAAATTAGAAGTGATCATGGTGGTGAATTTCAAAATGAATTCTTCTATGATTTTTGTGCTCATCATGGTATAACTCATATGTTTTCCGCTCCGAGAACACCACAACAAAATGGTGTTGTTGAAAGGAAAAATCGCACCATACAAGAGATGGCACGCACTATGTTAAACTCTTTTGATTTACCAAAATATTTTTGGGCGGAAGCCGTTAATACGGCATGCCATGTTTTGAATCGAGTTTTGATTAGACCAAAGCTTAAGAAAACTCCTTATGAACTTTATTATGGGAAAACTCCTTTCATTGGCTATTTTCGTGTTTTTGGTTGCAAATGTTTCATTTTAAATACGAAAGACCACCATGATAAATTTGATTCCAAAATTGATGTTGGTATTTTCTTGGGATATGCACCTCGAAGTAAGGCTTATAGGGTCTTCAATAAACGAAGCCTCGTTGTTGAAGAATCTATAAACGTTACTTTTGATGAGACTAATGTTTGCTCTCGAGTTATTTTGCCTAGAAAAGATGATGATGAGGATATTGAGGGAGGATTGGACTTCTTGCAAATAAATGACACTCCCTCCATAGAAGCTCATAAAGATATAGATAGCTCTCAAGATCAAGTTGAACCTCGAAAAGCTTGGAAATTCACATCAAATCATCCAAAGGAGCAAATCATTGGGAGTCCTTCAAAAGGAGTTATTACTCGCTCAAAAGCCTTGAGTGAGTGTGGTAACATTGCATTCTTATCTCACATAGAACCTAAAAGAATTAATGATGCTTTAAATGATGAATTTTGGGTTTTAGCTATGCATGAAGAATTAAACAATTTTCAAAGAAATGAAGTTTGGAAGTTAGTTCCTAGACCAAATAATGCTAGTGTTATTGGTACAAAATGGGTTTTTAGAAACAAACTTGATGAACATGGCATTGTTACTAGGAATAAAGCTCGTTTGGTTGCCCAAGGATACAATCAAGAGGAGGGCATAGACTATGATGAAACCTTTGCACCGGTTGCAAGGTTGGAATCTATTAGGATGTTTTTGGCATTTGCTAGTTTCAAAAATTTTAAACTCTTTCAAATGGATGTTAAAAGTGCCTTCTTAAATGGTTTTATAGAAGAGGAAGTGTATGTTGAGCAACCCCCCGGTTTTATTGATCATGATTTTCCAAACCATGTTTACCGGGTACACAAAGCTTTATATGGGTTGAAACAAGCTCCTAGAGCTTGGTATGCTCGCCTCTCTAGTTTTCTTGTTGAAAATGGTTTTTCAAAAGGAACAATTGATAACACTCTTTTTGTAAGAAAAAGGAAAAATGATTTCATTTTAGTTCAAATATATGTGGATGACATTATTTTCGGTGCTACTAATGAATCCTTGTGCAAGGAATTTTCTAAAGTTATGCAGGATCACTTTGAGATGAGTATGATGGGAGAGCTTACATTCTTTCTCGGGCTCCAAGTCAAGCAAACTAAGGATGGGATCTTCATTTCACAAAGCAAGTATGCAAAGGAATTGGTGAAGAAATTCAAGTTGGAGAATTCCAAGCATGCGCCTACTCCCATGAGTACTAGTGTTAAGCTTGATGCGGATGAGAGTGGTGAAGATGTGGACCAAAAACTATACCGAGGTATGATAGGTAGTCTTCTTTATCTCACCGCTAGTAGACCCGATATCATGTTTAGTGTGTGTGCATGTGCACGTTTTCAAGCATCTCCTAAAGCATCTCATTTAATTGCCGTTAAAAGAATCATTAAATATGTTAATGGTACTTTTAATCTTGGCTTGTTTTATCCCAGAAGCACTTCTTTTGATTTATATGGTTTTTGTGATGCCGACTTTGCCGGATGTAAGGTAGATCGCAAGAGTACTAGTGGAACATGCCAATTCTTAGGAAATTCCCTTGTTTCTTGGGCTTCCAAGAAACAAAATTGTGTTGCATTGTCCACTACGGAAGCGGAATACATTGCCGCCGGCTTATGTTGTGCTCAAGTTTTATGGATGAAACAAAGTCTAGTTGACTATGATTTGCATTTCCAAAATATTAAAATCTTTTGTGATAACACAAGTGCTATAAATATTTCCAAAAATTCGGTTTTGCATTCTAGAACTAAGCATATTGACGTGCGCCATCATTTCTTACGCGATCATGTAGAGAGACAAGATGTATCCCTAGTATTTGTTGACACAAAATCTCAACTAGCGGATATATTTACTAAGCCTCTTGGAGAGGATGATTTTTGTCGCATAAGAAATGGTTTGGGCTTATGCACTATGTGAAAGTTCTACATTGCTTGCTTGACTAGTTGTATTTTGCATTTAGTATTTCTCTTTACCCCATTTTTTATGGTGACAAAGGGGGAGAGAAATCTCCTCATTTGTTGCATATATTTAGGGGGAGCTCATAGATAGGGGGAGCACCTATCTATAAGCTATCTTATTTTTGCTCTTATATAATGGTTGGTTGTCATCATCAAAAAGGGGGAGATTGTTAGCCCTTATGTTTTGATGATGTTCTTACAACCACCATTATCGGTACTAATGGCTTATTGAGTATAAATATAGTAAATTCATTTGTCAAGCTCGTTAGTGCCATTAATGGAGGATGGATGGAATATATGCTACAACGAAGATATCCAAAGGAGGAGGAGGCCAAGAGATGAAGCAACGTTATTTCAAGAACGACAAATTCAACTAAAAGCTTCATCCGATTCAAGCTATATCAAAGCTCAAGTATATTGCTCTCTATATGAGGATATTAGCTTTCTTTTGTTTTTCTCTCTAGTGCTAGAATGTAGGCAAAGAGTTACTGAGTTTACTTGAAGCTATTGGGAATCACACACACGTTTTTAAACTTGTGCTTTTAAGCGTTTCTTCACAAAATACTATTTTTCACAAGTATGAGTACCTATCTGCAAAATTCTTTTTCCAAACAGTTTGTTTTTAGTATTAAAAACATTTTACAAAGTTTCAGAATTTTCAGAGGTCAAATGAATATTTTGCAAATATTTCAAGTTGGTCAAAAATCTGTTTTCTGGAAAATATCAGAAATCGGTCGACCGGTATCGTCGACCGCAACATTATGCATCTTTCTTACTGGTTTCCGAGAGAGGTTGTCTGGTTCGACCAGGGCCGGTCGACCGAATTCCGATTTTTTATCGGTCTGAGCGATCGCGGTCGACCGACATGTGTTTCTGCTGGTTTTTCTTATTTTTTCTGTAATGCAGGCTCAGCGTCGACCGAAAATTTGGTCGGTCGACCCGACGTGATTTTCGTCGACCAGAGATATTCGGCCGACCGCTTTTTCCTTCAGTCAACACGAGATTTTTTAAAACGGTCATTTTATTTTCGAGTGTCGTGGCTTTCAGCTCTTATTGTGCTTGGGCTCAGTCTGAGGCTAAGACTCTGTAAAGGGGAATTATCTTCCTAACACAAGGAAGATTGGGTTTGGTTTTTAAAATTGTTTTAATGCTATTCTATAAAAACCGACTACTGGCTGCTCTCTTCTTCCTTGAGCCAAACGTTTGAAAAAACTCAGAGAGAGTATTTTCTGTTTCTGCTGGAGAAAATTTTCAAATGCAGTCCTGGCTTCTTTCTCTGTGTTTTTTTGTGTGACTCAGCCTCCCAGGCTTCAGTAATTTGTTCTCTTTTGCCATAGGGGCTTTGTAAGAGAGAGCTTCTAGCATTGTTATCTTGTGCTGTGTAGTTGAGATCTTGAAGTAAGATCTACTGTGAGGGAGTGATCTGTTGAGATCAAACTGTGTAGTGAGAAGATGCGTGTGGGATCGCTGTGTAGACGAAGTTCCGGTTGCCAAACCGCTGTGTAGTGGATTTCCTCGAGAGTGGGGAGGCGGGACGTAGCCAGAGGGGCCGAAACCTCGTTATCACATCGGCGAGTCAAGGATAACGATTTTAACAGCCTCTCCTTAAATTAGCCTGTTTGGCATCTATTACTGTTAATTCTTGTTGTGTGTTTCAAACTGCATATTAGAGGCCTTTTGACCCTAATCACCCCCGCCCCCGCCTCTAGGGTCAAATACTTCATAGATTATCGGCTAATCATTTGGTCTTGGAGCATTAAAGCTCTTAACAAGCATGACGAGGGTCATTACAATGACGGACCTCGTCTCAAACAATAAAGTTTGTCATTGAAAACAAGATTTGAAGCTCATCAGTGAAGACGAAGTTTGTCAGATGAAGTCAGTGAAGACAAAGTTCGTCAGAAGAAGCTTGATATACTACAAAGTCTGCCTTGCCAGACGAACCTCGCTACATATTAAGGCTCGTCTGATCTGACAAACCATATCTTGCAACGAGGCTCGTCGTCCGTGGTAGATCCAGCTGTAACGGTTCCGAAGACCTAGTCAGCCACGTAGGCTAAACTTAAGAAGCACGTTACGCCCTATTAACCAATGTGGCCTGAATTACAGGAGGCAGTTATGCCCTCTACCCATAATTTTAGCACGTCAGTTACATGCTGAAACTCTATAAATAGTCGTGAGCGTCTATGAAGAAAGGAAGATTATTGGCTATCGCGTGAAGAGAGATCAGTGTTTGCATTCTCGTGATCTAAACCGCCGTCAGAAGCTTTTGTGATCTTGATATGATCGTCAACGGAGGAATCTTAGCTTGAGTATCAAGAGAAGCATGCTTTCGCCACTAAGAACCCACTTTTAAATAAAAGAAAAGTCAAATTAATCTTCTCTTCCTCTATAATCGAGAGTGAGTGATTGTAAAAGGATTCGTACCAAGTGATCGAACCCATTCTTAAAACACAAAATTCAATCATACATTTTTTGACCCTACATGCCCATTATGTCGACCGATGAAAGTCTTCAGTCGACTGAAAAACATGCACAAGCAGAACACACGGAAAAAATGTTCCCGTCAGTCGACCGATGCAAGTGATCGGTCGATCGACGATGTTAGAAACAGATTCCCAATTCCCTTGGGATTCCTGTTTTGGCTTAGGGTTTCATATAAATACCTTAAATGTTTTAGGATTTGATATATACACAAAAAGAGAGGGTTTTCTGAACACTTTGAGAGAGAGAGAGAGATCTCAGAGAGAGAGAGAGGTCGTTTGCAGGCATTGCAATCTTCTTCAATATCAAAGGAATGTTTTGGTGTAGCCCCCGAAGATGTAGGCATGTTTGTCGAACCTTATTAAATCTGGTGTTCTCTCTTTGTTTATTCTTTCATGCAAGTTTTTCTTTTATTTGTTATAATTTCTTGCTTGTCTACTTTCGATATAAGATCTGGAAGAGCACGGGTTGTCGTCGTTTCAACCCTAATAACTGGTATCAGAGCATCATTTCGGCAAAGTTTGTGTGTGAGAGATGGCAGAAGAAAGCAAATCGAAGATTGAGAAGTTTGATGGACCAGACTTCGCCTACTGGAAGTCACAAATAGAGGACTATCTGTACCAGAAAGATTTTTACCTTCCGTTGATGGGCAAAGCTAAAGGAAAGAAGAAGGAGGAATCAGACAAGGACCGGGAAATACTAGATCAAAAGGATCTATGGAAGATTTGGTTGTCACTTGCCAAATTAGTTACCCACAACATATTGAAGGAGAAGATGACGACGAGCTTATGGAAGCGCTCGCGAAGATGTATGAGCAACCGTCAGCTGCAAATAAGGTGCATATCGTCAAGACACTCTTCAACCTCAAGATGGCAGAAGGATACTCCTTCACGTTACATCACAGTGAGTTTAATACGATTGTTGATCAACTTATCTCTGTCGACATCACGTTTGATGATGAAGTGCAGACCCTATTAATTATATTGCAGTTATCGGATAGTTGGGTAGGTTGTGTGATCGCAATTAGAAACTCGGTAGGGAATGAGAAGTTGAAGCTGAGTGAGATTATTAGCATGATTCTATCCGAGGAGGTAAGAAGAAAATCATCAGAATCAGAAAGTTTAGGTTCAGCCCTAAATCTCGAGCAGAGAGGCCGAAACCAGAAGAATAGTAAGCAGAACAGGAATCGATCAAAGTAAAAAAAAAAGAGGTCGAACTCGAAGGTGAGGCATATCAAAGAGAAGTGTTGGAACTGGGGTCACGAGGGCCATATGTCTTTAGTCTGCAAAGCACCAAAGAAGGATACGAATGAGCAGGAAGCCCATATCGTGCAAGATGCTTTGATCCTAGTTACAGACAACGATTCTGATTCATGGGTTATTGATTTAGAAACCTTATTCTACACTACTGCTAATAGGAAGCTTCTCCAGAACTATGTAGCAGGGAACTTTAGGAAAGTATACTTAGGAGGACAACGAGCCTTGTGGTATTGTTGGAAGATGTGACGTGCAGACTCAGACGAAGAGCTCTAAGTGGAATCTGAAGAATGTCAGACATGTACTGAAGAGGAATTTTGTTTCGGTGGGCCAGCTTAGAGCAGAAGGCTATGTTTCAACATTCACTGGGGATTCATGGAAGATCTCCAATGATACTATAGTGGTTGCCCACGGCAACAAAATAGGAACTCTCTACCTCACTTCACATGCGAGCGACACCCTCACAATTTTAACTAACAAGGAGGGTGCAAATCTTTGGCACAATAGGTTGGGATACATGAGTGAGAAGGGTATTCTACACTCTCAAGGAAAGATATCTAGCATCGATTCAGTTAAAGTTAGTGTTTACGAGAATTGTATCTATGGGAAGCAGAAGAGGGTCAGCTTTCAAAAGAGTGGAAGACCACCTAAAGTTTAGAAACTAGAGCTTGTTGGTATAGACGTTTGGGGTCCAACTAGTGTGTCTTCTCTTAGCGGCTCGACGTACTATGTCATATTTATCGACGATCACTCAAGGAAGGCATGGGTATACTTTATGAAGCACAAGTCAGAGGTGTTTAGAATCTTTAAGAAGAGGAAATCCATGATAGAGAACGAGACGGATCTAAAGGTAAAATATCTAAGATCAGACAATGGTGGAGAATATGAGCTGGAGGAGTTCAAGAAGTTATGTGCTCTGAATGGGATTCATTTGGAAAGGACTACTCCAGGGACACCGTAATAGAATGTCATTACAGAGAGGATGAACAGGACATTGACAGAACGTGCGAGGAGCATGCGCTTACATCCAGGTCTACCTAAGATGTTTTGGGTGGATGCGGTGCATACAACAGCTTATTTGATTAATCATGAGCCATTAGTTCCATTGAACTTTGGGATTCCAGAAGAGGTTTGGAGTGGTAAAACAGGAAATCTCTCACACTTGTGAGTATTTGGTTGTGTGGTATATGTTCATATCTGTGATCATGTTAGGAACAAGCTAGAAGCTAAGTCATAGAAATGTATATTCATTGGATATGATATTAATGAGTTTGGTTATCGTCTGTGGGATAAGAAGAACAGGAAAATTATCAGGAGCAGAGACGTCATATTCAATGAGGAGGTGATGTACAAAGACATGGACAATGATATGGATAGCCAAAGCAGTGGGAGAAGTACTAAGGATGCAGGTGGATCCGAGTACATAGATTTGGAGGAACTTTCAGACGGGAAAGACAATGTCAATTCTGACCGAAGCATGAAGATGACTCCAGGTGGAAAGACGACTACCCAGGGCGAGGAGCTTAAGAGGTCATCCAGGTTACCCAAATCGAATCCCAGATATTTTTCGTCACTTGACTACTTACTTTTGACAGATAGCGGGGAACCAAAGTGCTATGATGAGGCTATGCAAGTTAGTGAATCTCAGCAGTGGAAGCATGCAATGAAATAAGAGATGGATTCTCTACACTCGAACGAGACATGGGAGTTAGCTCAACTACCTATGAAGAATAAAGCCTTACATAACAAATGGATCTACTGAGTCAAACAGGAGAGTGATGAGAGCAAAAGATACAATGCTAGATTAGTTGTGAAAGTGTTCCAACAGCGAAAAGGAGTGGATTATACAGAGATATTTTCCCCATCGTGAAGCTTACAACCATCAGAGTGGTGTTAAGATTAGTAACTGTTGAAAATCTCTACATTGAGTAGTTGGATATGAAGACTGCATTTCTTCATAGTGACTTGGATGAAGAAATCTGTATGAAGCAACATGTTGGATATAAAGCTTACAGAGATATTTTCCCCATCGTGAAGCTTACAACCATCAGAGTGGTGTTAAGATTAGTAGCTGCTGAAAATCTCTACATTGAGTAGTTGGATATGAAGACTGCATTTCTTCATAGTGACTTGGATAAAGAAATCTATATGAAGCAACATGTTGGCTTTATAAAAGTAGGAAAGGAAGAGATAATGTGTAGGCTCAAGAAGAGCTTATACGGTTTGAAACATGCTCCGAGACAGTGGTATAAGAAGTTTGATAACTTCATACAGAGTAATAGCTATGGAAGATGCAATTCAGATTATTATTGCTACTTCAAAATGTTCGAGTCTAGCTATATCATGTTATTATTGTATATTGATGACGTGTTAGTTGCAGGACCGTGTTTAGAGGAGATAAACAAGTTGAAGAAGCATTTAGTGAAGGAGTTTGCTATGAAGGATCTGGGTGTAGTGAAGCAAATCCTTGGAATGTGAATCAGTTGAAATAAAACTGAAGGGACATTGAGGTTGAGTCAAGATGAATACATCGAGAAAGTACTTTAGAGATTCAACATGGAGAATGCTAAGCCCGTCGGCACGCCCCTTGGAAGTCAATTCAAGTTATCTAAGGAGCAATCACCCAAGACAGATGTAGAGAAGGAGCACATGAGCAGAGTGTCATATTCATCAGCTATTAGTAGCCTTATATACGCGATAGTTTGCACGAGGTCGGATATCGCCCATACAGTGGGAGTTATGAGTAGGTTTGCAAGCAATCTAGGAAAGCAGCATTGGGAGACCGTGAAGTGGATATTGCGACACTTGAGAGGGACTACAGATATGCCACTATATTTCAGGAGAAAGGAATTGGTACTACGAGGATACGTAGATGCAAATTTTGCCGGTGATCATGATACGAGGCAAAGTACCACATGATATGTTTATACTTTAGCATCGACAGCTGTGATCTGGGTCTCACATTTGAAAAAGATAGTAACATTATTCACGAATGAGGCAGAGTATGTCACAGTGACTGAAGCCAGAAAGGAGATGATTTGGTTGACCGGATGCCTGAAAGAGTTGGGTTTGAAGCAGGGGAACGTCGTTCTTTATTGTGATAGCAAGAGTGTTATACACCTTGCCAAGAATCTAGTATATCATGCCAGATTGAAGCACATCGACGTACGTTATAACTTCATACACTCTCTGATAAAGGACGGCAAGTTACAATTGGAGAAGATTTTAGGGAGCTAAAATCTTATAGATATGTTAACAAAAACAGTGACCATTGACAAACTAAAATTGTGCGCAACGTCAGTTGGTCTTCACGCGTAGGAGATGAGGATGGAGCCACTAGGAAGATTTGTGGGATCATCAAGATAATGTTGATTGAATAACAAAATTTTCAGGAGAGGAGAAGATGCTTGCGAAGATGGCGGAAGTTCAGGAGAGCTCATTGATGGTGATTTTGGCTTCAAGTGGGAGATTGTTGGTCTTGGATGTGTCGACCAAAACCTAGAATCAAAATCAACAAGTAGAAAAAAACCAACCATCAGTTAACTGATTTGACTGTAGGAAACAAATGTAGAAATCACGCTCGAATCAGTCGACCGACGCGAAGATCAGTCGACTGATGAAACCCACGGGAATTGTGAAAAGTTTCTGTTCGGTCGATCGATACTTATCAATTGACCGAAGTAGCCCATCAGTCGACCGGTGAAAGTCTTCAGTCGACTGAAAAACATGCACAAGCAGGACACACGGGAAAACGGTTCCCGTCAGTCGACCGATGCAAGTGATCGGTCGACCGACGATGTTAAAAACAGATTCCCAGTTTCCTTGGGATTCCTGTTTTGGCTTAGGGTTTCATATAAATACCTTAAACGTTTTAGGGTTTGATATACTAAAAAAGAGAGGGTTTTCTAAACACTTTGAGAGAGATCTCAGAGAAAGAGAGAGGTTGTTTGCAGGCATTGTAATATTCTTCAATATCAAAGGAATTTTTTAGTGTGACTCCCGATGACGTAGACACGTTTGTCGAACCTCGTTAAAGCTAGTGTTCTCTCTTTGTTTATTCTTTCCTGCAAGTTTTTCTTTTATTTGCTGTGATTTCTTGCTTGCCTACTTTTGACTCAAGATCCAGAATGGCACGGGTTGTCGTTGTTTCAACCCCAACAGTCTATATAAAGATGTATATGGTTATTACATCGTAAATATATGATAATAATTAACTGTGTCCCAAAAAGAAAAAAAAGGAATTTTCATTTGCCACAGTCAAATTAATATTTGTAATACTTGATTAGCAACAAGGTGGTTAGGAAAGGTGTGCATATTCATTTTGTAAGAAAAGAGTTGCAATCAATTTGGTAGTAACAAATACTATAATTCCTCTTTTCACTTTAAAATTAAAAAAATGTTCAATCAAATTAGTGGATTTTAACTTAGAAAATGTAGATCTTTTTGCAGTTAAAATAAAAAACATTTAATCCACAATGAAAATACATTTTCTGCAACAAAAGATGCAAAAATGATTTGCAAGTAATAAAATATTGAATGCGGTGCAAAAATATAGATATCCCTCGAGATACAAAAGTGTAGATATTCAAACAACATAGTTGAATTTCAATTATTTCAACAAATGTTGCAACATTTTTTACATGTGACATCTATTTTTATATACAACTATAATGTTATTTGCCAGCAATGTAAGGGTTCTTGGTCTTAAGGTTTCTTGGTCTACGCTTTGTCACCATAAGTCAAAACGTTAAATCTCCTCCATCAAACGTAGGTTTCACAATAGAGAAAATTCTGCGCCAAATTTTTGACGTGAGTAAAAGCTACGACAATAACACCTTTAAAGGGTCATGATGCTGATGTCAGATCCAAATAAGGTTCCCAACTTTGACAAGTATCAACACGTACAAAAGAATCCTTAAAATTATAATGTTTTTTTTCTCTCATGCATGATATTGTGGAATACTAACATGCTTCAACTAAAAAAAGATCTGATATGCAATGGATTAGTTGGAGAAAATCTTAAAGTTTTTGGAGTCAACATAATTGGCAGAGTTTTGAAGTTATTTTAACCTATTTGGACACCCAAAATTCATTATCTACACATGGACTTCATATTTATTTCAGCTAATACTTTAATCATATCCACAGGAAATTTATAGAAGCCTATAGCAAAAAACATTGATTATGGTACCTATAACTAATGCTTACCTCAATAAGATTTCTAATAATATGAAGCCTAAACTATATATTACATTTTTGTAGCAGCCTGAGACCTTCCTACATAACTAAAAAGTCTATATCCACCCCTAAAATAAAGAACAAGCACAATGACCTACATCAATAACTTCATAGAAACTAGTAAGTAAATCCATCTCATCTTAGATTCCAATATGACACCTGCTTATTACTGTCGGAAAGGTGAGAGAGCAATCTCAACAGTTGATTCTATCTATGAGCAATCAAATGAATACAGATATTAAACAGTATATAATATTATGAGTGGGCTTTTGGTTAATGCATAATTTCAACTCGCAGGGGAAAAAAAATAAAGTTGATGTTGGTGGAAAGGAGTTCATGAGATATAAGACCCTGTCTTAATATATATTAACTAACCTCCCACTATAGACACTGAAAGAGTATTAGTTAATCAAAATCATAATTAATTAGTACTAATCAATTCTCATTAGGCCAAGTCAATATTGAAGAATTAATTATTACTTTTCAAATGATAAAAAGGTGAAGACATTTTGTTGGAGAACAACTAGCAAGCAAAAACGATATCTATCTCCATGTACATATTTTCATCAAATTATACGTCACTTGATCATTTGCAGATTTGTTCCTTTGTTTTCATGTTTTCTATCTGTTGTTGATGACTTTCTGCTTAATTTCTAAGAAGGTATTATATATCTAAAGAAATCATAATTAAGCTTTTGAATAACAAGAAGTCAATAACTAATCTATCTTTAGACATGCTAAGAAATCGACACATCAGTCACTGCAATAATAAAAGGACCCACGAACAAACATGATTATAATTTTTCTTCAACCACTTTATGATTCTAAGAAGACTTAATATATCTAAACATGATCTTGCTTAGATTTGATTTAAATATACCTTACACATTACATTATAGTGACCGTAGATAGATCATTTTTTGGTAAAGATATACAGAGAGTATACAGAGATTTAACGTGAGTACATGTTTCATATTTTGGAGTGAATATTAATAGTAAATAAAAGCCCATAACATTACATAAAAAGATTGATAAATTCCAAGTGAATCAATTGACAATGCATAATGCTAAGAACAATAAAACCACCAACTTGTCAAGTAATTTTTTTTTGGGGTTTTCCTTTGATATCTAGCCAAGCTACGTTTAATAATCAATCATGAGAATCATGTGTATAACGAAAAAAATGTAAAATTTTCTAGATTGAGCAAGTAACTTTTAGGTATGTGATGTTATCCCCTATTCAAGCCGTCCACATAACATCTATTGGATCTGTTTAGCTCACGTTCTGAAGAATGAAGTAAAGATTTATCATCCGAAAATGTAATTTTCATGATAGGATCGAAATCAACATTTAACATAAAGAGCTAGGCTTTAAGGTTAATTGTGTCACAACAATTGCAACTTGAAACAAATTGATCAAGCATGAAATAGTTACACATATGAAGTTTAAGCATTGTTGATACTAAATATCACACAACGAATTATATCCGTGTTTGGATGGATTTGTTGAGGATTGATGAAGGGACCGCTTTCTTTTTCGACTATATGCCTAGTTCTTGAATTAGGATGGCCAAGCAATCTGCACACAAAGAGTCATAAGAGGGCGGAGATGAGTTCCCCCGTGATACCTCCGACGATCAAATCAGTTGATGAACTTGAGTGGGTTGAAGAACTGTATGTTCTTATTTTTGTACAGTGTGTGCTTTAGGGGGTTTTTTGATTGCGAACCTTTGGCTATAGCGAATAGCATCTGTATTTATAGGGGATACCAATGGCAGATTGGTCACTTCGGCCATGCAAATAGCGGTGACAAAGTGTGAGCTGGAAGGTGAGTCATCCTTTGCTCTACATGTGTCGGCTGGCGACTAGAGAGGAAGTCACTTCGGCATGGGAGAGGGTGTCCGTATTTTCTAGGAAGTGATTGAGAGTATGGCAGGAGGCACGCTGGCATACTGAATCATCCCTCGCTTTACAGGTGTCGGCTGACGACTGGAGAGGAAATCACTTTGGCATGGGAGAGGGTGTCTCCGCATTTTCTGGGAAGTGATTGAGAGCGTGGCAGAAGGCACGTGGGGAGCTGACAAGCCATGGAGACCATTAGGCTAGAATCTGGATAAGGTTCGTCCGATGTGGACTGAAATATTGACATATGCTCTGGGGGAGAGGCTTGAGGCCGGGGTCGAGTCCTCAACTTAGCCAACAGCAGGGAATGTACCTTAAGTCATCTCCGAGTATTGCCCAGTGAGTGGTCGAGTACCCTAAGTAGGATCGTCCTCGACAGTAAGGTCGACTGATCCCGCCTTTCGCGTCGGCATGAAAGAATGTCAACTTGATGAATCGACGGGGTTGAAGTCTCTGTTGGGCTTGGGCCACTTAAGTGGGTTGAGGTTATTTTGCTAGGACTCTTATTGTATTATTTTACAAATACACGTATCTTGGGTGAGTGAACACCATAACAGTTGGCCCCTTTCGCTTGGAGTCGACTTTTAGTCGGCTCTGAGAGAAATAAAATATGCTCTGATCAATAAAAGCCTGTTGGGGACGAAAAAATAAGAAGTCTTTATCTTAGAGACGTGGTTGTCATTATCGGGCACCCATTGTTGACTTTACTTTTCATGGCTGACGTTATCAAAGATTTGAACCGTCTTTTTGGGAGACGAAGTGTCATGGACATAATGAAGGATCTTCCACTTTTGAGTATTGGAACATGGAGCATTAAATGAGGGTGGCGCTTCGTGTTTCGAGTGAACCGTTTCAGATTCTGAAACGGATCTGGCCTGGTTGCTTTGAAAATCACTGTGTCCTTTGAAATCCTTCTATACTCTTCCTTTGAAAGCTTATAAATGGCCTCTTGATGTTAAAATAATTTTTTTACGAACCTTCACTCTGACAAATTCCTGATATGCCTCCAAGATTTTTTAAGAAAAAGTTTTTCATGGCCTCTCAAGTTTCAAATTCCGGTCGTAGTGAGGAGAGACTCGCTATTCTTCTACTTATCCGCTCGAAGGATCATATGGATATTCTGGTGGGGTTGTATAATCAATACAATATCCCTCGGATTCTCACATTGGTGGCACCAGAGATGAGCAAGCCAGTGTATTGCCATGGCGAGGGTCCCCTCGGATTCTCACATTGGTGGCACCAGAGATGAGCAAGCCAGTGTATTGCCATGGCGAGGGTCGAGTGCCGTTATACCTGGCCTATTTGGAGCTTGGCTTACGACTACCCTTGCACCCTTTTATTAAGAAGGTGCACGTCGCTCTAGGATTCTCCCCTTCTCAATTTTATCCAAACGTAGTGGAGGTTCTGGTGGCTTTCATCATCATTTGCTACAATGTTGGAGTCCAACCAAGCTTGAGATTGTTTAGGCATTTGATCAGCGTAGGGTCGACTAAGAAGGATCTGTATTACTCCTACCATTATCATGGTGAGTTCCAGCTTGTCTCAAATTCTTTGGAGTTGGATAAGGACTGGAGGAGGCGATTCGTGTGGGTCTATAGTGGCGATAGCGTCTTCGCCTATTCGGGCTAGCTAGAGGTGAATGACGATGCTTTGAGGCTACCCACCCTTAGTGATTCCGAGATGATGGATCTAGAAAAGGTTTGTTCTTATGCCGGGTCACGAGAGAGCGACGCTCTATTTGATGATATGTCTCTCCAAACGGCATGCATATCTATGATCTTGTCTTCCACTGGCTTCCAGGCAAGGGCGAGCCCCGTTCCTTTGTTGGCGGAAAGTCGTAAAAGGAATGCAGGGACCAAGGGGTTGAGTTCCATTGCTAGGCCCCATAAGAAGCTAAGGGGGGCCTTCAGCGATGAGGAGGTGGCTGCCTTGATGCCTCAAGCAGCTAAAATTATCTCTGAATTAAGGGGGAGGATAAGGGTTGAAAGACGGCACCCAATCGGACCGGTTATGGGGCCTCAACTAACTGGGACGGGTCCGTCAGTAAATGAGCTTAACCTCTTGGAAAATGTAGGGCGGATAGATGAGTCTTCTCCTGGCAGGGAGACAACGACCCTAGTGGTCAAGGAGGACGTCGTCGGCCCCAGTACTATTCCTGAGGCGTCTCGTCGTCCTGGCAAGGAGCCGATTGGGGTGGACGACGGTGTCGAGGAGAAAGCTGATACTCCGTCAGACTAGATTGAGAATGGTGTTGACAGGAGGATTTTGGAGGATATGCCAAGTGTTGGCATACACCAAGATTTTCAGGCTTGTTTGGCTCAGGGGACTTTACTGGAGCATGCCCTATTCAATCGACTTGAGCGTTCCATGGAATGCCAAGTAGGGCTGGATAAGGAGAAGTTGGCTAAGGAAAAGACAAAGAAGATGATCACTATCTTGGAGGTCGAGTTAGCTCACAAAGAAGGCGCTTGGCTCCAGAGTCTGGATGAGAAGGAAGAGCTCCTCAAGAGCTTTCGCATCCAGTTCTCCTAGTAGGTAGGGACCACCGAGGACCTTCAAAGGGAGATGGTTCATCTACAAGCGGAGGTGGAGTCTGAGAAGCATTGCAGGATGACGGCTAAGGAAGAGGCTCGATCAAGTTGCTTATCTCTCAAGAAGACGAGGAGGGACTTTGAAGAGGTGCAATCAAAGCTTCGGGCATCCACGGTCCTTGTCCAGAAACTAGAGAACAAACTCGTTCATCTGGATTCAGAGCAACATAAAAAGAAGGTGGTCGATAACTAGCATCATGGTTCTATAGGGAAAGTCGAGGTGGCCTTAGCATGTAAGGCTGGGGGTGACTACTTTGCCTCTCTAGTGCCCCGCAACTCTCATCCTATTCCAGATCACTTCTATCCTTCCTGTGTCTCCTACTGTCTCGATTTATTGAAAGATGTTGAGAAAAGTGGAGGCGGGTTAGATTTATCAGCGAGTGACGATGAGGTCAAGCCTTTTGCTGGGGTCCCTGGGGAATCTTCAACAACTGCTACCACCAGGAGACCGCCAAGTCCAACTCCCAAATCTAGGCGAGAGCTTTGAACACCTGCATATCTCTTTTTTTATAGAGAAGTTTGTAATGAAGTCTACTCTTATTGAATGAAAATTAACTTTTGTCTCTATTCTTGAGCTTGCCTTCATTGTTTATATTCTTTTTGCTTTGTAGCTTTATTCTTGTCTAAAATATTGGCTAAAGTGAGTTAGTTGTAATGTGTCAACCCGTGCTAGGAACTTATGATAACTAGTTCACCCGATGCCTTAGTTTAGCTGAGCATTTAATTGATCAGAACTTGACAGATGACTGCTTAAGTTTTTAGATCAATTAAGCATTAGTCATACACTTAATATTCATATCTTAGACTTATGAATATCTTTTTTGGTAGAATGATAATGCTAAGATTGGGTGCCTAGGTCTTACGTAGGTGCCTAGGTCTTCATAATCCCTGTATGATCGAGTGGTGACTATGGGAGTCGACCATAGGGTTGTGCCTTGGGTTTACCATAAAGAGGTACTGAGTGCTTGTTGAAATATCAACCCTGAGCTTGGGTCATCCAGGACTTATTTGGACGTCTCAGTTTTTGATTAGCCATGATGGTCGAGTTGCACTGGAGGATTCGACCATATGTTTTGCCTTAGGTTTACCCTGAAGAGGTACCAAGGGCTTGAAATTCGGCTGAGAAGTCGAATGCCTAGAACTCTTGAGAGTTGATTAGGTCATTGGTAGCCTTGAGGCTAGGTCTTGTGTAACCTTGAGGCTGAATGATAACCCTAAGATTGGGTGCCTAGGTCTTACATAGCACCTAGGTTTTCATAATCTATGTATGGTCGAGTGGCGATTGTAGGAGTCGACCATAGGGTTGTGCCTTAGATTTATTCCTGATAAGATACCAATGGATTGGAATTCGACTGAGAGGTCGAATGCCTAGAACTCTTGAGAATTAACTAGGTCTTTCTTTCCCCTAAGGTCGAGAGACAACTGTGGGAGTCGGTCAAAGGGTTGTGCCTTGGGTTTATTCCTAATAAGGTACCAAGGGATTGAAATTCGACTGAGGAGTCGAATGCCCAGAACTCTTGAGAGTTGACTAGGTCTTTCCTTCTCCTAAGGCCGAGAGACGACTGTGGGAGTTGGCCAAAGGGTTATGCTTTGGGTTTATTCCTGATAAGGTACCAAGGGCTTAAACTTTGACTAAGAAGTCGAATGCCCAGAACTCTTGAGAGTTGACTAGGTCTTTTCTTCCCCTAAGGCCGAGAGATAACTATGGGAGACGGCCAAAGAGTTGTGCCTTGGGTTTATTCTTGATAAGGTACCAAGGGCTTGAAATTCGACTGAGAAGTCGAATGCCCAAAACTCTTGAGAGTTAACTAGGTCTTTTTTCTTAAGGCCGAGAGACGACTGTGAGAGTCGGCCAAAGGGTTATGCCTTGAGTTAATTCCTGATAAGATACCAAGGGCTTAAAATTCGACTGAGGAGTCGAATACCTAGAACTCTTGAGAGTTGACTAGGTCTTTTGTTCCCCTAAGGCAGAGAGAGATGACTGTGGGAGTCGGCCAAAGGGTTGTGCCTTGGGTTTATTCCTAATAAGGTACCAAGGACTTAGAATTCGACTGAGGAGTCGAATTCCCAGAACCCTTGAGAGTTGACTAGGTCTTTCCTTCCCCTAAGGTCGAGAGACGACTGTGGGAGTCAGCCAAAGGATTGTGTCTTGGGTTTATTCTTGATAAGGTACCAAGGGCTTGAAATTCGACTAAGGAATCAAATGCCCAGAACTCTTGAGAGTTGACTAGGTCTTTCCTTCCCCTAAGGCTGAGAGATGACTGTGTGAGTCGGCCAAAGGGTTATGCCTTGGGTTTATTCCTAATAAGATACCAAGGACTTAGAATTCGACTGAGGAGTCGAATGCCCAGAACTCTTAAGAGTTGACTTGGTTTTCCTTCCCCTAAGGCCGAGAAATGACTGTGGGAGTCAGCCAAAGGGTTGTGCATTAGGTTTATTCCTGATAAGGTACCAAGGGCTTGAAATTCAACTGAGAAGTTAAATGTCCAGAACTCTTGAGAGTTGACTAGGTCTTTAGCAGCCTTGAGGCTGAATGATAACCCTGAGGTTGGGTGCCTAGGTTTTACATGGCGCCTAGGTATTTAGCTATAGTGAGGCCTTGATCCCTGTGAGATAAGAATTAATTCATATTTAATAAGATTTCATTAGTTCTGAAATTTATATGATCAGGAAAAATATCCATTGTAGGCATCTGATGCTCAAATGGGGTTGAATGACTTGTGATCCTGCTTTGTCTCTGTTTCAAAGGTAGTTCTGTAGTGGATGGGGCTGCCAATATAGAACTCTTTAGTTGGATTTTGCCTCTTTTTTTATAGCGGACTACACAATGATAGATGAAGATGAGTCGAAACTCTATTTTCCATCTCATCAACCAAGGTTCCTTTTGAGTCTGAATTTTTAGTAAGGCATTGAAGGCGGATGGTTGGCATGTCGTCTTTTAGCAAAAGGAACTGTCCAGATGCCACGAATCATGTAGAACGGCGTTTTCTAGGTCAGGTTTGTGAGGGTTGGAGGAACGACTAGAAGCTACATGGTACCTTTTGTGGTAGAAATTCTCCTGGAGAGAGAATCCACCAGATGGTATTGTACTCCCTAAAAATGATAAATCGTAACGGTTTCCTCGAATGAGCTTTGGGAGCACAGGGGGCTAGACCATGCTGTGAATGGAGAACTCTCCCTTATGGGGATCATGCGGGTTGCATGCTTTGACCATCATAACTTATGCAACTTTAGTGGTGCAGGCGTCAGTTAAAGGGCTAAGGGCATTCTTCCTGAGAAGACTATCAGCTGACAGACCCTAAACTTTTTCTGCAATCTCATCCCTGGTATATGGGAGTTCCCTTCAAAGAGTCCTCATGGTCCAAGGTACCTATCACAGACTTAATCACTGCTCCTATGCTCATATGAGCTATTGCCAGTTGGAGCTTTGGTGATATTTGGCCTGATCAGATCCTATGTTCTGGCCATAGTTATATTGTGATGACGACTAGAAGTCAGGGTTGCTTTTCAAGAAAGACAACCACTCTTATGGTGTGTCTTCTTCTGGAGGGTTTTTAGAGGGGCTGAAGGTCACTCTATCAACTAGCAGATAGTGTGTTTGGCAAACACTCCCCAGATAAGTCGATGAGGCCTTCGAGGACTACACCTATGTTGGTTCCTCTTAGCCAAATCTAACCCTCATTAGCTTGAATGATACAACTCCTGACTTCATTTAGCTTGGATGATGTAACTCCGATGTTGTCCTTCAGAGTGGGTAGAATCGGACCCTTGTTCAGAACTTGGCATGTCTTCTCGAAAAAGAAAAGGGGCCTCACAGTGGGCGCCAAACTGTTGATGCTAAATATCACACGGCCTATTATATCTGTGTTTGGATGAATTTGTTGATGATTGATGAAGGGGGTGCTTTCTTCTTTGACTTAATGCCTAGTTTTTGAATTAGGATGGCCGAGTAATCTGCACACAAAGAGTCGTAAGAGGGCGGGGATGAATTCCCCCGTGATACCTCCGACGATCAAGTTAGTTGATGAACTTGAGTGGGGTTAAAAAAGAACTGTGTGTTCTTATTTTTGTACAGTGTGTGCTTTAGGGGGGGTTTTGATTGTGAACTTTTGGCTATAGCGAATAACATCTGTAATTATAGGGGATGCTAAGGGCAGATTGGTCACCTCAACTATGAAAATGGCGGTGATAAAGTGTGAGCTGTAAGGTGAGTCATCCTTTTCTCTACGTGGCGTAACTGACTCCTTGAATTTAGTCCACGTGGCTGACTGGGTCTTCGTGGCCGTTACAGCTGAACTTTGTGTGGATGATGAGCCTCGTTGCATGGCGAGGTTCGTTAGACAACCTTCGTCTTTGCTGACGAGCCTCGTCTTCACTGACGAGCTTTGTTTTCATTGACGAACTTCACCTCCGATGATGAACTTAGAACCTCGTATCCAATGACGAGCTTCGAAACTCGTTTCCAATGATGAGCTTCGTCTTTGATGTCAAGTCGCATTTCCAATGATGAGATTCGAATCTTGTTTCCAATGACGAGCTTCACATCTTGTTTCCAACGATAAGCTTTGTTGTTTGAGACGAGGTTCGTCATTGTAATGACCCTCGTCATGCTCGTTATGAGCTTCAACGTTCTAAGACCAAATGATTAGCCAATGATCTATGAAGATCCATGGAGTGGAGGAGAGATAGGCTTTTTTCATTAGCCTCTCAATCTCCTCCCCTTCTTTCATGTTGATCATGCCTATTTATAGGATTGAGAGTATTATGAAGTGAGTTAATGGGCTTTAACTCCCTTTAAATGAGGGAGTTAATGATCATTAACTCCCATTTAAATGGATGAGTTAGTGGTCATTAACCCTCCTTAAAGGGGTGAGTTATTGGTCATTAACCCTTATTTAATGTAGCCCTTTGAAACGGTACCTGACGAAGTTTGTTTACCAGACGAGGTTTGTCCGCCTGACGAGGTTCGTTTGCCAGACGAGGTTTGTCCATCTGACGAGGTTCGTTTACCAGATGAGGTTCGTTCACTTCGCTATATCTTTAGTGAGCTTAACTGCGGCTTCATCTTTGGCGAACTTTATCTTCAATGACGAATTTGTTTCTAGGTGAACGTTGTCTTTTGATGGGTAAGGTGTTTTTGTCCTATTGAACTGAGATAAACTTCATGAATTGAGGTTGAGGTTCATCGTTGTGACGACCCTCGTCGTACTTGTAGTGATATTCGACTCTCCTTCGTTTCCTGGTACTTTTTAGTGTCTACAAAACCCCCTTTAAAGTTTTCAGACCCAAATTGGGTTGTATGGGTATGGAATACTTTGAACTCTCTTGGTTGTGGCGAGCTTGGCTTATATGACGAGCTTGGCCTCCTAGCGAGCTTGGCCTCTTAGCGAGCTTCAATGCTCCGGGTGAACTTCATCAAACTCATGTGGGACTAACAATCAAGACTTAGGATTTTTAGCAAATCTTCAGCTATCAACGGACTTGATTTGTCTTTACCAACTGCCGTTTGAGTTGGACTAGCCATGCTTTTGCCCTTAGCATGGTAAGTTGTTGAGAAGTTTCTCTTAGACTTAATGCTAAGATTTCTTTTCTATCCTTAGTCGTTCAAGGCATTAGATTAAGTGTTAGAGTTTGATTGTGTCATTCAATATAACAACTCAACCTGGTATTTTGAAAGTGAGGCTCATCACATGGTAGGTCTGCTGGGATGATGTGGTATCGTTGATGAATAGGGACTCATCGCATGGTAGGTCACTATTTGGAAATAAGGGGGAAGATAGGGGCTCATCGCTTGGTAGGCCACTATCGATGAATAACGTCATTTGCGGGAATGACGGTGTGGAAATGATCAAGTCATTCAGTGACATAAGAGTATAACGACTGTGATCGGGATAGAGACACATCGCATGGTAAGCTAATATCATAAACAACAACATTTGTAGGAATGACAGTGTGAAAATTATCAAGTCGTTCAGTGACATGAAAGTATGACGACGATGATGAGAACAAAGGCACATCACTTGGTAGGCCAATGCTGAAAAACGAACGTCATTTGGGGAAACGGCGACGTTAGGATAATCATGTCGTTCAGTGACTTAGGAGTATAACGACAATAAAGAAAACAAAGGCATATCACTTGGTAGGCCAATGTTGAAAATATATATATTTTTAAGAACATTGACTATCAGAGGTAATCATTAATGTGAAAGTTTTGTGGTCCTGCCATCCTATTGAAGAGAATTGGCGAGAGAATTTAGAGGAAGTGGCTATCAGAGGTAATCATTAACGTGATAGTTTTGTGGTCCCGCCATCCTATTGAAGAGGATTGGTGAGAGAATTTGGAGGAAGTGACTATCAGCTTATTAACATGATAGTATTTTGATAAGGGGCCAGATGCTCACGTCTGACTTTAGACTCACCTTGGAGTTGATTTATGACGAGCTTCAACTCATCATGGCTCCGTTAGAGATAAGATTCAAGGTAGTATATGGTTTTGCAGAGAAATCATGACTACCCCCACTCCAGTGATAGATGTAAATTAGGATTGAAGGGTAAAAACTCCTGCATCCAATAAGGCTTGGATCTTATCCTTCAGGGTGTAGCATTTAAAGGTGGGATGATGAACCATTCTGTGATACGCACAATAGTTGGGATCATCCATTCTCGACATCTCCTCAGGTCGCATCGATTCTACGAGCCTGGTTTTTTTTCCTTGATCAAGGATTTGAGTATCGAGATGACTTGCTCATCTTAGAAGTCATAGTTCTACTGAAAGCAGCTATCTGAAGATTTGCCCTTCTACTTTGATGAAGATTTAGGGGAAGAAGTGGTTTTCACCGCTAAAGCATCTTTCCCTTTTACATAAGTCAGAGGGGTAAGGTCGATTTGGTCATCACCCCCTTGAAAATCACATGGCTCTTCAGCATCTAGCCTTTTGAGCATGCTTTCGACCTGTTCTCCTTGGCGAACAAGCTCTTTCTAAGTTTGGGTCTTCACCGCTCTAATCTTGGATAAAATATGGATCGAGAGATTATTATGACATATCTCGATTAATGTACTTTCAGAGACTTGATCACAGCAATGCAGCGATCGATTTCTAAATCTCTTAACAAAGTTACTGATAGACTCTGTCTTCTTCTGCTTTTTAGTTAGCAGGGTGGCCATAGATACTTCTGTGTCATCGTCGAAGAATCTGATTATAAAGAGTCTTTTCATGTCAACCCAAGATTTGATGGAGCATGGTTCCAACATGCGAAACCATTCAAAAGCGACTCCTTTAAGGGTGCTTATGAACAGTCGAGTCATAATGGGATCATTCCCCACTAGGTGTCCAGTCTGTGACTGAAAATAGTAGATGTGCTAGGTCGGAGAACCCTTTCCATCAAATTGCAGGAGGTTGAGTGGTTTGAACTTTGGAGGATAAGTGACGGAGTCCCATTCGGCAGGGTATGGTGTGACAACCCCCAATTCTCTGAAGTTCCTCTGAAGCTTTAAAGCCTCAAGCTGCTTCTGAAAATCGTCCAACTTCTGATCTCGGTCAATCTTATGCGGATTGGACTCAGCTTCGGATGATTCAGAATGAATATCAAAAATATTTTCTTCCTCATCTTCTGCATTATCGCCATCTTGGTTTCGACGGTTAGATTCCTGAGCACTGGGTGAAGGTCGTTGGTGCCTTGATTCTGAGGATTCGGCGGTGGCTTTCTTCTTCTTCTCCTCCTTGAGGAGTTTGTCCACCATATCCTCCAAGCGTTTGATAGACTCATGTTGTTGGAGGGTAGTTGATTGTTGCTCTTCCACCTGCCTTGTTAGGTCCTCCTCACCTCCGGCCATGTGAGCACTTGCTTGTTCACTTTGATCGGTGTTGGAAGGCTGAGAGGTTGCAATAGCTGAGTTTTCAGGCTTTTCCTCAACCTCATTTGTGATGCCCGCTAATCAACAGTAATCAAACGAGAACACCAGTACGAGTACGAGTGTGTTGATATACTCCCTGTCCTTCGACAAGCATTTCGCCTAGTCCTGGAGAGTATTCAGGATCAGAAGATTCAGAAGAATAAGCTGAAGCTTTGCTCTTGCCCTTGCTGACCATGTTAATCGTCACTTCAATGTGGTGATTCTTGGGTGCTTGTTTCTTGGGACAAAAGCATCTTCTTCTTGATGATGAGACCATCGATGGTTCAGTTAACTATTTGAAGACTGAAGGTTTATGAGTTGACTCCCCACATGAATATTGGGAAAGCACCGCAGATATGAGCTTCTCACAATAGCAATGTGATTGCATTTGGATCATGCTGCACTTACGCGTGAGATAATCCCGAAGGTCACCAGGTAGACAACCCCCAATCGATTCTGTCATCTTGGCTTTACCCGAGCGAGACCCTCTAAATGATAGAGGTTAACGACCTTGGGTAAGTTGACAAACTCTGTCATTTGCACGACGAGGTTCGTTAATAGGACGAGTTTGGTGAGTTCGTCTTCTCGATCGGTTCTTAACTTGAGGTTTGTTTTCTCGATGAACCTCGGTATGAACCTCTTGTTGATTTTTTTTGAACCTCTTTTTGAGGAAGAGGTTCGTGTTGTGAGGCTACGAGGATACGAGGATGAGGTCTGTCCTTCAGACGCTCCTCATTCACCTGACCCTCGTCAGACTTGTTGACCTTAGGTTGATTAACCTTCGGTCGATAATGAAAACCGTCTAGTGAGACTAAAGCTCGAGCCCTGCGGCGAGCTTGGTTCTGACACTGACGTTGTCGAGTGCGTCTCGACAATGGAATAACAAAAACCTTTGCTTCAGCCAAAACTGAGCGAGGTTCGTCATCCAAAGCCATAATTTGGCTGGTAGAAGCCGAAGTTTGGTAAGGTTGTTTAACAACCCATTTCTTAGCCTGACGGCTAGTTTCTGGAGCCTCCTCTTTGAGGGGCTTGGACTTTTCCTTGAGACTAACTCGAGTTGAATCATTAGAAGCCACTTGGGCTGAAGTCTTATACGAGACTCGACGACACTTTCGTGCCTTCATGGGACTAGACTTACTAGAGGAGAGGTACTCTTCGTATTTGGACTGGTCAAATTCAATGACCAGAGTCTCGACGTCCGTTCCCACTACAATCTTGTCTGATTGCGTCACTACCATCTCGTCGGAGAGAATAGTTGTTCCCACTGTGGTCGCCATCGTCTGTAGGGTTGAAAAATTGATGTTGGGATTGATTTTCTTGTTTTAAAAAATTGGTTCGATCACTTGGTACGAAACTCTTACAATCACTCACACTCTCTCTCGATTACAAATGAAGAGAAGATTAATTCAGCTTCTCTTTGTTTAACGTGGGTTCTAGGTGGTGAAAGGATGCTTCCCCCGATGCTTGAGTCGAGCTTGCCTCCCGTTGACGATCAGATCAAGATTGTTGGAGCTTCTGAACTTTGTTAGCCGACTAGAATCGAGGTTCGTACTCCGGATCGACGTGCAGAAACTTTGATCTCTGATGCCTCTCTAAGTCCAAGCTTGCAAATCTCTAATTAATCGATCATCCACACTTTCTTCCGTAGCCGTCGATGGCTATTTATAGGGTTTTAAGCATGTAACCGACGTGCTACAATAGTGGAGTCATGGGCATAACTGATGCGCTAAAATTACAAAGTCGTGGCGTAACTGACTCCTTGAATTTAGTCCACGTGGCTGACTGGGTCTTTGTGGCCGTTACAGCCGAACTTCGTGTGGACGATGAGCCTCGTTGCATGGTGAGGTTTGTTAGACAAACCTCGTCTTTACTGACGAGCCTCGTCTTCACTGACAAGCTTTGTTTTCATTGACGAACTTCACCTCCGATGATGAACTTCGAACCTCGTATCCAATGACGAGCTTCGAACCTCGTTTCCAATGATGAGTTTCGTCTTTGATGTCAAGTCTCATTTCCAATGATGAGATTCGAGCCTTGTTTCCAATAACGAGCTTCACATCTTGTTTTCAACGACAAGCTTTGTTGTTTGAGACGAGGTTCATCATTGTAATGACCATCGTCATGCTCGTTATGAGCTTCAACGTTCTAAGACCAAATGATTAGCCAATGATCTATGAAGATCCATGAGAGTGGAGGAGAGATAGGCTTTTTTCATTAGCCTCTCAATCTCCTCCCCTTCTTTCATGTTGATCATGCCTATTTATAGGCTTGGGAGTATTATGAAGTGAGTTAATGGGCTTTAACTCCCTTTAAATGAGGGAGTTAATGATCATTAACTCCCATTTAAATGGATGAGTTAGTGATCACTAACCCTCCTTAAAGGGGTGAGTTATTGGTCATTAACCCTCATTTAATGTAGCCCTTTGAAACGGTGTCTGACGAAGTTTGTTTACCAGACTAGGTTTGTCCGCCTGACGAGGTTCGTTTGCCAGACGAGATTTGTCCGTATGATGAGGTTCGTTTATCAGACGAGGTTCGTTCACTTTGCTATAACTTTGGTGAGCTTAACTGCGGCTTCATCTTTGGCGAACTTCATCTTCAATGACGAATTTCGTTTCTAGGTGAACTTCGTCTTTTGATGGGTAAGGTGTTGTTTGTCCTATTGAACTGAGACAAACTTCATAAATTGAGGCTGAGGTTCGTCGTTGTGACGACCCTCATCGTACTTGTAGTGAGGTTCGACTCTCCTTCGTTTCTTGGCACTTTTTAGTGTCTACACTCATCTAGACCTATCTCTAGCAAAAGTGTATTCTCTCTCTTCCTGCAAGTGCTGAGGTGCTTTATCTATTTGAATGGGATCTGACTGCTGAACTCCCGTAGTCTTATCCTACTAAAGAGTTGAATTACGAATTTCTAACTCCACCTTATGTCATGTAGTGCGCGCCTTATGAACAACTGAAATCGATGACCATTTCTGGTGGAACATAGCAGATTCATCAAAAGTAATATCACAGCTAATAATAATCTTAGGAGACTTCGGATCAGGACACCACAACCTGAAACCCTTAACACCTGATGCATAACCTAGGAATATGCACTTCTTCACTTGCGGCTCAAGTTTCCCTTGACTAACACACACATATGCAGGGCAACCAAATATTCTAAGATAAAAATAATCCGCAAGCTTACCAGACCAAACCTCCTCTGGAGTTTTACAACTAAGTAAATGGTGACCGATTCACTAAGTAACAATTTGTATTCACTGTTTCCGACCAGTATTCCTTGCCTAAACCTACATTGAACATCATACAACGAGCTTTCTCTAATAAGGTTCTGTTCATACGTTCTGCCACTCCATTCTGTTGCGGCGTATGAGGGACTGTACGATGTCTAATGATTCCCTCCTTCTTGCAGAACTCATTAAATTATCCTCCGTAAAACTCAAGGCCGTTATCAGTTCTAAGCCTCTTAATCAGCTTCTCAATCAAAGACTTCCACTACTTAAAAGTTATAAACACCTCATCTTTATGTCTCAAAAAGTAGACTCAAACCTTCCTAGCTTCCTAGAGTAATCATCAATGAAGGTCAACAGATATATGGAACTACCACCCCTCGAAGGAACTTGAGAAGATCCCCAAATATCTGAATAGATATAATTCAAAGTACATTTAGTCTGATACACTGTCATACTGAAGCTAACTCTTTTCTACTTCCTAAAGATGCAATGCTTGCAGAATCCCAATTTTCTTGTACTTTGTCCACATAAAAAATCCTTCTTACTCAACTAGGTCAATCCGCGCTCACTCATATGACCAAGTCTCATATGCTATAATCTGATAGTATCAACTCCTGACATCAACGATGCAACTGCAGCCGAGCCAGTAACGGTAGAACCCTGCAAAACATACAAGCTCTGATCTTCTCTCCTTTCATAACCACAAGAGAGCCTTTTGGAACCCTAAGAACTCCACCTTCATCTGAAAAATTGCACCTAATGCTATCAAGAATGCCCAAAGAGATGAGACTCTTCCTTAAAACTGGAACATGACTAACATCTGTCAATGTCCTGATAACTCCATCATGCATCTTAATTCTGTTTGCGGAGAAAGTTGCTTGTTTTATTGCGAGATTCATTACAAACTTCAGACGTTTACAACGAATACAAAAATCAGTCTTTTTATAAGACTTTTACACAATGAAAACAAAAAAAAGTTTACAACTTTATCAAACAAACGCAGAGATCGTTTATCGGTCTTCTGCTTGCGTGGGATCTTTGCCTGTGCCGGGGTTTATCCGTGGACCACCGTCGATCAGATCTGATTGCTGAAAAAATTGGGCAGAGATTCGTCTATCCGCGAAGGGATTGAGAAACTGTAGCTCTTATCTCGGCGAAGCGAGATAATCACTCTTCTTAAGATTACCGCAACGGGATAATCCTAAGGAACGGATCCGGGAAACTGTAGATCTGACGAATCTCTCTCTCTTATGTTGAAGAACTCGATCCGATCTCTCCTCCTCCTCCTCTCTGAAATTCGTGCACCTTCAGTCTTCAATCCGGCAGGGCTTCGCCTAATCTCCAAAATTCCAGATCTCAAAAAATGAGGCTCCGGGGCTTCTATTTATAGGCACGAGGAGATAACGGGCGGTTAAAATCACATAAGGGCCCAAATCTGCGTTGGAGATACCCCAGGGTGTCTCTACTTGATCCGAGACACCTTAGGGTGTCTCCCCTTGATCAAGGGTGTATTGGCCTTAGCCGAGACACCTTAGGGTGTCTCGTTGGTCCGAGACACTCTGTTATAGTGTATATGTCCGCTTCCGTTGTAAATTCTTCGTCCGAACTCGGATTTGAGTGATTCGAAGTGCGTTGGAAAGCCGACAAGGATTTCTATCAGCTCCGATGGTTGGATCATCTGTAGAGTGAATAAGACATGAAGGGCGTTGTTCCTTTTGTAAATATCGCGAGGATCCTGATTAGACCGTACCTTCGTTAGTTCACGTAGTTCGTCGATTTACTTCAAGCGTTCATCGACATCAATCGAACTCCTGTGAACCAGATGGTGACGTTCATCGTCATTTCTTAACACTGAGTTGTTTGTGGAGACCTATAGGTAATTTTCGATGCCTACAAATACCCCCTCCAAAGCATTCCAGACTCGTTTCTTTTGTAGAAGAGGCTGGAATACTTTGGATGTGATTGGTCCAGCCTTCAGTCGGCATAAAGGACCTGTAGTTAGCTTCAACTCTTGGTTCCTTCGATTTTCGGTCTATTCGATGCTTTGACGAATAGCCGAAGTCCTTCCGGCGCTGCGTTTATCGCCTGGCCGTCGTCGGAGTCTCGAGTCTACTACCGGTGAGTTGAGTTTGGCTCGTGTCATTGAGTTGACTTTGAACTGACTATCTCCATTATGATATATTGATTCGCGTTGACTTTCTGATCACAACGCGTTGACCGGCGTTGACCTAGGGTTACGCGTTGACCGGCGTTGACCCTAGGGTTTCGAACGTCGTACGTTGACACAGTTTATACTCGTACGTTTACTGCAGTATACACAGTTTAAGCTCTTAAGGTATTGGAGCACGGCAGTCCCAAGTATCGAGGTTGCAGGACCAACTGTTAAAGCTGATTCATCTGCATTTGTGGATCTTATCTTAATGTTGTTGGATAATTGAGTCACGAGACTAACTAACAGAGCTGATGCATCAATGACTCGCACTTATAGAATTTTTGGCAAATTCTCAGCCATCAACGGGTTTGATGAGCCTTATGCGGATTATTTTAAGCCCGTTCCACATGTGACGTTGTGCTAAAGGAATGGACTCCCTTAGACTTGATGCTACGACTTCGAATACGTAGACTTCGCCATTGTCACGGGAATAGACTACCCAGCAACGCGTGTTAGGCGATGACTTATCCTTACTTAGGATTCAGGATAAAAATCCCCAGACTCGGATTCTGGTGTCTTCTTCAATCGGTAAAAGACTAAACCGGGAACGCGTGTTAGGCGTTGACTTATCCCTGCTTAGGCTTCGGGATAAAATTCCCCATGCGTGTGAGGCACGGCTTATGGTGTTATTAATAACCACCGTAGTGTTGTCAGCTTCCTCCTGATTTGTGATAGGTGGTGGCTTGATCTTGTTGCTTCCAAGGAGGGATTCGAAGATGGCTGGAACGTCTTCGTCCTTGAATGAGTACTCTTTTTTGAGTCTTGGGTCTGAAGTCTTTTGCTGTCTTCGGGATTGCCGTTGTGACGTTTGATTAGCACCACCAGTAGCTGCAGGTGCTTTGCCCTTACCACGAGAGGCGAAGTTTGAGTTCAGAGGATTAGCCGTCGGTAGGTTCCTCTCGGTCTTCTTCCTTCGTAGGAAGCATTCGTCTTGTTCACCGCGCACCTTCAAGTCTTTCCAAGTGTTAGACGGCGCCGTTCCCATTGCCTCCAACACGTCCAATGCGAGGTTGTTGTGGCAAGTCTGGAGGATGAACTCCTCAGTGATCGGGTTTCGACAGTTCATCGCCTTGTTCCGGAACCTTTTGACGAAGGTGTCGACCAATTCCCCGTCTTTTTGTTTCTCATCGAGCAACGTTCCGATGGATATCTCGGTGTCGTCGTCGAAGAAATTAGCGAGGAACTTAGTTTCCATGTCGTCCCAGCTATTCATGCTTCCTGGCTTGAGGCGACGATACCAATCGAAGGCGGCTCCACGAAGAGTGCCAACGAAGGACCGTACCATCAGAGGCTCATTACCAGAGATAACACCCAGGTGCGATTTGAAGTAAATCAAATGCTGAGTGGGTGAACCCTTCCCATCAAACGGCGTGAAGTTGATTAGACTAAACTTTGCCGGATAAGGGATTGATTCTCATTCTCTTGGGTATGGACAAGGAATGCCCGTCTTCTTCATCTCTTGAGCGGAAATCAATGTATTGGTTTTGCTCTCGAGGTTTTTAATCTTCAAGCTTTCACCTGAGTCTTCGTTAGCATTCTCGTTACCACCCCCTGCATTGACGGGGGATTATTGGCATTGTGAGTTTCATTCGCACCTGTGTCCTCATCTTCCAGATCAACCTGGTTACGACGACTTGGTTCGCCTTGCTGGTTTGTCAACGCTCGGATTTGTTGGTCATGCATTTGTCTCATCTCCTGCATAGCCATTTCCATTTTGATTTTGAACATTTCTTTCTGCTTGGCTAGAGCGTCCTCAATGATTTTGGTTATTTGCTCGGTGTTGATCATGAACACTTCCCGAGCTTCGCCCATGCTAGACGTTGTATCGTCAGAGGCGATTGCGGAATAAGAATCCGAGAGTTCGTCATCGGAATGGATTCCTTCACGAACGCCCTGGTAATTATTATGTCCTACGACTTCTAGCTGAAGCTGAGATATTCGTTGGGTTATTCCCAAACCGACTCTTCTTCCTGGAGAGAAATTAGGGATGGAACCACTTGAAACAATCGGAGATTTTCCCTTATTGACCATGTTGATGGTAACTTCTGGGAATTCATCATCTCGAACAACCGATTCTCTTTGGTGGAAACACCTTGACTTGAGCTTCGTCATTCTATCGAAGATCCTCTCGAATACCGAGACCCTCTGCGGAGCGGTCTTGGGGCAGCTACACACTGATAATACTGCCCTGATAATTTTGATGCACGGACAGTGAGAGTCCGCTTCCCGGGTACTTTTCTTTCGAGATTTATTCGTACCCCCAGTCCGATAGTATAACTAATCGACGTTGCGGTCAGAGCAACCTATCGGCTGTTTACATAAATTCTCAGGTATAACGCATTCTTCTGTTTGACGCGTTTTCCTCTGAGTAAACATTGCCTTGTTGGCATTTACAGGAGTCACACGTTTGGGATCACACCCTTGTGAGGGTGAAACCTTAATGGGCTCCTGGTTTTCTACACGCACCGCCAAGCGGGCCGTTGTTCGAATCAATTTGTTAGGAGGTTGCGTACGACCCCCAGTCCGGATGTTTGCTCGGGGTTCCTTCAATGGTCCCAAGCGTTCTTTAATAGGTGCTTTGCCTTGATCCTCGTGCAAAAGACCCAGGCATTCTGCTATCACTTTCCTGCCTCTGGACATGTCCATATTGTTACGGAGCTTCACCGGAGGTACGGGATTAAAAGGAACGAGATCTGAACTCGACGAAAGCTGGGAACCAGCTTTGGATCTGGACTCAACCGAGAGACACAACTGATGTCTTTTATCGGGTAGGGACGCTGACTTAGCCTTCGGCACCCAAACTTGTTTGGATCTCGGTGATCTCTTAACTGCCTCTTTCTTTTGCATTTCCTGTGCTTTTCGCACAAGGGTCCGGGCATGCGCAAGCAAGGCGGGGCGCTTCTGGATTCGCTCCTCGAGAGTAGAACGGGTTCTTTTGACATGAACTCATTCGTTAATTGGAGATCGAGAGGAGGATTCTGATGCCGGTCGTGGCGATAGATTAGCCACTTGACGCTTTCTGAACTCCAGATCTGCTCGGTAACGGAGTCCATCCATCTGATCCAAAGCCTTGGCGAATTGGCGCGCGAGGCGTTGTCGTTTCCTTTGACGTGCTCTCTTTGATAGAGTTGGCGCGCCTTCAGCAGTCGACTCCTTAATCGTGAAGGAGTTCAGATCTGCAGATCTGGTCTCATTGGATGCCGGCGGACCGTTGCAAGGTACGACTGTAGCATCGGCTATGGGGAGATCGATTTCTTGGTTCTTCAGATCTGGAGACCGACGGATCTTCTGGGAGGAGGAGGCCTTCCTGCACCAGCAAGGAGAGGCGGATCTGGAGGAGAAGGAGGAGACATACTCCTCGAACTTCTGCTGGTCGAACTCATATTCGACCTCTTCGAGCACCGGGATCTTGATCGTCGGTTGCGGCACGACGGCTTCGGCAGCGAAGCTGTTGGCTCCCACTGTGGTCGCCAATTTGTTTGTGGAGAAAGTTGCTTGTTTTATTGCGAGATTCATTACAAACTTCAGACGTTTACAACGAATACAAAAATCAGTCTTTTTATAAGACTTTTACACAATGAAAACAAAAAAAAGTTTACAACTTTATCAAACAAACGCAGAGATCGTTTATCGGTCTTCTGCTTGCGTGGGATCTTTGCCTGTGCCGGGGTTTATCCGTGGACCACCGTCGATCAGATCTGATTGCTGAAAAAATTAGGCAGAGCTTCGTCTATCCGCGAAGGGATTGAGAAACTGTAGCTCTTATCTCGGCGAAGCGAGATAATCATTCTTCTTAAGATTACCGTAACGGGATAATCCTAAGGAACGGATCTAGGAAACTGTAGATCTGACGAATCTCTCTCTTACGTTGAAGAACTCGATCCGATCTCTCCTCCTCCTCCTCTCTGAAATTCGTGCACCTTCAGTCTTCAATCCGGTAGCGCTTCGCCTAATCTCCAAAATTCCAGATCTCAAAAAATGAGGCTCCGGGGCTTCTATTTATAGGCACGAGGAGATAACGGGCGGTTAAAATCGCATAAGGGCCCAAATCTGCGTTGGAGACACCCCAGGGTGTCTTCACTTGATCCGAGACACCTAGGGTGTCTCCCCTTGATCCGAGACACCCCACCCTTGGGTGTCTCGGCCTTGGCCGAGACACCCTAGGGTGTCTCGTTGGTCCGAGACACTCCGTTATGGTGTATATGTCCGCTTCCGCTGTAAATTCTTCGTCCGAACTCGGATTTGAGTGATTTGAAGTGTGTTGGAAAGCCGACAAGGAGTTCTATCAGCTCCGATGGTTGGATCATCTGTAGAGTGAATGAGACACGAAGGGCGTTGTTCCTTTTGTAAACATCGCGAGGATCCCGATTAGCCCGTACCTTCGTTGGTTCACGTAGTTCGTCGATTTACTTCAAGCGTTCATCGACATCAATCGAACTCCTATGAACCAGATGGTGACGTTCATCGTCATTTCTTAACACTGAGTTGTTCGTGGAGACCTATAGGCAATTTTCGATGCCTACAAATTCGAATTGTGTCTTTCCCAACAGTCTTGCATGAATGAGGCGTTATTCTCCATAAGAACAACTCCACCATTAATAGCTTCATTAGTGGTGAACCAGTCCCGATTAGAATACATATGATTAGAACAACCCGAATCCAAAATTAAATCATCCATGCTCCTGTTTATATCATCTGTAGCCAACAAAATCACATCTTCAACAATATTAATTTTAGCGGAGTCCTCCTTTGATTTTTCTTCATACTCTTCTTATTTAGTTTTATTCTTCAATCTATAACAATTGGTCTTGATGTGCCCTTTCCTTTTACAATATCTGCAGATCAGGTTCCTGTGCTTCGACTTATACTTGTTACCTCCAAAGCCTGTTTTTTCGACCTTCCTCGAACAAACAAGTCATTAGCTTTATCGCCACTTTCACTTATGGTTAAACTCTTTGTCGATCTTCTCCTTATTCAACAAGTTCTCTTTAACGTCTTTGATACCAATAAAATCTTGACCGTAAATCATAGTATCCCTGAAGTGCTTGTAGGAAGGCGACAAAGAACACAATAACAATAGGGCTTGATATTCATCATCGATCTTAACATCAATCTTACTCAAATCTGTAATCAAAAAATTAAATTCACCAATATGAGATTTGATGGGTGTTCCTTATAACATTTGAAGTGTGTACAAACGCTGCTTCAAGAGGAGGCGATTAGTGAGCGACTTCATCAAATACAAATCCTCCAAGAAGTGTGTACAAACGCTGCTTCAAGAGGAGGCGATTAGTGAGCGACTTCATCAAATACAAATCCTCCAATTTAGACCACAAATCAGCGGTTGTTTAGGAGGCGATTAGTGAGCGACTTCATCAAATACAAATCCTCCAATTTAGACCACAAATCAGCGGTTGTTTACTCTATGAGAACTTCTTGCAAAACTTCGTTTGTCAAACATAACTGGATCGTTGTGAGAGCTCTATCATCCAACTCGTTCCAATCTTCCTCCGTCATAGTAGCCGGTTTCTTTGACTTCCCCAACAAAGCATTCTTCAATTCACTCTATATCAACACAGCGATCATCCTAATTTGCCAAAGGCTGAAACTGATGTTGTCGACAAACTTCTTGATATCTCACTTTGTAGTAGTTGTCGTCATCTTCTCGTACGATCGATAGCTGAGGGCTCTCATACCAATTTGTTATGACAAATTCCCCAAGATAAGCTAATATCAATCACATGAGATCACGAAAAATATCAAGAACACATGAACACAAAGATATACGTGGTTCGGCTTGTAGCCTACGTCCACGGACGAAGGAGGAGAAAAGCTTTACTAATTGTGAGGAATACAAAGTGGAATCTCTCAATCACTCAATCCCAAATAACACCCCAAAAGCCTAATACAACTCTCGACTAAAGGAACAAAAGAGAAGAATATCAAATAGGCTTCACAAAAGAACTCCCTCTTCTTAATTGGTGCTCTGAAGATTGATGCTTCTAATTGGCTTGAAAGACTGTTCTTATATAGCCTTGAAGATCTCAGTTCCTTGTTATCTAAGGAATAAGAGTTCTAATAGGAATTGAAGTCCATGTGTCCTAAACCCCAACAAGAGTCCAAGTAGGAATAAACCTCTAATATGATTGGATGTATCAAGTCTAATGTACGTAAGACTCTTGATCAAAACAAACCAAGCTAAAAAAGAAACTCCCAAAGTAATATGGATTTGAGTATTTAAGAAAACCTATAACAATGATATATTAATGACTAGGTCAAGGTCCAATTGGTGTAAGCTAAATGGATATTTCCTTCAGTGGAGAGGCCAAATTAGAAAAAGCTATGATAAAATACTATAAATTGAGAAGAAAATGAATGATTGGTATAAGATAGCAGAGAGTACTAGTCTCCACTCTGTTAACTTTTAGATTCTTGTACATAACAAATTTAGGTCGTTAGAATATTATTGCACTTTTTGAAACTAGCTTTTTGTGAGCATTAACTTGAAAGACGAGCTAACATGATGTTTTCTTCCTAAAGGAGACATGTCGAGCTCACGTAGGATGCAAGATCTTTGTTCTTACTCCTTTAAAATGACCATACTAACCTCATTATATTAACATAATATGAAATTAAATAAGGATAGGTATAAGTAATGGACAAGGAATAACCTTAATCATATCCAAAGGTACATCCACTAAGATTCTTCATGTATGTTCCAGGACAGTCTCAGATTGTACTAGTCCTGAATCATGGTCCTATAAATTACTAAAGCAATGGGACATGCATGTCTTATTTTGTATCTGAACTCAAGGTGAACACTGCATATGGATTGGGATCCAAGCAAGTTTCCATAGTTATCCAAGCAACATAGACATATCTAGCTTTATATGCATCTCATGTGACGATAAAATCTGCGATATGAATTTTCTCTGATATTTATTAGACTACATAGTAAGGCAATTGGTTGAAGGTTTGCAATTAATGCAACAGCTTCAATTTTTAATAATGTATCTCCTTGTGTACCCTATGCGAACACCTTAATTCCTAAACCAAATACATCATGCGTCTTCTAGGCTAGCTGAAGCTTGCATGAATTGTCTCTGTCCTTGGTTAATTTCTAGGTGTTATGAGAAAGCAAATACAACCTTAAAGATGAAAATGAGAAGTTAATATCAATTTAGTAGTAGTTAGCGCGCCAAGTAGAGGGATAATTATACTCTTATAATTTGTAGTTTAGATGGCCATTCATAAAGAAAGTATTAGTTAGAGGAACTATCCTTGAACTATCGCCAACCGCAACAGAAAAAAGAATCTTGTCTTTCAAATTTACATGTCATTTCACACAACCAACCCAAAAATAATAAAAGGAGCTATATAATTCCCTTCATCCCTCCATAGTTACTCAAACCTAGCTTTGTTGCTAACCCCCACTCCCCAAATTTTGATTAATTTTCCTTCATCCTATAGCTTTTGATGCCTTGAAACTCAATCCATTACAGTACAAGAACACCAAACACTTGCTTAAACCCCACTTGATTGCTTCACCTTCCTCTATTCCTCTCTCTCCCTCTCCGTCACTCCTAACCCTCCCTAATACTCTCAACTTAACTTGATTCTCAAGCACACATTTCTTTTGACCACTCTGTCATTATATCACCCTATTAAATCGTTCAACTGTCTGAAAACCTCTCTAACCCTCTTGACTCCTCGATCTCTTTCGAGGAAATGGGTCGACATTCTTGCTGCCTTAAGCAGAAGCTAAGGAAAGGGCTCTGGTCTCCTGAAGAAGACGAGAAGCTTTTCAATCACATTATCAGATTTGGAGTGGGATGTTGGAGCTCTGTTCCTAAGCTAGCAGGCATTACACCTCGTTACTCTATAGCCATTTTCTCCTTTTTCTGTCTTCTCGCTTCTTTGCGTTCTCTATGCTACCTCAATGAAACCGTGTATATTTTCCATGTGAATAATGCAGGATTGCAGAGATGTGGGAAAAGTTGCAGACTGAGGTGGATAAATTATCTGAGGCCAGACCTCAAGAGAGGTACCTTCTCACAAGAAGAAGAGGATATCATTATTGGTCTCCATGGTCTCTTGGGCAATAGGTACCCTCTCTCACTATAGCTAATTCTTCTCATTCTATATCGTACAACTAAATCATCTCCATTTTGAACCTAAAGGTGGTCTCAGATAGCATCACATTTGCCTGGAAGAACCGACAATGAGATCAAAAACTTCTGGAACTCGTGTCTGAAGAAAAAACTAAGGCAAAGAGGGATAGACCCGAACACCCACAAGCCATTAAATGATACAGAGCCAAATGCAGAAAAGCCCCCCACTTCAGATAGTTTACCGACAAAACAAGTGTTTGATCCCTTCCCAGTATTCGAATTCCAAGCAAACCTCGATACAAACGGGACTATCCTTAACAGCTACAATCAATTTGAACAAAATCTTAGTGCACCAGACTCGGGTTTTGTAGATTACGGCAGTGTGCTGAATTTCTCGGAGAATTGTGGGTATGGAGATAGCTCAAGCAATAGCAGCAATTGGAATGGTTTAGTTGGAAGTGAGGCTCTGAATTGGACTCCAGAGATTAAGGCTGAGAACGAGAAGCTGAGTCCATGGGAAGGAGCAAAAGAGAACGGATTGGGTTCTGAGGATTTCAGTGGTTTCGAGATGAGGACAGTGTGTCATGATCTTTGTGAGAATTGGGAGTTCAGCAGAGACTTTGTTTAAGTATATCTGAGGCATCTCTACTTTCATTTCCTCCTCTGGTTACAGGATGTAGACAGCATTAGAAAGAGTTGGGCGGAAAATAATAGGTCTTTCTTTCTTCTTTTTCCCTGTTTTGTCCATCTCATTTTTGGCTTTCTTGTTTAAATATGTGAATTTATTAATAAAGTTTTTTACTTAGACGCAAGAGAGCATGTTGAGAAAGCAATATCTTTTCTTGCTCTTTACTGATTTTTCTCAATTGGTTATGGACCTATGGTTGTAGGATGTTACTATCATCTAAAACATAAAATTATTGCACGCATAGACAAGCATGATACCAATCAACTATCCGATTCTTGTGGCTATCGGGTTGCAAACTGTGTAGGGACATGTCACTACTGTGTGGATATTAGTTGTCAGTGGAAGAATCTCGTCGAACCAATTCAAGAACCTGACAGGGCTATATTCTACTTATGAATGGTTTCTGCACGAGGAAAACAAAGATGAGAGAACATCACATATCAGAAAGAAGGCTTTTTTTTTTTGAAAAAAGATAAATATATGCCATAAAATTCAATCAAATAGCTTGAAGAAGCATTCTCGTGATCATTTCATGTTGATGCCTAAAATAGAATGTAGGCCGCATTTCTCTAAAGTTTTCATGAGATTACAGGCAACACGCTTTGTGCTGCCATACGGCTAGATAGTGCAACTGTACAAGACAACATCAACCTGACGTAACTGTGACACATCAAAAACTTAACTCCGTACATGTAAAACATGCAATCATTCAATTACAGCGAAACTAGTACAAAGGAGCCAATCCAATGAATCATATTTTCAACTGTATCAATCAAAGGTACATGATGATGATGGAAGGGCAACTAACTTGAGCAATTAGGCACTCACATAGTCTACAAGAATTGCCCCTTAAAAGAGACCATGAATCATACAGCTAGAAACCCAGTTGTTGGGCTTTGAGTACCAAGCAGAAAATCAGTCAACAAAGCTATCTTCATTTCGTTATCTCGATGAAGTTAAAAATATTTACTATTTCCCCAAGAAGCAGCAACAAGATCTCCACTTCATCACAACCTCTTAACGTTATCTCCGTGCACAGAAACAACACCTTCGCTCATTAAAGTAGCAAGGGCATTTCTCAGCTGTAAAAGTACGCAAATTAATTATCTCCTAAGAATTAGGAATAGAACTTAAAACACTCGAAGTGAGGTCATATGACAAACTGATACTTACATCGCTGAGGTGAATGTCCATTGAGCTTTGTTTCCTAAGCTCCTCCAGCAACTGTTACATTATTAACAGCATTGAATAAATGGGCACCTGAAGCAAAGATAACCAACTGAAGTTGTAGACAAGGTTACTGACCTCTTGTAAGCGAGTCGAGGGTCCCCCTATTTGCATTTTTTCCATTATAAGGTTACGAGTTGCTGCAACTAGATTCTCACGTTTACTCCTCTCACTCGCTGATATTCCAGTCATAATAAGATCCATGTCGATTGTCCCTTTAAAGTAGAAACTTGTGTCAGTTACTTTACCATCAAAGGAAAAGAGTAACACACTCAAGAATATAGAAAATTTCAAAGAACAATTCAGGATTTCACGATTTCTTGCAAATAAAAACAAATGATTCAATACCTGAGATGCTAAAAATTGTCCATGTAGTACTTACAATTACGATTGATGAATTTTATTTCCGCAATACTAACTACTGAAGGAAAATAAAAAATGATTCTTATTGCTGTTTTTTGTGTTTGTCAAAAGTTCATTAGAACAAATAATTGCTATCTCACGAAAACACCAAGCAATTTGGATCCATGTTTGCAACCACGTTTTATCTCTTCATCCAAAAATTCAGCTACCTATAGTTTTATCCGTGCGGCTACTTTCCAATATCTATCTTCTTATTATACCTAAGTATTTTGAATTCTCAATATTTAGCTGGCCAATCTTGACAGCCCACTTCTTGTATTATTAAGCTTATTAGGTCCCTCAGCGTCTAGGAGGGCAAGAAGAGTAGCTGACACAAATTTTCTTATTTGGAGTCTATTAATAATACCTGTGGCATGATCAGTTGCTGACTGCTGCATCGCCACATCCAGAAGTCTAAATGCCTCTTCAACATCATGTACTTCTACCTGTAAAATTCGTAATATCAAGTTACATGTTCCTAAAGAGGAATACCTTATATACAGAATTTAAAATACAAAAGAGAGTATGGCAAGATGGTTATTGTTACCAATTCCGAAAACCGCATTCGAGCTAGTGCTTCGCTGAGACGAATCAAGCTCTCGATTTGCCTGGCTGTTGCTGTTATCACCTAGCAAGAGAGTTCAATATGAGGTTTCAAGCAGATGAAATATACATGATTAACATTGTTTAGGATGAATATTCCTTTCATAAGGTGAAGTCCACTTAATCCTACATTAACCATATTACTTTTCCAGGTCCAAGTGAACGTTTGTCATAATCTTTATTCATTATTGAATGCTAAAGGGAAATTGAACATAGAAATAGTTGGCATCTGTCTAATTTAAGCATGACAAAGGATGACTTAACAAATAGCAAGGTACATTGAGCTGTGAACCTCATATAAGCTTCATGTGCAATGTCAGCTAGATTCAGGTACCAAAAACCACAAAATTTTCAACAAACAACACATAAGAATATGGGAACTGCATTTATGAACTACTAAAAGTTAGGTATTTCACTTTATGGATACTATTTTTCCAAGGAGTAACTATTTGTACCTTCTTACTGCTCCCAGGAGAGTTCCCCCTTTTCCTCATTTCAACATAACCACGAGTCAGTTCTTCAGCTGCTTCATCAGATAGTCGGGGATGAATATGCTTCCTTGCGTAGCTGATATATGATGTCAATGTAGGAAGGTCCAAGACATCCTGGACTATATTCTAAAAAGTAGAAAGGAAGAAAGTCAGGGGAATTAGAATGAAAGCAATTTTAGAGCAAATAAAAACTCAATATCACTTGAGCTACAAATAACCCATATAACAAAAAAAAACTGTGTACTTTATTTTAATTTAAACTAGAGGAGATGTTGGTAAAGATCTATATTTAGGGAAACAAGGATTCAAATGGTTGAGCTGGAAGTACTTAATAGATAAGGAAATTTAGAAATTCAGATGTATTCTATCTTTCGGATATTCAAGAGGGTTATTCATGCTTCTTTTGGTCTGAATGGGTGCACAATAAAAATTCAAATTACATGATTTGTGTCAAAGAAAACAAATATTCCTAGGCATCAAGATCCATAATCACATTTTCATGATACTAAATTAAATTCCATATATCATTAATACTTATGATCACAGTGCTTGTGCATTGATTATCTTCCTATAATTTAAGGACAGAAGTCAAGATCCAAAACCCACTGGATTTAAAAACATAGGGAAAAACCAGATAACCATGCAATTTAAGACCACTAGCTTGGAGTTTCAAGTGTCTGTCCACCATTTATTCTATAGGACAACAACTCTCATTTATTTGTTTGCCGGTTTAGTTTTCCTAGATTACATACAAAAGCAAAGATAAAATAGGACTCAAAAGGTCTTAAGGAAAAACCTCAGGGTTCTCAAAATGCAGGGCAACAATATGCTTAGCCAGGCGCCTGTCTGTTTGTTCATCAGCTTTATCCAGAATAAGGTAAATCAAATCAAATCTGACATCATATAGAATGCAATGTTAAAATGATAATGTTTGAGAACAAACTAAAAAATTCTGGAAGTACTGATTGTCACCTAGAAAGCAAGGTTGGAGGAAGATGTATGTTTTCAATCACAGATAATCGAGGGTTATAACGAGACCCACTTGGATTTGCACAAGCTAAGACTGAAGTCCGAGCATTAAGAGAAGCTATGATCCCAGCCTTTGCAATTGATACTGTTTGTTGTTCCATAACCTGAAACAACCACAGGTAGACATATTCACACTGCAGCTCTCCATCACTATAACAAAACAGACCATAAATAACTAGAAAAACTGAAAAAAAGGAATATATATATATATATATATATATGAGGAATATGGTATGTTTGGTACCAAGCACAAAATTTATGCTTGATAGTGATGTGGCATATTATCCTCCACTCATTCAAATGGGGGACCACATTCACATGGGTTGAATGTGGTCCCCCCAATTGAATGAGTGGATGGGAATGAGACACCTCACTACCAAGCACAAAATTTGTGCTTGGTACCAAGCATACCCATTTCTCTCTCTCTCTCTCTCTCTCTCTCTATATATATATATATATATATATAAATGTGTGTGTGTGTGTACACATATATAGATACTAGTGTGCACCCCGTGCAAAGCACAACCTCCATTTTCTTATTTCTTCTACAGTAATTCTGTATTTAAATACAATTTTTTGTAAGTGCTATAGTAATATTTTTTTGTAAATGTTATAGTATCCCGTTTGAGCTACAGTAATATTACCCCAGTAAGAATTTATTGTAATATTTACTGTAGCATGAGTAGTGAATCTTGGATGCTCCAATTATTATAGAAAAATAGATAAATATGTATACATATATGTACATACAGATATATGTACATATATGCACATATATGTATATGTATATATATTCATATATATATATATATACATATGTGTGTGTACATATACATATCTATATGTATATACATATATATGTATATATATATATATGTATATATTACAGATATATTATAGTATATATATATATACTATATATATGAGAAATATGGGAGAACTTTGCGTACCAAGTTGCTTAAAGCACACTTAGTAGTGATGTGGCTAATCTTGCTCTACATCCACACCTCGAAGATAGAGCTCAAACTACCCTTCACAACCGTCCAATGTAGATGTAGGACAAGGTTAGACCACATCACTACCAAGTTGTTTGGAGCACTTAGTACCAAGTTATTCTCTTCTCGTTTCTCTCTTCTCTCTCTCTCTCCTCGCTTCCTACTATATACTATATATATATATATATTATATATTATATTATATATATATATATATATATACACATAGATATAGATATATGTATCTATATCTATGTATATACACATACATATAGATATACATATCTTATGTATCTACATATACATGTCTATATGTATCTACATATATATGTATGTGTATATAATATATATATATATATAAATAATATATATATTATATATATATATTTATATATATATATATATATATTATAAATATATAACATATTACATATATAGATGTATATACACATTAGATATAGAGTATATGTACATATATAGATATATAGATGATATTACATATAGATATATATATATATATATATATATATATATATATATAGAGAGAGAGAGAGAGAAATATGAAGAACATTGGTACCAAGTTTTTTCATTGAACTTGGTAGTGAGGTGGACAAATCTGACCCCTACATCAATCCTCAAAAATAAAACCTCTATTTTGGAGTAGGTGAAAAGTGATCGAGACTGTATTTTTGAGGCGTGATGTAGGGGCCAAATCTATCCACGTCACTACCAAGGTTCTCCATATTTCTCATATATATATACACACACACATATACATATCTACATGTACATATATATACACATGTACAAATATATATAGAGAGAGAAATTGGTATGTTTAGTACCAAGCACAAATTTTTGTGCTTAGTAGTGATGTGGCATATTCCCCTCCACTGATTGAAATCGAGCTCATAGTCGCATGGGTTAGGGAGTGGTTGGGAATTAGAATGAGTGGATGGGATTATGACACCACACTATCAAGCACAAAATTTGTGTTTGATACCAAGCATACTCATTTTTCTCATATATATATATATATATATATATATATATATATATATATATATATATATATAATATATATATATTGTCGTGGTGTGTGTGTGTGTGTGTGTGTGTGTGTGTGTGCGCCAATATACATTGTCATAGTGTATAATATATTGTGCTGTGTGTATATACACTAAAGGAGCGCAGCAAAAACGGTGTATGCCTTCCGCGCTTACTAAACACAAAAAGTTTGCTGACTGGTAGCTGACGGCGTGACATTAAGTCTCCTCCACTTATTTCAATGTCTACATATGCTTCTCATGCACCTTCCTTCAACTCATGCCTAATGTTTTTCCCCATTGAATGAATCGAGTGAAAGGGAATTGTGCCACCTCACCAACCAAGCACCAAAATTTTATGCCTCGCTACCTAAACCATACCTACTTTCTTATATATGTGCACACACACACACACACGTGTGTGTGTGTGTGTGTGTTATGTATTAACTGTGATGTATGTATGCATGTTATGTTGTACACAAACACACTACACACACACACACACACATAATATATATATATATATATATATATATATATATAATATTTATATTTTATAAAGTATACCCCACATTACAAATATATATTGAGGTACACACAAATATAATAGAGAGAAATATGACTATGTTTGGTACCAAACATAAATTTTATACGTGCGTTGTGAGGCCTGACATAATCCCCTCCACTCTTTAAACTAGGCCGCGAACCACAGTGTCACATGGTGTTGAGCGAGTGCAATGGAATATACAACCGATTTGAATCTGAGTGGATGTGTATGTCGCCTCACTTACCAAGCCCATAATTTTTATGCGTTGGCTTACCAACGCAGTATCCATTTTATTATACATGCTGTATATATATATACAACAACACACATAGTGTGGTGTGTGTGTGCTGTGTATATATATATATATATATATTGTGTGTGGGCTGTGTGTGTACATAATATATACTATATAAGATGCAGCAGAAATGGTGTGATGCTCTGCGTGACAAGCACAATATTTTGCTGCTGGTATGTGAAGCGTATCCTATTCTCATCCACTCATTTCCAATTCTCAACCACTACCAAACCCAAACCTGAATGTTGGGCACCTGATTTCCAGATTGAATGGAAGAGGAATATTGGTCATTCCCCTTACCAAGCCAAAAACTTGTGGCTTACTACCAAGCGCATACCAATTTTTCTCACTATGATTAATATATATATATATACTATCATATATATATATATATATATATATATATATATATTTAGCAGAGCAGCGAGAGAGAGATAAAGAGGAGGAAAAAAGTGGTATGCTTCGCGTACCAAACACAAATATTTGTGCTATATTAGTTGAGCCGTTGTTATTTCTCGATCTCAACTCATTTTAATTCTCAACTATTCTCAACCACTGCTGAATGTGGGGTCTCGCATTCAATGCAGTGCGAGCAGAATATGTCATCTCCCCTACCGAAGCCCATAACTTTTTGTGTTTTGCGTTACCAAGCATAACCATTTTCTCATATTATATACGTATACTATATATATACTATATTATATATATATATATATATATGATATATATTGAGAAAAATGCGGTATGCTTGGTAGTAAGCCGCTGCGCATAATCCCCTTACTCATTCAAGCTGTTGCATATCCCATGCACTCCTCAACCCATATGAATGTGATCCCTAATTTGAAATGAGTGCCGCAGGACTTGTGGTCAACCTCACTACCAAGCCACAAAATTTGTGCTTGTAGCCAAGCACTACTTATATTTTCTCTCTCTTCTTCTACTCCTCCTCTCTCTCTCCTCTATACTATATATATTATATATATATACTACTATATAAATATATTATATATCATATATACTATATTAATATACACACACACCACATACTACATACTATGTATATGTATGTATGTATGTATTGTATGTGTATATTATATATTATATATATATATATATATATACTATATATTATACATACATTACATACAATACATACATATACATTGCTACGTATATGTGTGTGGTTGCTGTATATTACTATTATATATAATACATACATACATACATACATACATACATACATACATGTAGTATATACTATACACTATTACATGGTATATATAATACGTAAACATGTATATATATACGATTAATATATACATATACAAATTATATATACATATACATATCTATATTACACTATCTATATATGTACTATAACACATATATAATTTTATACCCCCCCCCCCCCCCCCCCCCCCCCCCCCCCCCCCCCCTTATGTGTGTGTTGCTGTACCGTCGCCGAGGTATCTCCACGTTTGTCTATCATATCCGGCCGTGTGTGTGTATATATTATATATATGATATATATATATTAGAGAGAGAGAGAGAGAGCAAAGCCTGTGTAACTTAAGTTGGATAGCAAAAGTTATCCACCAAACTTTTTTAGCCACTCATAATTGCCTAGGAATCTTGCATGCATATTGGAAAATATTTTTATATTAACAAATGAGCTGACTAGGAAGCTTTGGTGCCGACATCAACTTAAGTTGCATAGGATGTCTTACTCTCTCTCTCTCTCTCTCTCTCCTCCTCTCTCTCTCTGCTCTCTCTCTCTCTTATAATATATATTATTATATATATATATATATATATATTATATATATATATATATTAATACGCTATAATATTATAATATTACATATATATGTATATAGATATTAATATGTAATATATACATTAGTGTGTTTTGTTTTTTTATTGGGGGTGGCGGGCGCGGCATGGGGTGATAAGGAGCCTGCTTTCGCCGTCCCTTTCTACTTGGCTCTTTACTCAACTGGTATATGCACCCTCCCGGTGCGGCGCCGCCGCTCCGCACTTTCTGGTGCACGTCGCCACCACGACTGATCATCAATGTC
>NC_033798.1:111180910-111181763 GCF_001876935.1 Asparagus officinalis | reverse complement strand
GAAGGAGGGGACTGAAGTTCAACAGTTTGGCTATAAAAGCAGTGACAGATTCAAGATTGTTATGGGGGCTAGAAAACTCTACCGACCTCATGTAACATACTACGAGCATTGTCAGACATCTTATCAAATTCATCTATACAGCAGAAGGAGGGGACTGAAGTTCAACAGTTTGGCTATAAAAGCAGTGACAGATTCAAGATTGTTATGGGGGCTAGAAAACTCTACCGACCTCATGTAACATACTACGAGCATTGTCAGACATCTTATCAAATTCATCTATACAGCAGACACCTTTATCGCTAAGGACCAATGCTCCGCTCTCCAGAACCTATGTGCAGGCAACACCAAATACTCAGAATGAACTATCAGTATGTTGAAGATGAACTAAAAAATACAATTTAAAAGGACATCAAAGGTCACATACTGTTTCTCCAGTCTCTGGGTCTTTTGCTACATAGGCTGTAAGTCCCACAGCAGAGCTTCCTCTTCCACTGGTGTAAATACCACGGGGAGACAATTTATGTATGTACTGGAGTAGCTGGGATTTACTGGTTCCTGGGTCTCCAACAAGTAGAATATTGATGTCTCCACGGAAGCTAGCACCAGAGTTAAGTTTAAGAGCAATTCCTCCAAAAAGCTATAGAAAGATAATAGAAAACATCAGTTTTTGAAAACAAATGAAGCTATGGATAAATGAATGGATGTTAGTATTCAATAGAGAAGCAAACTTGTGCTAGACCAAATCCCGTAGGCACGACAGTAAAAAATATCTAGACAACACAAGTGGCAAAGGCATAGAACACAAAGTAGGCCGTCTAAAGCTCTATTTTAGAGATTAGATCTACTAGGGCAT
>NC_033798.1:111172958-111180900 GCF_001876935.1 Asparagus officinalis | reverse complement strand
CCGAAGAGAAAAAAAGAAAAAGAAACACTGCATGCATAAGGGAAACACCCAAAAAGCTTTGGTTGAAAACACTGCATGCATAAAGGAAACACCCAAAAAGCTTTGGATCGACTTGATTACTATCTTAGCTATTACACAAATAGGTTTTAAACTTAAACCTCATGATACGTTGTATGTAATTTTTGTATTGCATAATAGGATTCCTCTTCTCCATAGAGATACAATAAAAATTATTGAAACCTGGCAAAGAAGACCCCTTTTGACGTCATCCAACTCCCATATGTTTGGTGCTAGAGACCGGGTAAGCCTATCATAAATATCTGGCAGCTTTGAGAGTTCCTTCAGTTTCTCAACCTAACATATTCAAACAACAGCATCATTCAATCAGGAAAATACTACCTGTTTCCGTCCAATTTGGGTCAGTAGTAGAAAGAAAAAGACTAAAACCTTATCTCGATATTCTGGGGATTCATCATCACCATTGATTCTTGTTGTAGAGGAGTTATTGTTGTCACATTCCATTGGATCTTCAATATGCATCCGTGATTTATCTGTCTTCTTCAAATGAAGGCAGTCGATATATGTCTGTAAAAACAGTGTTGAAATAGTTTTAAGGAACAGCCTTCACTCCTATAGGAGAACAACTGTAAGAAGAAAGCATACCTTAAAAAGAGATTTTACAGTTCTATGAGCAGGACCCACTCTAACACTCATAGCCCTGTATACACCTGTAACCTACAAAGGAAATCTAATATCAGAATATAGAACGGAAGTAAAACTTCTAATGCAACAGAAATTGTGCCCTCTAAAAGAGTTGTTTTGTGCTCGTCTGAGGACTCCTTACCTCAACTCTATCTCCTGGTTTCCCAGAGTCTACGAGTTTGTCATGCATTAAAATGCTGACTGTGTGAGGAGTGCCTCCTTCAGGAATTTCATCTGGGGTCTCCTGCAACTTCACTATCTGTTTGTCTGCAAATCTAATTAAGAATAATTGCCAAGTTAAAGCTTGAAGGCTCTTTAAAGGTAGCAACTAAAAGCATAAGCATGGGGATAGTTACCTGCACCGATTATGAACCAGTGTCATGGAGTTCACCGCTAGACATTCCTGCCTCCCGCACCTGGTTGGTTCATTTATACGGCCTAAAAATGAAAGAACTATTGTGTTAGGCTAGCAAAGCAACAAAACAGAATAAATATGCTAAATATTATACTAACCCAGATATAAGGAAATTATAATATTTGTTTGCCAAACAAGAACTTGTGCAAACAATACAGGAAGTTCCATTAAATTATGATAATTATTATTAAGAAACAGTATCTGTATCTGGCTTGAGATTTCTAAGTATTGTTTGCAAGTTTAGAGGTCAGGTTGGTTTTCAATTTTACTTGTTCTTAGGACATAGCTAACATATAATGGACAAGCTGCTCCAAAATATGTAAGCGTGATATTTAACACATTGAGAGGGAAGATAATACAGAACTAAAAAGCACAAGTCTACAGCCTCAAAAAAGAGGAACTTTTCCATGATGCAAGTTGATAGTCAAAAATGTTCAAGAAGAATTGTCATTCCAATCTATTTGATCTAGCTGGTTTGATGGGTAATCCAAGATAAGTGAATCAGGAGCTAAGTAGGCAATAAATAATCAAAGCAACCAATTCACCCTCTTCAGCCAATTTTATGGATGATATGATTGCTAAAAGTGATCATGCTTTACGGACTAGAAAAACAGTCACAACCAAATTCATTTTGACACTGATAGACCAGTACACAATGCTTTTGCAAGCATGGACTAGTACAGACTCAAGTTCAACAAGTTTTCTTAACCTACACAATGTTGATTACATAAGTTGCGTGAATAAATTAATCTTAAAAGACATGCTTTTTCCTTGCAAATGGTTTAGAACGAATAAGCTATTCATTACTAGCAAGAAAAACTATTACTACTCGGACTTGGATAAAAATATATATATAACCAAACTGGTTTCTATCTCAATCAATAGATAAATCAACTATTTCAAAATTTTAGTTGTACCTCGGTCAACCATAATCGGATCAGAGTAGTAGCCACATATCAAACAACGAAAAATGGCTTCCTTCACCTCCGGTATAATTGAGCTGCTTCGGATGATCATTCCCTTGACAGAAACCATCTTCTCAATATCTATAAAATGTAACCCAAAAAGTTTAACCTACCAAATAACCAACAAAAACTCCATGCAGCAAAAAGTTATGATTCTGTACCAGACGGGTTGAGGTTCCTCATAGAAACTGAGGATTTCAAATTATAAATCCTCGTCTGAATATGCTTCTCAAACAATGGATCAATCCTCGCAACCAAATCCATCAAAACAATGTCAAATATGGCAAGGACTTCAAGTGGGTACCTCACCATTTTCCCATACAAATCAGGATCATGATCAAACACATCATGGGCATCAACATCCAGTGACTCCCCGCCATCCAACTCCATAATCCGATGAACCATCCTCATGTACTTCCCTTCCTCCATTGCCATATCAGCACTCCCAGCACTAGACTGTTGTGGGTCCCGGAAGTGGCGGAGGAAGCGCAGGATAGCGGAGTTGACATCCTGGACACTGATGTTGGTTCCCCATACAAAGACCGGGGTTGAATCCATCGCATCGTCGTCCATGGCCGCATCGTCATCACCAGCATTGGAGGAGGCCGGCGTTGAGGGCGTGGCTGGAGTGGTGCTCGGCCACGCGGCGGCGGGAGGAATGGCGGTGGAGAATGGATGAGGAGGGGATAGGTGGCGTCTGGTAATTGAAAGGGGATGAGTTAGGGTTGCGCCGCTGGCGGCGGCCATCACGAGTGGAAGGTGTTGGGTTCGACTGGGGAGGAATTGGTGTTAGGGATTGGACTTGTGTTGCCATTTGGGGATGATGAGCCTGCGAAATTAGAATCAATCATCAGTTCACCTAATTTCTTTAAGGGTCTAGTGAAATTCTTTTTCCTGAAAATTTTGAAAAAAAAAAATTAAATCTGTTCTAGAACAAACTGGAGAGGCCTAAACCTAACCCTAATCCAAAAGCACCAGTTACTGAAAGAAAAAAGTCATCTTTTAACAAAAATGTGTGAAACCAAAAGCAAGTGATATGCTCAAGACCAGTCATAATGACAATGCATCAAATAAATCTAACACCTCGCAAAACCCTAAGCCCATTCTTCCGAATGTAAACTAAATCAGAGATTACCAACAAATGTAACAGCAATAACTCGATGAAGAGAAATAGGAGAAAGAAAACAGCCAATCTTACAAAAGGAACACAATCGCAGACCCCAATATCTAATTTCTTGAATAAAAAAGGCAGCCCACGAAGAAAATTTAAAAAGGGAAAAAAGAACAGTAGAGGGAGAAGTACTAACCAATCGGCGAGGAATTAGGGTTTTGGCGCTGGCGGCGACCGCGGCGACTTGTGGGAGTGGGTCGAATAGGGGACGAATTGGTGTCAGGGATTGGGCTTGTGTTGCCATTCGGAGATGATGGGCCTGCAAAATTACAATCAATCATGATGCTAAAATCAGACCTAATTACTTGAAGGGTCTAGTGAAAAATTCACCCTTTTTCCCAAATTGTTCGAAGAAATAATAGCTTTTTTCAGGAATTAAGACCTAAACCTAACCCTAATCCAAAAAAATCCAGCCGTCACTGAAAGAAAAAAGTCATCTTTAATCCTAATTTGTGCAAGAAGAAGCAAATGGATCTCCTCACAGTAATCACGATGACAATGCGCCATATCAATAAGAACGTATTGCAAAACCGTAAAACCCTATCTTGAGGAAGATTTAACTAAATCAGAAAATTACAATAAATACAATCCAAAAAAAAACAGCAAGGGAAGTACAAGAATAATAAGAAAAGATTCAATCTTTCGAAAAAATAAAGCAATCACATCACAAAATCTAATTTTTAGAATAAAAAGGCAGCTCCAAAGAGAACATTTTCACCAAAAAAATCTATAGAGAGAGAGGGGTGCTAACCGGAGTAATCGGAGGAGGCCATGACGAAAGGCAAGAAATGAGATTGAAAATGGGACAAAGAAAGACGAAGGCCGAGAGGTAAGAAGGGGGAATGTGGCGGAACGCGCTGCTCTTCCCGCCAAGAATGAAGGGTCCTGATTTAACGCGCTTTGGCACTGAACCCGGTTATTTTTTTTAACCTGAAGGATGTCAACCGGCAACAGCTCAGCCCTGTCTATTCTTTGTTTTTGTCACGTGATCTACACGTGACATCGTAAAAATATGAACAGGAGGGCTTTCTCTCTTTTTTTTTTTTTTTTAAATATTACTCATCCCATAATCGAACTCAAAACTGTAAAAGCAAGGGCAGCAAGCTCTCACCGCCCGCTCTTAAGGCCTACGTGACGGTAGGAGCTCGTGCAAACCCTCTAGCAAGCTCTTAAGGAGCCGCTTTGGGCTGGCGTGGCACGGAGCTTGGGAGCTCGTGCCACGGAGCTCCCAAACGCTTTACAAATTTATGGAGCGTTTGGGAGCTCCCAAGTATTAAAATTTTATTTTTTACAAAAAAACCCCTATATTTGAACCCGGAACCCAGCTTCAAAATGTGTGTTAAAAAATTAGCCGTTGAGTTTAAAAATTAGTCGTTGAACAGTAGAAAATTCCTATAAATTCTCAATTCACTACATAAATCATTCCACACAACTCTCTCAAAAAAAACTCTATATTTTTCTATCAAATTACAAATCTCATGGATCCCTCCCAAAACTTTTATTCGCAACTCCTTAACGGTGAAGGATCGACCTTATACCCGCCGTTCTATGCAAACGTCATAGAAGAAGGTCACCCCATCGAGTTCTCGCAATCGGCAACACAACAAGTGTCACCCCAAGAAACACCGACCACACCATAAAGAAGAAGAAGGCTTACACGCGATCCGAAAATTGGATTGTCCACAAGAATAAGCTTCTTGTGTCTGCTTGGCTGAACACGAGCCAAGACGCCATCCAAGGTACGGGGCAACACAAAGATAAGTTTTGGCACAGTGACAGAGCTAACAACTACTTTATTCCAATACTCCACCGATCCAACAAGCCGCACACCAAACCAAATGATACATCGTTGGTCAACGATTCAATTGTCCGTCAACAAGTTCTGTGGGTGCATTGCTCAGATTGAAGGAAGACAAAGATCTGGTATGGGAATTATTGACCACGTAAATATTTAACTTATATGTTTTTATGTAAACACCATAGCATTGAAGAGAGAAATATATATATTTAATTATGTTTAATTATTCTAAATTTAAGTCTTGCGTAGACTGCAGAAGTAAAAGAATTATATCAATCTCTTTATGTTAAGCCATTCGTGTTTGACCATTGCTGGGTTGAGTTGCGTCATCATTAAAAGTGGATCCAAAAAATGGAAACGTACAATAATATTCGATCACAGTCGAGAAGAACCATGTCATCATTAAAAGTGGATCCAAAAAATGGAAACGTACAATAATATTCGATCACAGTCGAGAAGAACCACAAACTCTGATTCCCCACCAAACAATTCCATGCCAGCGACCCCCATTGAGTTGAACATTGACTCGGATGATGTTATAGCAATGCCTGAAGGGAGGAAAGCGATAAAGCTCAAGAGGAAACAAAATGTAGAAAACTCTGAGTCAGCTAAGTCCATCATGGGAGAGGCTTTTGCGTGGATGAAGCAAATCACCAATCAAAAAATGGATCTAAAACAGAAGAAACAAGGTGACGATATCATGAAGATGGATCTCTCAACACTCAATTCAGTTCAACGATAATACTTTGAAATGCGTCAGGCAGAGATATTGGAGAGGTGGATGTCTAAGGGTTCCTCCTAATTATCATATATTACCTTGTATTAGATTTATGGTTGTACTCGCATCGCATCCTCATTAGTTCTTCCTAATCATCAAATATTATATTGTATTAGATTTATGATTCTACTTGAAGTTGAAATTTTTGGCATTGAATGAAAACAACTACTTTATTGAAAATAAAATTGGAGTAGTACAACAACTCGAAGACCGCAGGTTACCTCGAAGACCGTGTGCGCTCCCTCGAAGGTCGTATCCAATGGTTAGAAATGAAATAAAAAATGTTTAAATATAATTGAAAGTAATGAGTAGAAAATTTAAAATAGAAGATGAATTTTTTATATGGTTAGAGCTCCTAACTAGGAGCTTGTTGGAACTCCATAAAATAATGAGAGCCTCCCAAGGCTTATTTTTTAAATTTTTTATTCTAAAATGATTGAGGGCTCTTGAGATATTGTTGACTAAGAATCCCAACTGGGAGCTTGCTGGACTTGCTCTAAAAGCGATATTAAAACCTCCTAACCATTCGGGTTATCCGCATTGAGTAATGCATTCCATTCTTTGACTACTTATAATGCTTATGCATACATTATGCTCGTGCTTACATAGTTTGATTTGGTTTCTTTGAATTTTGCATTGTATAAAAAAATTTATTTGGGTTATTACTCCTTCAAGTATAGATAACTTGAGGTAGAGTTGTTTCTTATGAGGGGTTGTTTGGTCAATTTACCAAAAAAAACTTGAAACGTATTTTACTACTTGAAACCTATTTTAGAGGTTTTAGGGCTAAAATGAATTTCATGAAAAAACTTGACGTGACAGAGCTATCAAGACTTCTTTTACGTAAATTATCAAACCAATCAGTAAAAAATGTAAAATATTTTTTATCCTGAGATTTCTAAAGGTGATGTGACAAGCATATGAAAATCAAATTTACTTTTTTGCAATGTGAACCAAACAAGCCCTAGATAAAACACAATTTAAGGACGTGGATAATTTTTATATTAAATTTTAAAATTTAAATTAGATGGCTTAAAAGTTAAAAACCAATTCCCTCCTTTATGATGTCCCTTTTTTATACTATTTCAAAATTAAAACAAAAGAAACGCTACCTCACTTAAAAGTTTGTGAATAGTTTTTTTCAAATTTTAAAATTCAAATTAGGAAGGGATGCATGATATTTTTTTAGATGCGAGATTAATAATAAATAACTGACATCTTTTTACGTATAAAAGAGAATTTAAACAATTTTTTTCTATATCTACTCTTTTATGCAGTTTAACTTATATTTTCGCTCGTAGAGGGGTAGATTCGAAAAAAAATTAAAATGTCTCACTTGATTCTCCTATCCATTTAGGATTTTAGTTCTTCTCTTAATTTGACAACCAATTCAAATCATAGTAGTAGTAATTGTTATGGTATTCTCATTCGTCAAATTGCAACACATTGCCCAACAATGGACATGTGTACTTCATGCTATGCCCCAATCAAGTTGGTGGCCAAACACTATTAAGGATTCTGACTTAGTCAACTCTTCGAGTCAACATTCTTTAATGTCGACTCGAAGGGCGGTACCAGTCGACCATCTCGTCGAAGATGACTCGTCATGAGCCCACTCGACCAGATGCCACACGCCTCGTGAGGACGACTCAAAAGGCATTACTTATCGATGAAGCTAAATGACTTTTTCCTTGAGCCTCTCCCACTGGCAACGTGTTAGCATTGTATTTAATGCATGATAGGTGCATCATGCCTCTATCCCTGATAGCCTTCATGACTCATCGGACCACATATGCACCGTCATATCTCCGATCACTTCCTATTTCATGCTGAGCTGATTGCCCATCCAGTTGTCAACCGATACCTGTAAAGTAGGTGCTGACTCAGCTATCAGCCCACACTTTGCCACCGTCATTCTACGTTCAGCCGAAGTGACCGATCTACCCTTATACCCTCGGTATAAATGAAGGTACTATTCTAACTTAGCAAGGGTTGATCTTTTTTTGAATCGATCTATTGATCTTCTTATTGATCTTGATCTATCTTTTTAGAGATACTCGAATCTGATTTTTAAGCAGATATATTGCACACACAAGAACTCTCGTAGTTCTTC
>NC_033798.1:111170277-111172948 GCF_001876935.1 Asparagus officinalis | reverse complement strand
CTCAAGTTCACTAGTTGACTTGATTGTCGGAGGAACCACGGGGGACCCAAGTCCCGTCCTCTTATGAGTTTCTACTTTTGCAGATTTTTAGCCGCTCAAATCAAGAACCTGATATAAAGTCGGGGAAGAAAGCGGCCCCTTACTCAACAACCCCATCCAATCACAGATACAACTGACTGTGTGATCACTTAACATCAACAGTTTGACGCCCAACGTGGGGCCTCTATCTTTTTTTGAGAAAACATATCGGGTTCTGAGCATGGGTCTGATCCATTTTGCCCTGGACCACATCAGAGCTACGTTACTCGAGCCTAGCTTGAGGAAACATCTTAGAAGCTTTCTCAATCTCTCCAAGAGTAATTTGCTACCCTTTAGAAGTGTAAATTTTGTTTTACCAAAACGGGGGTTTCGTTTGTATTGATAAGAATAGCTTATTACAAACTAATGAATCAAAATTATAACAGAAATTGAGGGAAGACCCTCCTTATTTAACGTGGGGACTTTGGTAGTGATAGGACGCCTTGCTCGGTTCTCGCACCGAGTCTGCTTTCCTTGGACGATTCGATCTAGGTTGCTGGTGAGCTTCAGTACGCAGTAGAAGCTCGTGCTGGTCGAGTTCGAGTCTCTGAGTTTAGTAGCGGTCAGGGTCCAAAGCTGGGAGAAGGTGCTACAGTGCAAGGATCATGCAAAGAGCCCGTCGTCAACTCAATCGAGAGTTGAGAGCTAATGGTCCAGCTAACTAATTGAATTAATCAATTACCTGCGAACCTCCTTCCTATAGCTAGGAGAGGCTCTTAAATAGAGGAGAGACGGCGTGGTCACTCCCTTGAATCATGGGATGTGACCACACACTGTTGGGGGATACCATGCTTCTCACTTGTACTATGAGCGGCCACTTGATGGGCTCGGAGCATTGTACTTCTCTCCTTTACATCGTGGGAAACGGGAAGGCCCATCCCTGTACGTGATGTAGTAGCCGCCAGGTACTCTGACGAGTTTGGCGAGTTTGTTGATTGCAAGCGAATTTGGCTCTTGACTTGTGCAGGTGAGTTCAGCTCTTGAGTAAACCTAACTCATGTGGGCGAGTCAAGCGTGCAGACGAGGGTAGCGACACCGTTGATTCAACTGGTCACTCGTACTGTGGACGGCCGCTTGATAGGCTCGGAGTACTGTGCTCATTCCCTTCAAATTGTGGGAAATAGGAAGGCCCATCCCTGTACGTGATATTACGACCATCAGGTACTCTAGCGAGTTCATCTATCGCGGGCGAATTCAGCTCTTAACTCGTGCAGGCGAGTCGAGTAAGTAGACGAATTTCAGTCACTTGGATGATCTTGACTCGTGCGGGCGAGTCAAGCATGCAAGCGAGTTTGGTGATTGCATGGGTTTGACTGGTCATTCGTACTGTGGATGACCGCTTGATGGGCTCGGAGTATTATGCTCCTTCCCTTCACGTCATGGGAAGGCCCATCCCTGGACGTGATATTACGGCTGCCAAGTACCCTAGTGAGTCTGTGGTTAGAATGTTGATCGTCTGGCTGATCATCTGGACACGTAGGCTGGTTCGGCTCTTGAGTAAACTTAACTCGTGCGGGAGAGTCAAGTGTGCAGGCGAGTTTCTGATCGCCTAGTGGATCGCCGGCTACGTGGGCGAATTTTGTGATTGCGTGGTCTTGGCTCGTGCTGGAGAGTCAAGCATTGTTGGCCTTCTTGTTTTGATGATGATTAATAAACAATTTACTTCTAATGTTGTTTGTCTAGTATTTGTGTTTATTTATTTATTGTAGACAAACAACATGTTGGAGGATGGATGGAATCAAGCTTTCACGATCATATCCAATGGAGGTTAGCGGAATTGTGGAGTGAAGCCTATACAATTCAAGTTGAAGATCCAAGTTCAAGCTTCATCCGCAGAGTGTACCAAGTCAAGCTTATTGAAGATCAAGATTGCTTGGGTAACTTAATTTAGGTGTTTATATTATGTGTGTTGATACTTTAAGCTCAATCATATATACACACACGTATTTGATTTATATATATATATATATATTTTGTTTCATATTCTATTATGTTTAAGAATATATTGCATAGAATATGCAATTCTATGTAAATATTGTTTTCTTCGTTTATAGACTTAACAATAATGATATACATCTTCTATTAAGTCTATATAATTATTTTGTAAAGTTTTAAAACATGGTTTAGCCAAAATGTTAAAATTCATGTGTTTACATTTTTATGTTTTGGACATACTTGCAAAATACATGAGTTTTCACAAATGGGAAATGCAATTTGAAAAATTCTTTTTGTAACATGTTTATAATCATTTTCCAAAGTTTCATAATTTTTAGACTTCATTTGTTATTTTTAACATATTTTAAAAAGTCTCAATAATCTGTTTTCAAACCTGGTAAACTATGTATATCAGTTCACGGTCGACCGCGCGTGCCTCTGCGGTCGACCGCACTTCATCCAGAGACTGCATCTGCATTTTATCAGATCGCGATCGACCGCCCTTGGCTCTGCGGTCGATCGTAATTTTTCCAGAGAGTCAGCTTTGTTTTTCAGCTGTTCACGGTCGACCAGACCTGCCTCTGCGATCGACCGTGACTTTTTCAGACTGTCTTCTAACGACTAGTTTTGGCTCGTGGTCGACATCCATTGACTCTGC